>NC_090390.1:85260092-85570873 GCF_036365525.1 Heterodontus francisci
TGTGTATGGAAATGTATCCCAGTGAGAGTCAGTGTGTATGGAAATGTATCCCAGTGAGTCCGTGTGTGTGGAACTGTACCCCAGTGAGAGTCAGTGTGTGTGGGACTGTACCCCAGTGAGAGTCACTGTGTGTGGAACTGTACCCCAGTGAGAGTCCGTGTGCGTGGAACTGTATTCCTGTGAAAGTCAGTGTCTGCAGAACTGTACCCCAGTGAGAGTCAGTGTCTGTAGAACTGTACCCTAGTGAGAGTCAGTGTGTGTGGGACTGTACCCCAGTGACAGTCCGTGTGTGTGGAACAGTATTCCTGTGAAAGTCAGTGTCTGCAGAACTGTACCCCAGTGAGAGTTAGTGTCTGTGGAACTGTACCCAGTGAGAGTCAGTGTCTGTAGAACTGTACCCCAGTGAGAGTTAGTGTCTGTGGAACTGTACCCAGTGAGAGTCAGTGTCTGTAGAACTGTACCCCAGTGAGAGTTAGTGTCTGTGGAACTGTACCCAGTGAGAGTCAGTGTCTGTAGAACTGTACCCCAGTGAGAGTTAGTGTCTGTGGAACTGTACCCAGTGAGTGTCAGTGTCTGTGGAACTGTACCCAGTGAGAGTCAGTGTCTGTAGAACTGTATTCCAGTGAGAGTCAGTGTGTGTGGAACTGTACCCAGTGAGAGTCAGTGTGTGTGGAACTGTACCCCAGTGAGAGTCAGCGTCTGTCGAACTGTATCCCAGTGAGAGTCAGTGTGTGTGGAAATGTATCCCAGTGAGAGTCAGTGTGTCTGGAAATGTATCCCAGTGTGAGTCAGTGTGTGTGGAACTGTATCCCAGTGAGAGTCAGTGTGTGTGGAACTGTAGCCCAGTGAGAGTCAGTGTGTATGGAAATGTATCCCAGTGTGAGTCAGCGTCTGTGGAACTGTACTACCATGAGAGTCCGTTTGTGTGGAACTGTATCCCAGTGAGAGTCAGTGTCTTTGGAACTATAACTCAGTGAGATTCAGTGTCTACCGAACTGTACCCCAGTGAGAGGCAGTGTGTGTGGAACTGTATCCCAGTGAGTCAGTGTGTGTGGAACTGTATCCCAGTGAGAGTCAGTGCGTGTGGAACTGTATCCCAGTGAGAGTCAGTGCGTGTGGAACTGTATCCCAGTGAGAGTCAGTGCGTGTGGAACTGTATCCCAGTGAGAGTCAGTGTCTGTGGAACTGTAACACAGTGAGATTCAGTGTCTATAGAGCTGTACCCGAATGAGAGTCAGTGTCTGTGGAACTGCATCCCAGTGAGAGCCAGTGTCTGTGGAACTGTATCCCAGTGAGAGCGAGTGTCTGTGGAACTGTATCCCAGTGAGAGTCAGTGCGTGTGGAACTGTACCCCAGTGAGACTCTGTGTGTGTGGAACTGAACCCCAGCGAGAGTCAGTGTGTGTGGGACTGTACCCCAGTGAGAGTCTGTGTGTGTGGGACTGTACCCCAGTGAGAGTCAGTATGTTTGGGACTGTAGCCCAGTGAGAGTCAGTGTGTGTGGAACTGTACCCCAGTGAGAGTCAGTGTGTGTGGAACTGTACCCCAGTGAGAGTCCGTGTGTGTGGAACTGTATCCCTGTGAGAGTCAGTGTCTGCAGAACTGTACCCCAGTGAGAGTCAGTATGTGTGGAACTGTACCCCAGTGAGAGTCAGTGTCTGTAGAACTGTACCCTAGTGAGAGTCAGTATATGTGGAACTGTACCCCAGTGAGAGTCAGTATGTGTGGAACTGTACCCCAGTGAGAGTCAGTGTGTGTGGAACTACAGCCAGTGAGAGTCAGTGTGTGTGGGACTGTACCCCAGTGAGAGTCAGTATGTGTGGAACTGTGCCCCACTGAGTGTCCGTGTGTGTGGAACTGTACCCAGTGAGAGTCAGTGTCTGTAGAACTGTACCCCAGTGAGAGTCAGTGTGTATGGGACTGTACCCCAGCGAGAGTCCGTGTGTGTGGGACTGTACCCTAGTGAGAGTCCGTGTGTGTGGAACTGTATTCCTGTGAAAGTCAGTGTCTGCAGAACTGTACCCCAGTGAGAGTCAGTGTGTGTGGAACTGTACCCCAGTGAGAGTCAGTGTGTGTGGAACTGTACCCCAGTGAGAGTCAGTGTGTATGGAAATGTATCCCAGTGAGTGTCAGTGTCTGTGGAACTGTACCCAGTGAGAGTCAGTGTCTGTAGAACTGTACCCCAGTGAGAGTCAGTGTGTATGGGACTGTACCCCAGCGAGAGTCCGTGTGTGTGGGACTGTACCCTAGTGAGAGTCCGTGTGTGTGGAACTGTATTCCTGTGAAAGTCAGTGTCTGCAGAACTGTACCCCAGTGAGAGTCAGTGTGTATGGAAATGTATCCCAGTGAGTGTCAGTGTCTGTGGAACTGTACCCAGTGAGAGTCAGTGTCTGTAGAACTGTACCCCAGTGAGAGTCAGTGTGTATGGAAATGTATCCCAGTGAGAGTCAGTGTGTATGGAAATGTATCCCAGTGAGTCAGTGTGTGTGGAACTGTACCCCAGTGAGAGTCAGTGTGTGTGGGACTGTACCCCAGTGAGAGTCACTGTGTGTGGAACTGTACCCCAGTGAGAGTCCGTGTGTGTGGAACTGTATTCCTGTGAAAGTCAGTGTCTGCAGAACTGTACCCCAGTGAGAGTCAGTGTCTGTAGAACTGTACCCCAGTGAGAGTCAGTGTGTGTGGGACTGTACCCCAGTGACAGTCCGTGTGTGTGGAACAGTATTCCTGTGAAAGTCAGTGTCTGCAGAACTGTACCCCAGTGAGAGTTAGTGTCTGTGGAACTGTACCCAGTGAGAGTCAGTGTCTGTAGAACTGTACCCCAGTGAGAGTTAGTGTCTGTGGAACTGTACCCAGTGAGAGTCAGTGTCTGTAGAACTGTACCCCAGTGAGAGTTAGTGTCTGTGGAACTGTACCCAGTGAGAGTCAGTGTCTGTAGAACTGTACCCCAGTGAGAGTTAGTGTGTGTGGAACTGTACCCAGTGAGTGTCAGTGTGTGTGGAACTGTACCCCAGTGAGAGTCAGTGTGTATGGAAATGTATCCCAGTGAGTCCGTGTGTGTGGAACTGTATTCCTGTGAAAGTCAGTGACTGCAGAACTGTACCCCAGTGAGAGTTAGTGTCTGTGGAACTGAACCCAGTGAGAGTCAGTGTGTCTGGAAATGTATCCCAGTGAGTCCGTGTGTGTGGAACTGTATTCCTGTGAAAGTCAGTGTCTGCAGAACTGTACCCCAGTGAGAGTTAGTGTCTGTGGAACTGTACCCCAGTGAGAGTTAGTGTCTGTGGAACGGTACCCAGTGAGAGTCAGTGTCTGTAGAACTGTACCCCAGTGAGAGTTAGTGTCTGTGGAACTGTACCCAGTGAGAGTCAGTGTCTGTAGAACTGTACCCCAGTGAGAGTCAGTGTGTGTGGAACTGTACCCCAGTGAGAGTCAGTGTGTGTGGAACTGTACCCCAGTGAGAGTCAGTGTGTGTGGAACTGTACCCCAGTGAGAGTCAGTGTGTGGAACTGTACCCCAGTGAGAGTCAGTGTGTGTGGGACTGTACCCCAGTGAGAGTCAGTGTGTGTGGAAATGTATCCCAGTGAGTGTCAGTAACTGCGGAACTGTACCCACCTTCAAGTGAGGAGGGTAGGCGTTTGGTTGTACGACATAAATTGCCAGGCTCTAGGTACAGTTGGAATGAATTTTGGGCCGTGTGATTTTAGCACTTGTTACAGGTTCCCTATGTATAATGCCAAACCAAGTTTAAAGAGCTTTAAAATGGATCCTTGGTAAATGTACACTTACAGATAAAAAATTCATGGGAAACAGAATTAAATGCCTGATGGAATTATCTGGTCCTGAGATCTGAGGCGTGACTTGGGAGACAGTACAATGCCACCTGGACTTAAATTGATTTCTTCTTTCGCATCCCTGTAAGATTAACCCTTCAGATACCATAATCTAGGACTCAGGATAATATTTCCGGTGGTTCCATCCTCTTGGTGAGTGGTCTTTCAAATTCCCTCATTTTCGGGCCCTCGCCCCTCTTCCGGAACATTGGAATGGATTAAATTAGAAGGACAGGTTGTAGAGAGGCAGTGGTGTAGTGTCACTGCATTAGTAATCCAATTGCCAAGCTAATGATCTGGAAACACCGGTCCAAATCCCACTTTAAATTCAATCAATAAATCTGGAATTAAAAAAGCTAGTCGCACGAATGGTGAGCATGAAACCATTGTTGATTGTTGTAAAAACCCATCTGGTTCAATAATCCCCTTTAGGGAAGGAAATCTGCTGTCCTTACCTGGTCTGGCCTACATGTGACTCCAAACCCACAGCAATGTGGTTGACTCTGAAATGGCCAAACAAGCCACTCCGTTGTACCAAACAGCTTGAGAGAAGTCTAAAAGGAATGAAACTGGATGGACCACCTGTCATTGACCTTGGCACTGGAAATGGCAAACCCAGCCCTGTCAACCCTGCAAAGTCCTCCTTATTAACATCAGGGAGCTTGTGGCAAAATTGGGAGAGCTGTCCCACAGACTGGTCAAGCAGCAGCCTGACAGAGTCATACTGATGGTATCATATCTTACAATGTCCCAGACATCATCACAATCCCTGGCTATGTCCTGTCCCACCAGAGGTAGTGGCACAGTGGGGAGAGAGTTGCTCTGCGAGTCCTCAACATCAACTCTGGACCCCATGAAGTCTCATGACATCAGGCCAAACATGGGCAAGGAAACCTCTGGCTGATTACCACCTCCCACTCTCCCTTGGCTGATGAATCAGTACTTCTCCATGTTGGACACCACTTGGAGGAAGCACTGAGGGTGGCAAGGGCACAGAATGTACTCTAGGTGGGGGACATCAATGTCCATCACCAAGAGTGGCTCGGTAGCACCACTACTGGTTGAGTCCTAAAGGACATAGCTACTAGACTGGGTCTGTGGCAGGTGGTGAGGGAGCCAACAAGAGGGAAAAACATACTTGACCTCCTCCTCACCAACCTGCCTGCCACAGATGCATTTGTCAATGACAGAATTGGTAGGAGTGACCACCGCACAGTCCTTGTAGAGATGACATCTTGTCTTCACAATGAGGGTTCCTCCATCCTGTTGTGTCGCACTGCCACTGTGCTAAATGGGATAGATTTCAAACAGATCTAGCAACTCAAAACTGGGCATTCATGAGGCGCTGTGGGACATCATCAGCAGAATTGTACTCAACCACAATCTGTAACTTCATGGCCCAGCATATCCCCCACTCCACCATTACCATCAAGCCAGGAGACCAACCCTGGATCAATGAAGGAGGGCATGCCAGGAGCAGCACCAGACATACATCAAAACGAGGTGTCAGCCTGGTGAAGCTACAACACAGGACTACATGCATGTCAAACAGCGGAAGTAGAATGCAATAGACAGAGCTAAGAGATCCCACAACCAATGGATCAGATCTAAGTCCTGCCACATCCAGTTGTGAATGATGGTGGACAATAAAACAACTAACTGGGGGAGGAGGTTCTACAAATATCCCCATCTTCAATGATGGAGGAGTCCAGCACATCAGTGCAAAGGACAGGGCTGAAGCATTTGCATCCCTCTTCAGCCAGAAGTTCCAAGTTGATGATCCATCTCAGCCTCCTCTGAAGTCCCCAGCATCACAGATGCCAGACTTCAGCCAATTCGATTCACTCCGCATGATATCAAGTAGCGGCTGAAGGCACTAGATACTGCAAAGGATATGGGCCCTGACAATATTCCGACAATAGTACTGAAGACCTGTGCTCCAGAACTTGCTGCGCCCCTAGCCAAGCTGTTCCAGTACAGCTACAACACTGGCATCTACCCTGCAATGTGGAAAATTGCCCAGGTATGTTCTGTACACAAAAAGCAGGACAAATCCAACCCAGCCAATTACCAGCCCATCAGAAAAGTAATGAAAGGGGTCAACAGTGCCATCAAGCGGCACTTGCTTAGCAATAACCCACTCAGTTTGGGTTCCGACAGGACCACGCAACTCCTGACCTCATTACAGCCTTGGTCCAAACATTGACAAAAGAGGTGAGGTGAGAGTGCCTGCTCTTGACATCAAGGCAGCATTTGACCGAGTGTGGCATCAAAGTGGGGAGTTACATTCGTGCCACACAAGTGCCAGGCAATGATCATCTCCCACAAGAGAGAATCCAACCTTCTCCTCTTCCCATTCAATGGCATTACCATTGCTGAAGACCCCACTATCAGCATCCTGGAGGTTTTCATTGAGCAGTAATTGAACTGGACCAGCCATATAAATACTGCGGCCTCAAGAACAGCTCAGAGGCTGGGAATTCTGCAGCGAGTAACTCACCTCCTGACTCCCCAAAGCCTGTCCACCTTCTACAAAGCACAAGTCAGGAGTGTGATGGAAAACTCTCCACTTGCCTGGATGGGTGCAGCTCCAATAACACTCAAGAAGCTCAACACCATCCAGGGCAAAGCAGCCCACTTGATCAGCACCCCATCCACCACCTTCAACATTCTCTCCCTCCACCACTGACGCACAGTGGCAGCAGCGTGTACCATCTACAAGATGCACTGCAGCAACGCACCAAAGCTCCTTCAACAGCAGCTTCCAGACCCGCGACCTCTACCACCTAGAAGGACAAGGGCAGCAGATGAATGGGAACACCACCACCTGCAAGTTCCCCTCCAAGCCACACACCAACCTGACTTGGAACTATATCGCCGTTCCTTCACTGTTGCTGGGTCAAAATCCTGGAACTCCCTTCCTAACAGCACTGTGGGTGTACCTGTTCTGTCGATTCTGGGCCGACTGGAGAAGGACGCGGGGGGGCTTCCCCTCCTTGAGGCTATGGTGGGATGTGGGCAAGACTCACATCCACGTCTTCTGTCAGAAGTACGCGAAGGGGTCGACCAAGAGGCGGGAAGCCGAGATCGGGCGCCTTGAGAGGGAGGTGCTCGACTTGGAGTCCCGCCTCGGTCATGCCGTCGTGGACCCGGCCCTGTGGCAGGTGTACAAAGAGAAGAAGGGCGCGCTGAGGGACCTGCAGCTCATAGGGTCCCGAGGCGCGTACGTGAGGTCGCGGATCCAGATCCTGGAAGAATTGGACCGCGCCTCACCCTTCTTCTGCTCGCTGGAAAATTGGCGGGGGGTCCGTAAGCAGCTCGTCGAGCTGCTGGCCGACGACGGATCCTCCATTACGGATCCGGAGGGAATGGGCCTCCTGGTCCGTACTTATTACAGTGCGTTGTTCTCTCCGGATCCGTCCAGCGAGGATGCGCGCAGAGTTTTGTGGGAGGACCTGCAGCAGGTCAGCCCGGAGGGCGCCGAAGGATTGGAGGCTCCGCTCACGTTGGCGGAGCTGACTGGCGCCCTCCACCAGCTCTCAAGGGGCAAATCCCCAGGGTTGGATGGGTTGACTGTGGAGTTCCTCAGGGCGTTCTGGGACGCCCTGGGGGACGATTATGCGCGGGTCCTGGGGGAAAGCCTGGTGACCGGGGAGATGCCCCTCTCGTCCTGCTGCCGAAGAGGGGCGATCTCCGCCTGCTTAAAAACCGGCGTCCGGTCTCCCTCCTCAGCACGGATTATAAGATCTTTGCCCGGGCTATGTCTACCCGCTTGGGCTCCGTGCTGGCCCACATGATCCACCCCGACCAGTCCTACACGGTCCCGGGCCGGTCCATCCAGGACAACATCCACCTGGTCCGGGACCTGATCCATCTTTCCCAGAGGACTGGTCAGTCGGTCGCCTTTCTCTCCCTCGATCAGGAGAAGGCGTTCGACAGGGTGGATCACGAAAACCTTTTCGGGACTCTGCGGGCCCGAGTCCGACTTTTATACGCCGCCGCAGAGTGTCTAGTCAAAGTTAACGGGTCCTTGACGGCGCCCCTTCGCTTTTGGAGAGGAGTGCGTCAGGGATGCCCCATGTCCGGCCAATTGTATACCATCTGCGTGGAGCCCTTCCTGTGCCTGCTTCGCAGGAGGTTGACAGGATTGGCTCTGCGCGAGCCGGCCATGCGGGTCGTCCTCTCGGCTTACGCCGACGACGTGCTCCTCGCGGTCACAGATCCCGTTGACTTGCGGAGGATGCGCGACTGCCAGCAGACCTTTTCTGCCGCGTCCTCCGCGAGGATCAATTGGGAGAAATGTTCCGGACTCCTGGTGGGTCAGTGGCGGGTGGACTCCCTGCCGGAGGAGATGACACCTTTTGCGTGGAGCACCACGCACCTCCTCTATCTGGGAGTCCACCTTAGCCCCGCTGAGGAAGCCTGGCCGGCAAACTGGCAGGAGTTGGAGGCGAAAGTCACCGCTCGGCTGGGGCGCTGGACAGGACTGCTCCGAGTGCTTTCCTACAGGTGCCGAGCGCTGGTCATAAACCAACTGGTGGCCTCCATGCTGTGGTACAGGTTGGTCACTTGGGCCCCGCCCCCTGTATTTGCCACCAAGATCCAGAAGAAACTCGTCGATTTCTTCTGGGGCAAGAGGAAACACTGGGTCTCTGCCGCGGTCCTGAGTCTCCCGATCGAGGAGGGCGGTCAGTCGCTGGTGTGCGTCCGCACCCAGGCTGCGACTCTCCGCCTTCGGACCCTGCAGAGATACCTGTACGTCGAGCGTCCTCCCAGATGGTGTGCGCTGGCGACGTATTTTTTCCGCCAGTGTCACCGCCTTCAAGACGTCACGCAGCTCCCGGTGGAGTCCGTTAGCCGCGCCTCTCTGAGGGAGTTGCCTGTCTTTTACCGGGATCTACTCCGAGTCTGGAACATGGTCGCCTCCAGTCAGGGCGCTCCCCCGCCGGCGGAGGAGAGCGCCTCGGCTGTCGGGGCGGCCGACTCCGGGGACGGTCCGGCGGGCGGAGGAGTCGCCGAAACCCCCGGGACGCCCCTCACTGCGGGTGGCGAGGGGGCTTGTGAGTGCGGAGCGATCCCGGCCGAGCTGATCCCCGCTCGGCCGGAACTGCTCATTGGACCCAGGCCCCGAAACCCTCCACGGGAGCCGGTCCCACACAACCCGAGCCGCCTCTCGGAAATGCCCTCCATGCCATTCCAATCGGCGCGTAGGGGTTTCCTGTACGGGCTGCTCCTGCACACTCTCCACTTCCTGGCCCTCGTCAGCTGGCCGGACACGCCCTGGCGGCCCGCGTTGCCATCTGGCGGCGAGGGGAAACCCCGATGGAGGTCTCTCTACGCGGGAGTCTTCCCCCTTTACATCGGGGACCTGGGGTGGAGGGTGCTGCGCAGAGCAGTCCCGTGCAATAGGCTTTTAAGTAGGTTCACGGACTCCCAGGCCAGCTGTACTTTCTGCGGCATGGACGAGTCCGTGTTCCACGTTTATACGGAGTGTGCGAGGTTGCAGCCCTTATTTGAGTTTCTGAAGGGGCTGCTCCTCAAATTCTGGCTGCACTTCAGTCCCACGCTCCTGATCTTTGGGCACCCGTTGCGGAGGGGCTTGCGCCGGGAGGAGGATCTCCTCGTCGGTCTGCTCCTGGGCCTGGCCAAGGTGGCAATTCACAGGTCCAGGTTGCGGGCCGTCGGGAGGTCCGTCCTCACCGATTGCCTGCCTCTCTTCCGTGGTTACGTTCGCGCCCGGGTGTCCCTGGAGAAGGAGCATGCGGTGTCCGCCGGTACGCTTGAGGCCTTCCGCGACCGGTGGGCACCGCAGGGACTGGAGTCTATTGTCGACGCCGAGAATGGCATTTTAATTTGAGTTTTTTGTTTATTTATCTGTTTTTAATAAAGTTATTTTAAAACTGTAAATATGTATATAAAGGGGGCCTGAGGAATAAAGGCCCCCTCGACGTGAAAAATATAAAAGGGGCCTGGGGTATAAAGGCCACAAAAAAAGAAAAAAAAGAAGAGAAAAAAAATGAAAAAAAAAAACGGGGTTAGATACAGAGTTAAGCTCCCTCTACACTGTCCTCATCAAACACTCCCAGGACAGGTACAGCACGGGGTTAGATCCAGAGTAAAACCCCTCTTGCCCAGCCTAACATTGAGTTTAACAATCCTTCTACAGAAGTGCGTCATTTGCAATTCCCACACTCACCATCTGTGCTTTCTCTTTGAGTGATGTTGTCAAGTAGTAGAGAATTCTGAGCAAGTACCATTAAGGACGGTGTATAAACTGCAATATTATAAATTTATTTCCTTGTGAAATGCAACATTTCTCAATAATAAAATGTTTATTTGTTTATTTTTTCACCTGTCTGTCAGCTACCATGATTCTGTAGCAGTCCATTTGCTCCACCACTCCCTATTTGCCAGGTTTGATGCAGCTGCCTCCAATAAAACGCTCACTCTCTCTGATCATGGTCATTCTGTTAACTATGGAAGCCATCTTTACTCCCTCAAGTCCAAGAGGTCGTAGCCTTAAGTCTATCTGGAGCTCAACTGGATTAATCATCCATCGCCAGATCTGTCTGGAGTGCATTGGGTGTTATCACGTTCTGATTTCCTCCACCAAAACCATCCACTGCTCCAGATTCCCCTGGAGAGCAAGGTAACCCCTGGTTTCTTTTCTCCACTGCCAACCATCTCCTTAAAACCCTCCCCTGACCTCTATATCCTCACCACCACCGATGGAATTCATTGTAACTAGGATTGAGGCCTCTGCTGCTTTCCCCCACCCCACTACCTCCCCTTTCCCACAAAGCCAAACATCACCCACCATCCACCCCTACAATCCAGCAAAATATCCCGATACCTTTCCTAACCAACATCTATCCAGTGAAGTCCGAACATTCCAATTGCTCCCAGTATCCACAGTTTCTCAGGGAGAGAGTTCCTGATTTCCAGCACCCTTTGTGAAAAAGTGCTTCTGATGTCAATTCGAAATGGCATGACTCGAATTTTAAGATTATGTCCCCTTTGTTCTAGATTCTCCCAGCAGAGGAAATCGATTCTTTGTATCTACCCTATCCTATCCTTTTATCATTTCAATCATTGGATCGTCTCTCAATCTTCTATGCAATACCTACGGTGTGTTTGATAATGATTGAAGTTGCTACATTTACCTCTGATATCTGTGTCTATCAGATTGTCCTGAGTTTAGGGCTGTACGGAGTTAGCTTATGGTTTCCAAGGCACCAACATTACATTTTTCTTCCTGGATCGAATAATTGATGCACAAGAAGTTTGTCCCAAAATAAAGACATTGGGGCTTTGCTGGGGAAGCGACAGAGGATTTTAGTTCCAAGGTTAGGTTGGAAAAGTTGGGTTTGTCCTCCTTAGAACAAAGGAGGTTGAGGGGAGATTTAATAGAAGTGTACAAGATTATGACAGGCTTAGATGAATTAGACAAGGAAAAACTATTCCCATTAACAAATGGTACAAGGACTAGGGGACACAGATTGAAGGTTTGTGCAAAAGATGCAGGGGGAAAATGAGGAAGCACTTTTTACACAGTGGGTGGTAATGACCTGGAACTCACTGCCCACGAGGGTGGTGGAAGTGGAGACTTCAATAGGAAGTTGGATGGGCACTCGAGAGAAATAGACTTGCAGGGTTATAGGGATCGAGTCGGGGAGTGGGACTGATAGCATAGCTCTGTGGAAAGCAGGCATGGATTTGATAGGCTGAATGGCCTCCTTCTGGACTCTATGACTCAAACCTTCATGAATGATCCTCTGTTGATAGTAAGAAATAAGCTGCAGACTGATGGACTGGAAATTCTTCAACTTCATGAATGTACAGTTATTGCGTTGCAGGAGCACAGAAGACAATAACTGGGAGTCACCAATGGATGATGGTCCTGGACTTTGGGGAATCCGTTATTTGGAAGAAAATAAAACACAGGGGACGCTCATACTATTCATGACTGCCCATGGGGAAAGCAATAAAGCTGCTACTTCTGGCAAATGACAATCATTCAGCAGCTTGCCACATCTGTGCACTACAGATTGACTGATATTCCCTGTGGTAGCCTGGAACGAGGCTCGGTCATAAAAGTTTAGAACTGACATGACCTTGACTGCCACTAGCAATGTTTAGTCCAGTATTTTGACTGCATGTCACATAATTGTAATGGGCAGCACAAGTCTGTCGTAGTTTCCCTGTGTACACTCTGTTGCCCAGACAAGCAGAGGTAAATCTTCTGTAGTATTAACTGTTTCTTCGGTTGGGAGGGTAAGATTTCAGCCTTCCTATGGTGTAATCTGATGAAGACTGACTCATTCCATTCCTGCTCCTCCTCATCTTCCTCCAAATAATATAAATAAAGAGGAATCCCCGTAGCAACTCCCATTGCCCAAACTCGCACATGGCTAATCAACAACAGACAACCTAAAACCCTTTCCAAAAACTCTCTTCAGCCACTAAATCGGTCATAAAAGAAACTGCAAGACCTTTAAAAAAACGTTTCAATACAAATATTCAGAACCCTGGAGGCTGATTTATATGAGTGAGATTAAGTACCTCTCCTGTGAAGTGCCTTGGGATGTTTTACGATGTTAATGGAGTTATATAAATACAAGACGCTGCACTTAAAGCATAAAGGATGACAAATAGCACTGATGATTAAATATCATCATATCCTGCACATTATTGGAGTTTATCAATGTTCCCACCTATTACTGGTGGAGTTTCCAGTGCCCAACAGAGACCTGACCAAAAGCCCATGGCAAGCATGTTCGGGGCAAAGACAACAACAGCCTGCATTTATATAGCATCCTTAAGGTAGCAAAAAGTCCCAAAGTGGGACTTTTAAGTTCAAGGAGTGTTAGCAAACAAAATTTGACTCCGAGCCACAGAGAAGATATTAGGGCAGGTGACCAAAACGTTTGGTCAAAGAGGTAGATTTCAAGGAACCTCTTAAAGGAGGACAGAGAGGTGGAGAGGTTCAGGGAGGGAATTCACAGAATCACAAAATTGTTACAGCGCAGGGGGAGGCCGTTCAGCCCATCACGTCTGCACCAGCTCTCTGAAAGAGGAATTCACCTAATGCCACTCCCTCACCTTCTCCTGCACATTCCTCCTTTTCATATAACAGTCTAATTCCCTTTTTGAATGCTTCATTTGAACCTGCCTCCACCACGGTCTGCAGCAGCACATTCCAGACCTTAACCATTCGCTGCATGAAAATGTTTTTCCTCAGGTCACTTTTGCTTCTCTTACCAAATATTTAAAATCTGTGCCCTCTCGTTCTCGATCCTTTCATGAGTGGGAACAGTTTCTCTCTATCTACTCTGTCCAGACCCCTCATGATTTTGAATACCTCTGTCAAATCACCTCTCAGCCTTCTCTTCTCCAAGGAAAACAGTCCTAACCTCTCCAATCTATCTTCATAACTGAAATTCCTCATCCCTGGAACCATTCTAGTGAATCTTTTCTGCATCCTCTCTAACGTCTTCTCATTCTTCCTAAAGTGCGGCACCCAGATCCAGATGCAATGCTCCAGCTGAGGTCAAGCTAGTGTCTGATACAAGTTCAACAAACCTTCCTCCAGCCTGGAAAACATCCATTAACCACTACTCTTTGCTTTCTGTCACTCAGCCAATTCCATATCCATTTTGCTATTGTTCCGTTTATTCCATAAGCTATAACTTTGCTCACAAGTCTGTTGTGTGGCACTGTATCAAACGCCTTTTGGAAGTCCATGTACACCACATCAACAGCATTGCCCTCATCAACCCTCTCTGTTACCTCCTCCAAAAACTCCAGCAAGTTAGTTAAACATGATTTTCCCTTAAGAAATCCATGCTGGCTTTCTTTAATTAACCCTCATTTGTCCATGTAACTATTAATTTTGTCCCAAATTAATCTTTCTATAACTTTCTCCACTACCAAAGTTAAACTGACTGGCCTGGAATTGCTGGGCTTACCTTTATCTTTTTTTGAACAAGGGTGTAATGTTTGCAGTTCTCTAGTTCTCTGGCACCACCCCTGAGTCTAAGGAAGACTGAAAAATTATGGCCAGTGCCTCTGCGATTTCCACCCTCACTTCCCTCAGTATCCTTGGATGCATCTCATCTGTTCCTGGTGCCTTATCCACTTTAAGTACAGACAGTCTATCTAATACTTCCTCTTTATCAATTTTAAACCCCTCTATTGTCTGACTTACCTTCTCTTTCACCATTGCCTGGGTTGCATCTTCTTCCTTGGTAAAGACAGATGCAAAATATTCATTTAATACCTCAGCTATGCCCTCTGCCTCCATGTGTAAATCCCCTTTCTGGTCCATAATCGGCCCCATTCCTCCTTTTACAACCCTTTTACTATCCATATGTCTATAGAAAACTTTGGGATTTCCTTTAATGTTAGCTGCCAGTCTCTTTTCATGCTCTCTCTTTGCTTCTCTTATTTGTTTTTTCACTTCCCCTCAACCTTCTATATTCAGCTTGGTTCTCAAGAGTATTTTCTACCTGACATCTGTCATAGCACACTTTTTCTTTTTTTTAAATCTTAATCTCTATCTCTTTTGTCATCCAGGGAGCTCTGGATTTATTTGCCCTACCTTTCTTGTTCAAGGGAACATACCTTGACTGTGCCCGAACTATGTCTTCTTTGAAGGTAGCCCATTGCTCAGCTACCATTTTTCCTGCCAACCTTTGACTCCAATTTAATCATCCCAGATCCATTCTTACCCCATTGAAGTTGTCTTTCCCTTAGTTAATTATTCTTACTCTGATTGCTCTTTGTCCTTTTCCATAGTCAGTCTAAACCTTATGATACAATGATCACTATCCCCTAAATGCTCTCCTACTGATACTTGATCCACTTGGCCCACTTCATCCCCAAGAACCAGTGCCTCCTTTCTCAGAATTCCAGGGTTTAGGGTCCAGGCAGCTGAAGGCACAGCCACCAATTGCGGAGCGATTAAAATCAGTGATGCACAAGAGGTCAGAATTGGAGAAGTGCAGAGATCTTGGTGAGTTGCAGGAGGTTACAGATATTGGAAGGGTTGCGGCTATGGAGGGACTGAACTCAAGGATGAGAATTCATGACCTAGCAAGCCATGCAATTTGGTAAACTAAGGCTGGCAACTAAATACTTTGCTTGTGTCAGTTACATCTGAGGAATGGCCCGGAAATGCCAGTTGAACCTGGCACCTCGCAAACTCCAACTGGGGCAAACCAATTTACTAATCTGGGCCTGAAACAAGGGAGGTGGTGGCGTAGTGGCATTATCACTGGACTAGTAACCCAGAGACCCAGGTGATTTCTCTGGGGACATGGGTTCGAATCCCACCAAAGCAGAATGTGGAATTTGCATTTAATTAATAAATCTGGAATTAAAAGCTAGTCGAATGATGGCCATGAAACCATTGTCGATTGTTGTAAAAACCCATCTGGTTCACTAATGTCCTTTAGGGAAGGAAATCTGCTGTCCTTACCTGGTCTGGCCTACATGTGACTCCAGACCCACAGCAATGTGGTTAACTCTTACATGCCCTCTGAAATGGCCTAGCAAGCCACTCAGTTGTACCGAACCACTACAAAGTCAATAAAAAGGAATGAAACTAGACTGACCGCCCGGCATCGACCTAGGCACCGGAAATGACAACGGCAAACCCAGCCCTGTCAACCCTGCAAAGTCCTCCTTACTAACATCTGGGGGCTTGTGCCAAAGTTGGGAGAGCTGTCCCACAGACAAGTCAAGCAGCAGCCTGACATTGTCATACTCACGGAATCATACCTTACAATGTCCCAGACACTGCAATCACTATCCCTGGGTATATCCTGTCCCACCGGCAGGACAGACCCAGCAGAGGTGGCGGGACAGTGGTCTACAGTAAGGAGGGAGTTGCCCTGGGAGTCCTCAACATCGACTCTGGACCCCATGAAGTCTCATGGCATTAGGTCAAACATGGGCAAGGTAACCTCCTACTGATTACCACCTACCGCCCTCCCTCAGCTGATGAGTCAGTACTCCTCCATGTTGAACACCATTTGGAAGAAGCACTGAGGGTGGCAAGGGCACAAAATATACTCTGGGTGGGGGACTTCAATGTCCATCACCAAGAGTGGCTCGGTAGCACCACTACTGACCGTGCTGGCCGAGTACTAAAGGACATCTCTGCTAGACTGGGTCTGCGGCAGGTGGTGGGGGAACCAACACATCTTGTCCTCACCAATCTGCCTGCCGCAGATGCATCTGTCCATGACAGTATTGGTCGGAGTGACCACCGCACAGCCCTTGTGGAGACAAAGTCCCGCCTTCACATTGAGGATACCCTCCATCATGTTGTGTGGCACTATCACCGTGCTAAATGGGATAGATTTCAAACAGATCTAGCAACGCAAAACTGGGCATCCATGAGGCATTGTGGGCCATCAGCAGCAGCAGAATTGTACTCAACCACAATCTGTAACCTCATGGCCCGGCATATCCCCCACTCTACCATTACCATCAAGCCAGGAGACCAACCCTGGTTCAATGAAGAGTGCAGGAGGGCACGCCAGGAGCAGCACCAGGCATACCTCAAAATGATTTGTCAGCCTGGTGAGGCAACAACCCAGGACTACTTGCATGCCAAACTGCAACAGCAGCATGCAATGGACAGAGCTAAGCGATCCCATAACAAACGGATCAGATCTAAGCTCTGCAGTCCTGCCACATCCAGTCGTGAATGGTGGTGGACAATTAAACAACTAACTGGAGGAGGTGGCTCCACAAATATCCCCATCCTCAATGATGGGGGAGCCCAGCACATCAGTGCGAAAGATAAGGCTGAAGCATTTGCAACAATCCTCAGCCAGAAGTGCCGAGTTGATGATCCATCTCGGCCTCCTCCTGAAGTTCCCAGCGTTACAGATGACAGACTTCAGCCAATTCGAATCACTCCGCGTGATATCAAGAAATGACTGAAGGCACTGGATACTGCAAAAGCTATGGGTCCTGACAATATTCCGGCAATAGTACTGAAGACCTGTGCTCCAGAACTTGCCATACCCCTAGCCAAGCTGTTCCAGTCTAGCTACAACACTGGCATCTACCTGGCAATGTGGAAAATTGCCCAGGTTTGTCCTGTACACAAAAAGCAGGACAAGTCCAACCCGGCCAATTACTGCCCCATCAGTCTACTCTCAACCATCAGTAAAGTGATGGAAGGTGTCATCAACAGTGCCATCAAGCGGCACTTGCTTAGCAATAACCTGCTCAGTGATGCTCAGTTTGGGTTCCGCCAGGGCCACTCTGCTCCTGACCTCATTACAGCCTTGGTTCAAACATGGACAAAAGAGCTGAACTCAAGAGGTGAAGTAGAGTGACTTCCCTTGACATCAAAGCAGCATTTGACCGAGTGTGGCATCAAGGAACCCCAGCAAAACTGGAGTCAATGGGAATCAGGGGGAAACTCTGTGCTGGTTGGAGTCATACCGAGCGCAAAGGAAGATGGTTGTGGTTGTTGGAGGTCAATCATCTGAGCTTCAGGACATCACTGCAGGAGTTCCTCAGGCCAGTGTCCGAGGCCCAACCATCTTCAGCTGCTTCATTAATGACCTTCTTTCAATCATAAGGTTAGAAGTGAGGATGTTCGCTGATGATTGCACAATGTTCTGCACCATTCGCAACTCCTCAGATACTGAAGCAGTCCATGTAGAAATGCAGCAAGACCTGGACAACATCCAGGCTTGGGCTGAAAAGTGACAAGTAACATTCGCGCCACACTAGTGCCAGGCAATGACCATCTCCAACAAGAGAGAATCTAACCATCTCCCCTTGACATTCAATGGCATTACCATCACTGAAACCCCCACTATCAACATCCTAGGGGCTACCATTGACCAGAAACTGAACTGGAGTAGCCATATAAATACCGTGGCTACAAGACAAGGTCAGAGGCTAGGAATCCTGAGGCGAGTAACTCACCTCCTGACTCACCAAAGCCTATCCAACATATGCAAGGCACAAGTCAGGAGTGTGATGGAATACTCTCCACTTGACTGGATGGGTGCAGCTCCAACAACATTCAAGAAGCTCGACACCATCCAGGACAAAGCAGCCCGCTTGATTGGCACCCCATCCACAAACATTCACTCCCCCCACCACCGACGTACAGTGGCAGCAGTGTGTACCATCTATAAGATGCACTGCAGCAATGCACCAAGGCTCCTTAGACAGCACCTTCCAAACCCACAACCTCTACCAACTAGAAGGACAAGGGCAGCAGATGCGTGGGAACACCACCACCTGCAAGTTCCCCTCCAAGTCACACACCATCCTGACTTGGAACTATATCGCCGTTCCTTCACTGTCACTGGGTCAAAATCCTGGGACTCCCTTCCTAACAGCACTGTGGGTGTACCTACCCCACATGGACTGCAGTGGTTCAAGAAGGCAGCTCACCACCACCTCTCAAGGGCAATTAGGGATGGGCAATAAATACTGGCATAGCCAGCGACACCCACATCCCATGAATGAATTTTTAAAAACGAGAAGGAACCTTGCTTCAATATTGGCATGAAGCTCCTGCTCTCACTTCAGGCAATCACCAGGGCTGCCTAAAATAGGCCCCAAACAATTTAGTAGTGATCTGAACATGTGCACAGATGAGTGACTCTCTCCTACTAAATTGGTTATCATTGTACCCATTCTAGGTCCATAAAACAGGGGCAACAATGTTCAATTTGGACCTGATATGTCCCCTTTTTAAAAGTTATGTGTACCAGATTCCATGATAATTACTTCACCTCAAAAAACAAAAGGCAAAGACCAGCTGCACAGAAACCGAATTGTATCTGACACCTCAGGCATCGTAAGTGGGAGAATGATAACAAACTACATTTACGATCAGTGAGGGAATTCAACCTGGACAGATTCCATTTCTTCTGAGATTTGCCGTCAATACACTTCCTCACTTGAGCGAAGTTTGGCGAGAAATAAAGGAATCAATTGTCACAGGTACAGCTTCTCTGTGACAACTTGTCTGTATTGGCAACGACACGGTCCCCCCTCAGCGGATGACTCTCTCTCTTCAGTCCATGTGTGTAATGCTGAGAATGTTACCTCACCTGAGCTAATGCCATTCTGAATAGAATGAGAATATCTTACTGGGCTAACAGATAACATATTGACCCGAAACGTTGACTTGAGTTTTCATCCTCTGACTCTGCTGCATCAGATCTCAGGCATGGCTCAGTGGGCTACCTCTCTCCCACCTCAGGTTGTGGCTTTGGATCCCGCTTCCAGAGGCTTGAACACAAAATCTGGACCCACACTCCCATTGCCATACTGAGGAAGTGCTGCACTGTCAGAGGTGCTGTCTTTCGGATGAGGTGTTAAACCTCTCAGGTGGACATAAAATACCCCATGGGTAAGTGCATCCTGGCCCAAAGATTTACCCCTCAACCAGAAACATTAAACAATGTCATCCCTGTTTGTGCGAGCTGGCTGTGTATAAACCGAACAGATACAATAGAGTAACAGTGAAGACTGTGATGAGAGTAACAGGCTTGAAATCTGATTCCATGGAATTTGATTTTGAGATTAATAATTGAACAGGTTTCTCCAATCAGTTTGGTTTTGGGGGGAAAAAAAACAGTAATTTTTCCTGAGGCGTATGATGGCCTGGAGCTCATTTAAAGCCGAGTTCACGAGAGTGAAAGCAAGGACACACAAGGTGAAGATCACTGCTTAATTAATGGGACAATTGTGAATGGAGCAGATAGATTTCAGCACAGAACTCGTTTAAAGGAGTGATTGAGCTGTACAATCCAAATACTGGTGGATTAAAGGCCAACAGAATCTTAAATAATAACAGGAATGAAAGGTTACATATCCAATTAATATCCTTATCATTTTATACCTTCACATCTTTTGGCCGACTTCCCAGGATGACATTGTGCATTTCCCCTCACTCCCCACACCCTTTAATATCCCACCCAGTCTAATCCCACTCTCCCCTCGCCCTTTAATATCCCACCCAGTCTAATCCCACTCTCCCCTCACTCCCCACACCCTTTACTATCCCACCCAGTCTAATCCCACTCTCCCCCTCACTCCCCACACCCTTTAATATCCCACCCAGTCTAATCCCACTCTCCCCCTCACTCCCCACACCCTTTAATATCCCACCCAGTCTAATCCCACTCTCCCCCTCACTCCCCACACCCTTTAATATCCCACCCAGTCTAATCCCACTCTCCCGCTCACTCCCCACACCCTTTAATATCCCACACAGTCTAATCCCACTCTCCCCCTCACTCCCCACACCCTTTAATATCCCACCCAGTCTAATCCCACTCTCCCGCTCACTCCCCACACCCTTTAATATCCCACCCAGTCTAATCCCACTCTCCCCTCACTCCCCACACCCTTTAATATCCCACCCAGTCTAATCCCACTCTCTCCCTCACTCCCCACACCCTTTAATATCCCACCCAGTCTAATCCCACTCTCCCCTTCACTCCCCACACCCTTTAATATCCCACCCAGTCTAATCCCACTCTCCCGCTCACTCCCCACACCCTTTAATATCCCACCCAGTCTAATCCCACTCTCCCCTCGCCCTTTAATATCCCACCCAGTCTAATCCCACTCTCCCCTTCACTCCCCACACCCTTTAATATCCCACCCAGTCTAATCCCACTCTCCCGCTCACTCCCCACACCCTTTAATATCCCACCCAGTCTAATCCCACTCTCCCGCTCACTCCCCACACCCTTTAATATCCCACCCAGTCTAATCCCACTCTCCCCTTCACTCCCCACACCCTTTAATATCCCACCCAGTCTAATCCCACTCTCCCCTTCACTCCCCACACCCTTTAATATCCCACCCAGTCTAATCCCACTCTCCCCCTCACTCCCCACACCCTTTAATATCCCACCCAGTCTAATCCCACTCTCCCCCTCACTCCCCGCACCCTTTAATATCCCACGCAGTCTAATCCCACTCTCCCCCTCACTCCCCGCACCCTTTAATATCCCAGCCAGTCTAACCCCACTCTCCCCCTCACTCCCCACACCCTTTAATATCCCACCCAGTCTAATCCCACTTTCCCCTTCACTCCCCACACCCTTTAATATCCCACACAGTCTAATCCCACTCTCCCGCTCACTCCCCGCACCCTTTAATATCCCACCCAGTCTAATCCCACTCTCCCCCTCACTCCCCACACCCTTTAATATCCCACCCAGTCTAATCACACTCTCCCCTTCACTCCCCACACCCTTTAATATCCCACACTGTCTAATCCCACTCTCCCCCTCACTCCCCACACCCTTTAATATCCCACCCAGTCTAATCACACTCTCCCCTTCACTCCCCACACCCTTTAATATCCCACCCAGTCTAGTCCCACTCTCCCGCTCACTCCCCGCACCCTTTAATATCCCACACTGTCTAATCCCAGTCTCCCCCTCACTCCCCACACCCTTTAATATCCCACCCAGTCTAATCACACTCTCCCCTTCACTCCCCACACCCTTTAATATCCCACCCAGTCTAGTCCCACTCTCCCGCTCACTCCCCACACCCTTTAATATCCCACACTGTCTAATCCCACTCTCCCCCTCACTCCCCGCACCCTTTAATATCCCACCCAGTCTAATCCCACTCTCCCCTTCACTCCCCACACCCTTTAATATCCCACCCAGTCTAATCCCACTCTCCCCACATCCTTTAATATCCCACCCAGTCTAATCACACACTCCCCCTCACTCCCCGCACCCTTTAATATCCCACCCAGTCTAATCCCACTCTCCCCTTCACTCCCCACACCCTTTAATATCCCACCCAGTCTAATCCCACTCTCCCCCTCACTCCCCACACCCTTTAATATCCCACCCAGTCTAATCCCACTCTCCCCCTCACTCCCCGCACCCTTTAATATCCCACCCAGTCTAATCCCACTCTCCCCTTCACTCCCCACACCCTTTAATATCCCACACAGTCTAGTCCCACTCTCCCCCTCACTCCCCGCACCCTTTAATATCCCACCCAGTCTAATCCCACTCTCCCCTTCACTCCCCACACCCTTTAATATCCCACCCAGTCTAATCCCACTCTCCCCTTCACTGCCCACACCCTTTAATATCCCACCCAGTCTAATCCCACTCTCCCCTTCACTCCCCGCACCCTTTAATATCCCACCCAGTCTAATCCCACTCTCCCCTTCACTCCCCACACCCTTTAATATCCCACCCAGTCTAATCCCACTCTCCCCTTCACTCCCCACACCCTTTAATATCCCACCCAGTCTAACCCCACTCTCCCCACATCCTTTAATATCCCACCCAGTCTAATCACACACTCCCCCTCACTCCCCGCACCCTTTAATATCCCACCCAGTCTAATCCCACTTTCCCCTTCACTCCCCACACCCTTTAATATCCCACCCAGTCTAATCCCACTCTCCCCCTCACTCCCTGCACCCTTTAATATCCCACCCAGTCTAATCCCACTCTCCCCCTCACTCCCCGCACCCTTTAATATCCCACCCAGTCTAATCCCACTCTCCCCCTCACTCCCCACACCCTTTAATATCCCACCCAGTCTAATCCCACTCTCCCCCTCACTCCCCGCACCCTTTAATATCCCACCCAGTCTAATCCCACTCTCCCCTTCACTCCCCACACCCTTTAATATCCCACACAGTCTAGTCCCACTCTCCCCCTCACTCCCCGCACCCTTT
This sequence comes from Heterodontus francisci, assembly GCF_036365525.1. Lineage (NCBI taxonomy): Eukaryota > Metazoa > Chordata > Chondrichthyes > Heterodontiformes > Heterodontidae > Heterodontus > Heterodontus francisci. Next base: position 85,282,640 of record NC_090390.1, read on the forward strand.
AATATCCCACCCAGTCTAATCCCACTCTCCCCTTCACTCCCCACACCCTTTAATATCCCACCCAGTCTAATCCCACTCTCCCCTTCACTGCCCACACCCTTTAATATCCCACCCAGTCTAATCCCACTCTCCCCTTCACTCCCCGCACCCTTTAATATCCCACCCAGTCTAATCCCACTCTCCCCTTCACTCCCCACACCCTTTAATATCCCACCCAGTCTAATCCCACTCTCCCCTTCACTCCCCACACCCTTTAATATCCCACCCAGTCTAACCCCACTCTCCCCACATCCTTTAATATCCCACCCAGTCTAATCACACACTCCCCCTCACTCCCCGCACCCTTTAATATCCCACCCAGTCTAATCCCACTTTCCCCTTCACTCCCCACACCCTTTAATATCCCACCCAGTCTAATCCCACTCTCCCCCTCACTCCCTGCACCCTTTAATATCCCACCCAGTCTAATCCCACTCTCCCCCTCACTCCCCGCACCCTTTAATATCCCACCCAGTCTAATCCCACTCTCCCCCTCACTCCCCGCACCCTTTAATATCCCACCCAGTCTAATTCCACTCTCCCCACATCCTTTATTATCCCACCCAGTCTAATCCCACCCCCTCACGTCCGTCCCCTTTAAAGATTCTCCATGGAATTGGCAGGGAAAAGGCCAAAGAGAATTCTAGGACTGACCAGGAGCTGTCTAACTCAGGGAAATGATATTACTGGCGAGGAAACTAATGATGAATGAACATTTGCTCCTAGTGTCAACATCAAACACTCCCAGGACAGGTACAGCACAGGGGTTAGATACACAGTAAAGCTCCCTCTACACTGTCCCCCATCAAACACTCCCAGGACAGGTACAGCACTGGGATTGGCTGGTCAATTTGGAGCACTTCCTGCCAGCAATCAGGGGGAGCAGCTGCACCTGTGTTGCAGCAACTGCAGAGTGGAGAGTGGAGACTGCAGCAACTGGGGAGAGAGACTGGAGAAAGGTGAATACAGAGTGGAGGGAAACCATCAAGGAAGGCTGCAATTTTTCTGGAAAGGTGGGTGTCAGGGCACCTGAAAGACTCTGAAGTTTAAACTGTTTGGGGGAGGGAGAAGAGGCCTGAAGACTCAGGGGTGGGGCAGCCAAATCCAGTAGGGGCCCCTGTGTTTGTATTGGTGTTTGCACACAGGGAGCTCCCTCCCCACCCCAACTGCCTGCTCGGGACAGCTGGAGTTGCCCGGGTGAAGACTGTCTTGTTAAAATCAGAAGAGGAGAGTACCGGGCGGCTCCAGCCGTCCCGGGCGAAGAAGCCTCCCCCAACTGGAAGACAACAAACAGTTTTGGACTAATTGTTATAAAGGTGCTCCAACTGGCAGTTGGATCAAACATCCTTTTCAGCCTTTCTCTCCCTTCCTCCACTCAGTCGCCTCAGTCACCTATCCTCCCCATTTCCTTTACCATCCTACCCCATCCTCCTCTACTCCCACTCCACCTTGTTTAAAGTTTGCTTTTTTTTAAAAATTGTGTAAATTTGTTTTGTTTCTTGGGGGTGGACGTAGCTCTTAGACCCCATGGCAAGCCCCTCTTCGCCGGTGGCGGGGCCTTCCCGTTCATATGCTGCTGCGGCTGCTGCAGCTGCACCTGTTGCCCCGTCACCTTTTGCTTTATTAACAACGAAGCATGGGGTCAAGAGCTACGTCCACCCGAACATGACTATAGAGGCATGCGTGAAAGCAATGGCCGAGGTTGTCGGCCCTTCGGCCATTGTTGCAGCCTCTAAAATGTACGGGAAGGCAGTGTTTTTCCTGAAGACCGAGCGGGCGGTGTCCCTGGCTCTGAGCAAGGGGCTCACCGTGGGCGGGACCTTTCTGCCAGTGGACCCCCTGGAGGCCACTGCGCAAAGGCTCATTTTATCCAATGTCCCACCCTTCATCCCTGGTGAGCTCCTCCTTCCCCACCTGCACCATCTGGGGGAGGTAAAGACGGGGCTCACCCCAGTCCCGCTCGGTCTTCGGGAGAACAGCCTCCGACACGTCTACTCCTTCCGCCGCCAGTTATTCATGCAGCTGGCGCGGGAGGAGGTGACAGAGGGCCACTTCAATGTAGAATTCCAGGGGACGGCCTACCGCGTCTTCTGGACCTTGGACGGGGTGCGGTGCCATGTCTGTAAGGGGGTGGGGCATGTTCGTAAGAACTGCCCCAACCTCCCGGCTGCCAACTCCAACTCAGCGGCCCAGGGTGGCGACGCTGCACCTCCTCCCACCCCCACTACACCACCAGATACCATTCAGTCGGTACCGGAGGCTGTGGTTTTCACGGCCTCCGGCAGGGAGGGGGGTGACCGTCCAAGTGGAAGGAAGGCGCGGAGGAGAAATAAACATCGAGAGGCGCGTCCCCTGGATATCGTGACACTACCCGAGCCTGAGCTCAGCCCAAGGCCCGATCTCGGGAAGTCAACTTGCCCCAGGGCTGGGCTCAGGCCCAGGGTGAATAAAAAAAAGGAGAGTGTGGAGGTGGAGGCCTCTGATGATATGGAGGTCTCTGAGCCTCCGCACACAACTGGGAAAAAGAGGAGAAGGCACCCCTCCACAGAGGTAACAAGGGGCCCTGAGGCGCAGGGCCCATCTGTTGGAGGGGAGCTGTCTCCTGTTTCGGGTCCCCAGGTTTCCCCTACCGCCACCACCAAGGCTGCAAAGTCCGGGCAGGTGCTCCCAATTCCTCAGGATGGAGGGAAGGGGATGGCCCCGGTACATGAGGCCCCTACTGAAGGAGTAAGTGGGGCCCTGCTTGTGGTGGGGGAGCCTGGGGAAGCCGCCCATTCTGCCACTGCTACTGGGTCGGGTGTCCTGAATGAAGGGGAGGGCGAGGCCCCAGAGGGTCGGGCCTCCCAGCCGGAGTCCACCACCAACCAGGAGACACCCGACCCAGTTATAACTGAGAATGCTGCCCCACCTGCTGGGCCTGTGGGTGCTGGCGGAGCGGGAGATAGCCTCCTCCCTCCGCCTCCAATCTCGGCTCCGGCTGGTTTCCCGGAGTCGGGAACTTCTGTCTCCCCTGGACCACTCATTGCCCTGGGGACGGAGGTGGAGGGGGGTCCTGAGCCGCTGGTGCCTACAGGCTCCAGTTTCACAATAGAACCCAGAGAGGACTCCTCCGCCATCGATCCTGGGGGTGGGATCGTGACGGAGGCGGGACCAGCTGGCGCGGCCGAGACGTCCGCCCCACAGTGTGTGGTGGATGTGTTGGCCGCTGGCGGTGACGACCCGGAGGAGGATGGGGATTCGGTGCGGGGCACGGAGGATGATCTTGATTCCATCGGCAGTGAGGTGGTGGAGTCCCTCGTGCCTCCCACCGAATCTCCTCTCATCCCCACGGCGGAACTCCGGGATTTCCTCGCGGCTTGCAGGGGTTGCCGCAATAAAGTTCAGCTGGCCCTCGACCGTTGGTCGAATCTGGCGCTGATCATCCAGTCCGTCCGTGCCGCCCTTAAGATAGCGGGCAAGCGCGCGGACGTGAAACTGGTTGAGAGGCGCCGTTTTAATGTGTTCCTCAATGGGTTGCTGGGGGAGTGGAGGGCCAGGTGCACTTCCACTCCCTCCTCACAGTGAGCTGTTGGTGACGGGTTTTAAGTACCTTTGACATGAAGATAACCATAGCCAGCCTCAACATCAACGGCAGCAGAGGGGCTCACCGCAGATTTCACAATCTCTCAGTCCTTAGGGAAGGGAGATACGCGGTGAGCTTTCTGCAGGAAACCCACACCGTTCCGGGAGACGAAGCCACCTGGCTCCTGGAGTGGCAGGGTGGGGTCTACATGAGTCACCTCACCCCTATTTCTAGTGGGGTGGCTATCTTGTTGGCCCCGACTTTTCAGCCGGAGATCTTGGGGGTCAAGGAGCTAGTGCCGGGCCGCTTGCTCCACCTCGCCGTTCGCCTGGGTAGCGTGCCGCTCCACTTTGTGAACGTGTACGCGCCCAGGCCCGGCGCTTTGCAAGCGCGCTTCTTTGAAGAAGTGTCCGCTCTCTTGAGCTCCATCGATAGCGGCGAGTGCATCATCCTCGGGGGGGATTTTAACTGCACCCTCGAGGTGGGGGATCGCTCCGGTCCCCAGCGCGGCCAAGCGTCGGTGGAGAAGTTGAGGGGACTGATCAGCTCCCTTAACTTGGTGGACGTCTGGCGGAATCTCCATCCCGACTCCAGCGCCTTCACGTGGAGGTCTGGAGGAGGGGGGTCGCGAATCGACCGCCTCTACATTTCGCAGGCGTACGTCTCCCGCGTTTCGGCGGCCTCCATGCGGCTGGTGCCGTGCTCGGACCACCGCCTGGTGTGGGCGGAGTTCACTCCGCTCCACACGCGGGCGGGGTCCGCGTACTGGCACTTTAACAACCGGCTGCTGGAGGACGTGCGATTTCGGGACTCGTTCTGTCGATTCTGGGCCGACTGGAGAAGGAAGCAGGGGGGCTTCCCCTCCTTGAGGCTATGGTGGGATGTGGGCAAGACTCACATCCGCGTCTTCTGTCAGGAGTACGCGAAGGGGTCGACCAAAAGGCGGGAAGCCGAGATCGGGCGCCTTGAGAGGGAGGTGCTCGACTTGGAATCCCGCCTCGGTCATGCCGTCGCGGACCCGGCCCTGTGGCAGGCGTACAAAGAGAAGAAGGGCGCGCTGAGGAACCTGCAGCTCATAGGGTCCCGAGGCGCGTACGTGAGGTCGCGGATCCAGATCCTGGAAGATTTGGACCGCGCCTCACCCTTCTTCTACTCGCTGGAAAAATGGCGGGGGGTCCGTAAGCAGCTCGTCGAGCTGCTGGCCGACGACGGATCCTCCATCACGGATCCGGAGGGAATGGGCCTCCTGGTCCGGACGTATTACAGTGCGTTGTTCTCTCCGGATCCGTCCAGCGAGGATGCGCGCAGAGTTTTGTGGGAGGACCTGCCGCAGGTCAGCCCGGAGGGCGCCGAAGGATTGGAGGCTCCGCTCACGTTGGCGGAGCTGACTGGCGCCCTCCACCAGCTCTCGAGGGGCAAATCCCCAGGGCTGGATGGGTTGACCGTGGAGTTCCTCAGGGCGTTCTGGGACGTCCTGGGGGACGATTACGCGCGGGTCCTGGGGGAAAGCCTGGCGACCGGGGAGATGCCCCTCTCGTGGCGCAGGGCGGTCATCGTCCTGCTGCCGAAGAGGGGCGATCTCCGCCTGCTTAAAAACTGGCGTCCGGTCTCCCTCCTCAGCACGGATTATAAGATCTTTGCCCGGGCTATGTCTACCCGCCTGGGCTCCGTGCTGGCCCACATGATCCACCCCGACCAGTCCTACACGGTCCCGGGCCGGTCCATCCAGGACAGCATCCACCTGGTCCGGGACCTGATCCATCTTTCCCAGAGGACTGGTCAGTCGGTCGCCTTTCTCTCCCTCGATCAGGAGAAGGCGTTCGACAGGGTGGATCACGATTACCTTTTCGGGACTCTGCGCGCTTTCGGACTCGGGCCGCATTTCGTGGCCCGGGTCCGACTTTTATACGCCGCCGCAGAGTGTCTAGTCAAAGTTAACGGGTCCTTGACGGCGCCCCTTCGATTTGGGAGAGGAGTGCGTCAGGGGTGCCCCATGTCCGGCCAATTGTATACCATCTGCGTGGAGCCCTTCCTGTGCCTGCTTCGCAGGAGGTTGACGGGATTGGCTCTGCGCGAGCCGGCCATGCGGGTCGTCCTCTCGGCTTACGCCGACGACGTGCTCCTCGCAATCACAGATCCCGTTGACTTGCGGAGGATGCGCGACTGCCAGCAGACCTTTTCTGCCGCGTCCTCCGCGAGGATCAATTGGGAGAAATGTTCCGGACTCCTGGTTGGTCAGTGGCGGGTGGACTCCCTGCCGGAGGAGATGACACCTTTTGCGTGGAGCACCACGCACCTCCTCTATCTGGGAGTCCACCTTAGTCCCGCTGAGGAAGCCTGGCCGGCAAACTGGCAGGAGTTGGAGGCGAAAGTCACCGCTCGGCTGGGGCGCTGGACAGGACTGCTCCGAGTGCTTTCCTACAGGGGCCGAGCGTTGGTCATAAACCAACTGGTGGCCTCCATGCTGTGGTACCGGTTGGTCACTTTGGCCCCGCCCCCTGTATTTGCCACCAAGATCCAGAAGAAACTCGTCGATTTCTTCTGGGGCAAGAGGAAACACTGGGTCTCTGCCGCGGTCCTGAGTCTCCCGGTCGAGGAGGGCGGTCAGTCGCTGGTGTGCGTCCGCACCCAGGCTGCGACTCTCCGCCTTCGGACCCTGCAGAGATACCTGTACGTCGAGCGTCCCCCCAGATGGTGTGCGCTGGCGACGTATTTTTTCCGCCAGTGTCACTGCCTTCAAGACGACACGCAGCTCCCGGTGGAGTCCGTTAGCCGCGCCTCTCTGAGGGAGTTGCCTGTCTTTTACCGGGATCTTTTCCGAGTCTGGAACATGGTCGCCTCCAGTCAGGGCGCTCCCCCGCCGGCGGAGGAGAGCGCCTCGGCTGTCCGGGCGGCCGACTCCGGGGACGGTCCGGCAGGCGGAGGAGTAGCCGAAACCCCCGGGACGCCCCTCACTGCGGGTGGCGAGGGGGCTCGGGAATGCGGAGCGATCCCGGCCGAGCTGACCCCCGCTGGGCCGGAACTGCTCATCGGACCCAGGCCCCGAAACCCTCCTCGGGAGCCGGTCCCGCACAACCCGAGCCGCCTCTCGGGAATGCCCTCCGTGCCATTCCAATCGGCGCGGAGGGGTTTCCTGTACGTGCTGCTCCTGCACACTTTCCACTTCCTCGCCCTCGTCAGCCGGCCGGACACGCCCTGGCGGTCCGCGTTGCCATCTGGCGGCGAGGGGAAACCCCGATGGAGGTCTCTCTACGCGGGAGTCTTCCCCCTTTACATCGGGGACCTGGGGTGGAGGGTGTTGCACAGAGCAGTCCCGTGCAATAGGCTTTTAAGTAGGTTCACGGACTCCCAGGCCAGCTGTACTTTCTGCGGCCTGGACAAGTCCGTGTTCCACATTTATACGGAGTGTGCGAGGTTGCAGCCCCTATTTGAGTATCTGAAGGGGCTGCTCCTCAAATTCTGGCTGCACTTCAGTCCCACGCTCCTGATCTTTGGGCACCCGGTGCGGAGGGGCTCGGGCCGGGAGGAGGATCTTCTCGTCGGTCTGCTCCTGGGCCTGGCCAAGGTGGCAATTCACAGGTCCAGGTTGCGGGCCGTCGGGGGTTCCGTCCATCCCGATTGCCTGCCCCTCTTCCGCGGTTACGTTCGCACCCGGGTGTCCCTGGAAAAGGAGCATGCGGTGTCCGCCGGTACGCTTGAGGCCTTCCGCGACCGGTGGGCACCGCAGGGACTGGAGTGCATCGTCGACGCCGAGAATGGCATTTTAATTTGAGTTTTTTGTTTATTTATCTGTTTTAATAAAGTTATTTTAAAACTGTAAATATGTACATAAAGGGGGCCTGAGGGATAAAGGCCCCCTCGATGTGAAAAATATAAAAGGGGCCTGGGGTATAAAGGTCACCTTGTAAAAAAAAAGAAAGAAAAAAAAAAAAAACGGGGTTAGATACAGAGTAAAGCTCCCTCTACGTGGTTCCGACAGTTATGTATTTTTTTATTCCTGGGAGCATCGCTAGCAAGGTCAGCATTTATTGCCCATCCCTAATTGCCTTTGAAGAGATGGTAGTGAGCTGTCTTCTTGAACTGCTGTATTCCATGTGGTGTAGGTACATCCACAGTGCTGTTCCAGGATTTTGATCCAGTGACTGAAGGAACGGTGATATAGTTCCAAGTCAGGATGATGTGTGACTTGGAGGGAACTTGCAGGTGGTGGTGTTCCCATGCATTTGCTGCTCTTGTCCTTCTCGGTGGGAGGTCGCAGGTTTGGAAGGTGTTGTCTAAGGAGCCTTGGTGAGTTGCTGCAGTGCATTTTGTAGATGGTACACACTGCTGCCACTGTGCATCGCTGATGGAGGGAGTGAATGTTTAAGGTGGTGGAATGGGTGCCAATCAAGCAGGCTGCTTTGTCCTGGATGGTGTTGAGCTTCTTGAGTGTTGGTGGGAGCTGCACCCATCCAAGCAAGTGGAGAGTATTCCATCACACTCCTGACTTGAGCCTTGTAGATGGTGGACAAGCATTGGGGAGTCAGGAGTTGAGTTACTTGTTGCAGAATTCCCAGTCCCAGTCTCTGACCTGCTCTTGTAGCTCTTATGGGCGGCACAGTGGCGCAGTGGTTAGCACCGCAGCCTCACAGCTCCAGCGACCCGGGTTCAATTCTGGGTACTGCCTGTGTGGAGTTCGCAAGTTCTCCCTGTGTCTGCGTGGGTTTCCTCCCACAGACAAAAGACTTGCAGGTTGATAGGTAAATTGGCCATTATAAATTGCCCCTAGTATAGGTAGGTGGTAGGGGAATATAGGGACAGGTGAGGATGTGGTAGGAATATGGGATTAGTGTAGGATTAGTATAAATGGGTGGTTAATGGTCGGCACAGACTCGGTGGGCCGAAGGGCCTGTTTCAGTGCTGTATCTCTAACTCTAAATCTAAAAAAATCTAGCCATGGTATTTATATGGCTGGTGCAGTTCAGTTTCTGGTTAATGGTGACCCCCAGGATGTTGATAGTGGAGAATTCAGCGATGGTAATGCTGTTGAATGTCAAGGGAGATGGTTAGAGTCTCTCTTGTTGGAGATGGTCATTGCCAGGCACTTGTGTGGCACAAATGTTACTTGCCACTTATCACCCCAAGACTGGATATTGTCCTGGTCTTGCTGCATGTGGACATAGACTGCTTCAATATCTGAGGAGCCGCAAATGGTGCTGAACATTGTGCAATCATCAGCGAACATCCCCACTTCTGTCCTTATGTTGGAGGGAAGGTCATTGATGAAGCAATTGAAGATGGTTGGGCCTAGGACACTACCCTGAGGAACTCCTGCAGTGATGTCCTGGTGCTGAGACAATTGACCTCCAACAACCACAACCATCTTCCTTTCTGCTAGATATCCAGCAGAGAGTTTTCCCCCCAATTCCTATTGACTTCAATTTTTCTCGGGCTCCTTGATGCCATACTCGGTCAAATGCTGCCTTGATGTCAAGGGCAGTCAGTCTCACCTCACCTCTTGAGTTCAGCTCTTTTGTCCATGTTTGGACCAAGGCTGTAATGAGTTCAGGAGCTGAGTGGCCCTGGCGGAACCCAAACTGAGCATCGGTGAGCAGGTTATTGCTGAGTAAGTGCCGCTTGATAGCACTGTCAACTATACCTTCCATCACTTTACTGATGATTGAGAGTAGGCTGATGGGGAGGTAATTGGCCGGGTTGGATTTGTCCTGCTTTTTGTGTACAGGACATACCTGGGAAATTTTCCACATTGCCGGGTAGATGCCAGTGTTGTAGCTGTACAGGAACAGCTTGGCTTGAGGCGCGGTAAGTTCTGGAGCATAGGTCTTCAGTACTATTGCCGAGATGTTGTCAGGGCCCATAGCCTTTGTTGTATCCAGTGTCTTCAGCTGTTTGTTGATATCACGTGGAGTGAATTGAATTCTCTGAAGATCAATGATGGTGGGGACTTCAGGAGAAGGATGAGATGGATCATCAACTCAGCACTTCTGGCTGAAGATTGTTGCAAATGCTTCAGCCTTGTCTTTCGCACTGATGTGCTGGGCTCCCCCATCATTGAGGATGGGGACATTTGTGGTGCCTCCTCCTCCAGTTAGTTGTTTAATTGTCCACCACCATTCACGGCTGGATTTGGCAGGACTGCAGAGTTTAGATGTGATCCGTTGGTTGTGGGATCACTTAGCCCTGTCTATCACATGCTACTTCTGCTGTTTAGCATGCATGTAGTCCTGGGTGGTAACACCTCATTTTGAGATATGCCTGGTGCTGCTCCTGGCATGCCCTCCTGCACTCTTCATTGAACCAGGCTTGGTCTCCTGGCTTGATGGTAATGGTAGAGTGGGGGATATGCTATGAGGTTACAGATTGTGGTTGACTACAATTCTGCTGCTGCTGATGGCCCACAGCACCTCATGGATGCCCAGATGTGAGCTGTTAGATCTGCTCTGAATCTATGTCATTTAGCATTTTGTCTCCACAAGGGTTGTGCGGTGGTCACTCCTGCCAATACAGTCATGGACAGATGCATTTGTGATAGATGGATTTGTGAGAACGAGGTCAAGTAACGTTTTCTCTCACCACCTGCCATCGGGCGAGTCTGGCAGCTATGTCCTTCAGGACTTGGTCCTCTCGGTCAGTAGTGGTGCTACTGAGCCACTCCTGGTGGTGGACATTGAAGTCCTCCACCCAAAGTACATTCTGTGCCCTTGCTACCCTCAGTGCTTCTTCCATGTGCTGTTCAACATGGAGGAGTACTGATTCATCAGCTGAGGGAGGGCTGTAGGTGGTAATCAGTAGGAGGTTTCCTTGCCCATCTTTGACCTGATGCCATGAGACTTCATGGGGTCTGCAGTTGATGTTGAGGACTCCCAGGGCAACTCCCTCCCGACTGTAGACCACTGTCCCACCACCTCTGGTGGCTCTGTCCTGCTGGTGGGACAGGACATACCCGGGGATGGTGATGGGGTGTCTGGGACATTGTCTGTAAGGTATGATTCCGTGAGTATGACTGTGTCAGGCTGTTGCTTGACTAGTCTGTGGGACAGCTCTCCCAACTTTGGCACAAGTCTATTGACGTAGACACAGCTCAACATTCTGTGAACTTTAACCATTTTAAGCCAGCACCTTCAAGGGAGGAGGGGTGAGAAAGCTTGGGAAAATAATAGGAGACTGGATTAGGGATTTGCAGGTAGGAGCAATCTCACTTACAGACAGACCCCACCGACAGACCAGGCCTGTCACTCTGTGTTCAAGCCAAGCAAACTAACGTACTGTTTTAAAATCACTGGTTCTGAACTCGCAGTTAGGGCAAATGAAAAGAAAGATTGACAGTAAATGTGATGACATTTGTTAGCTGACATGTCCCTAGCCTGGAACTGGCTTGATAGATGGTCTTCAGTTCTTTTTCCTGGACCCTGATGAGGCCCTTCAAAGTGAGACTCGAGGGGGAAACGCAGATTGTGGATTATGGGCTTGTGATTCGCCGATCTCTGAGCATCCTGCAATCACAGCATGATTCTTTGCAAGTTGATAACTGGTTCAGTGCATTGGAGCTGGGGAAAGATGAGCAGAAAGAGAGATGTTGAATCCAGCAGACTCACATGACCTTCAGCTAAGATCATCACGCTACTGACAGCTTTCCCCACCACACTCTAATGTGAACACACTCTAATGTGAACACACTCTAATGTGAACACACTCGAATGTGAACACACTCGAATGTGAACACACTCTAATGTGAACACATTCTAATGTGAACACACTCTAATGTGAACACATTCTAATGTGAACACACTCTAATGTGAACACACTCTAATGTGAACACACTCTAATGTGAACACACTCTAATGTGAACACACTCTAATGTGAACACACTCTAATGTGAACACACTCTAATGTGAACACATTCTAATGTGAACACACTCTAATGTGAACACATTCTAATGTGAACACACTCTAATGTGAACACACTCTAATGTGAACACATTCTAATGTGAACACACTCTAATGTGAACACACTCTAATGTGAACACACTCTAATGTGAACACACTCTAATGTGAACACACTCTAATGTGAACACATTCTAATGTGAACACACTCTAATGTGAACACACTCTAATGTGAACACACTCTAATGTGAACACACTCTAATGTGAACACACTCTAATGTGAACACATTCTAATGTGAACACACTCTAATGTGAACACATTCTAATGTGAACACACTCTAATGTGAACACACTCTAATGTGAACACACTCTAATGTGAACACACTCTAATGTGAACACACTCTAATGTGAACACACTCTAATGTGAACACACTCTAATGTGAGACCTTGTATTTCTACAGTGGCTTTCACGACCTCAGGATGAGCCAAAGCACTTTACAGCCAATTAAGTACTTTTTGAAGTGTAGTCACGTTGTAATGTGGAAAACACAGCAGCCAATCTGTGCACAGCAAGATCCCACAAACACTGATGCGATCATGACCAGATCATATGTTCTCAACCAACATCACTGAAACAGAAGAACATAAGAAATAGGAGCAGGAGTAGGCCATTCGGCCCCTCAAGCCTGCCCCGCCATTCAATAAGATCATGGTTGATCTGCCCCAGACCTCAACTTCTCTTTCGTGCCAGCTCCTCATAGCCCTCAACTCCCCGATATTTCAAAAATCTATCTACCTCCTCTTGAAATACTTTCAGTGATCTAGCCTCTACAACTCTCTGGGGTAGAGCATTCCAGACATTCACTACCCTCTGAGAGAAGAAATTGCTTCGCATCTCAGTTTTAAATGAGTGTCCCCCTATTCTGTAACTATGTCCCCTAGTTCGAGATTCCCCATTAGTGGAAACATCTTCGCAACAGCTATCCTGTCAAGCCCCCTCAGAATCTTGCATGTTTTAATAATATTGGACAGGTCACTGGGGAGAGAACTCCCCTGCTCTTCTTCAAAGTAGTTTAGTTTAGTTTAGAGATACAGCACTGAAACAGGCCCTTCGGCCCACTGAGTGTATGCCGACCATCAACCACCCATTTATACTAATCCTACACTAATTTCATATTCCTACCACATCCCCACCTGTACCTATGCTTCCCTACCACCTACCTATACTAGGGGCAATTTATAATAGCCAATTAACCTATCAACCTGCAAGTCTTTTGGCTGTGGGAGGAAACCGGAGCACCCGGAGGAAACCCACGCAGACACAGGGAGAACTTGCAAACTCCACACAGGCAGTACCCAGAATTGAACCCGGGTGGCTGGAGCTGTGAGGCTGCGGTGCTAACCACTGTGCCGCAGGATTTTTTATGCCCACCTGAGAAGGCAGACAGGGCCTCAGTTTGGCATCTCATACAAAAGACGGCACCTCTGGCAGTGAAGCACTCCCTCAGTACTGCCACTGGGAGTATTGGACTGCATTTTATGCTGAACATTCCAGAGTGGGACCTAAACCCAGGACCTTCTGACTCTGAGGGGACAGTGCTAACACTGAGATACGCCCGACAGCATAGTGAAAAACAGCCTGCACCTGTGGGACCAAAACCTTGTAAGCAGTCAATGACAGTCGGACAGAGGGTAGGCAGAAAATAACCAGAGAAAAGGCACAAAAATAATAGCCAGTGGGGACGGAATAAAGTCTCTGTTGAGTCCTGATACATAAGGGGCAAGTGATTCATGGAAAATAACTTGCTGGGGTGGACCTTGTCTTTGTGGGATAGTGTAAACCAGGTGAAAGTGTAACAGCCCATTCTCCCGATGACTTCAGTAAAAATAAACTGCAGGGGATGGGAACAATCGAAATGTGGAGCTTATTCAAGGAGCAGCTACTGCGTGTCCTTGATAAGTATGTGCCTGTGAGGCAGGGAGGAAGTTGTCGAGCGAGGGAGCCGTGGTTTACTAAAGAAGTTGAAGCGCTTGTCAAGAGGAAGAAGAAGGCTTATGTTAGGATGAGACGTGAAGGCTCAGTTCGGGCGCTTGAGAGTTACAGGCTAGCCAGGAAGGATCTAAAGGGAGAGCTAAGAAGAGCAAGGAGAGGACACGAGAAGTCATTGGCGGATAGGATCAGGGGAAACCCTAAGGCTTTCTATAGGTATATCAGGAATAAAAGAATGACTAGAGTTAGATTAGGGCCAATCAAGGATAGTAGTGGGAAGTTGTGTGTGGAATCAGAGGAGATAGGGGAAGTGTTAAATGAATCTTTTGCGTCAGTATTTACAGTAGAGAAAGAAAATGTTGTCGAGGAGAATACTGAGATTCAGACTACTAGGCTAGATGGGATTGAGGTTCACAAGGAGGAGGTGTTATCAATTTTGGAAAGTGTGAAAATAGATAAGTCCCCTGGGCCAGATGGGATTTATCCTAGGATTCTCTGGGAAGCTAGGGAGGAGATTGCAGAGCCTTTGTCCTTGATCCTTATGTCGTCATTGTCGACAGGAATAGTGCCGGAAGACTGGAGGATAGCAAATGTTGTCCCCTTGTTCAAGAAGGGGAGTAGAGACAGCCCTGGTAATTATAGACCTGTGAGCCTTACTTCGGTTGTGGGTAAAATGTTGGAAAAGGTTATAAGAGACAGGATTTATAATCATCTTGAAAAGAATAAGTTCATTAGCGATAGTCAGCACGGTTTTGTGACGGGTAGGTCGTGCCTCACAAACCTTATTGAGTTTTTCGAGAAGGTGACCAAACAGGTGGATGAGGGTAAAGCAGTGGATGTGGTGTATATGGATTTCAGTAAGGCGTTTGATAAGGTTCCCCACGGTAGGCTATTGCAGAAAATACGGAAGTATGGGGTTGAAGGTGATTTAGAGCTTTGGATCAGAAATTGGCTAGCTGAAAGAAGACAGAGGGTGGTGGTTGATGGCAAATGTTCATCCTGGAGTTTAGTTACTAGTGGTGTACCGCAAGGATGTGTTTTGGGGCCACTGCTGTTTGTCATTTTTATAAATGACCTGGAAGAGGGTGTAGAAGGGTGGGTTAGTAAATTTGCGGATGACACTAAGGTCGGTGGAGTTGTGGATAGTGCCGAAGGATGTTGTAGGGTACAGAGGGACATAGATAGTCTGCAGAGCTGGGCTGAGAGATGGCAAATGGAGTTTAATGCGGAAAAGTGCGAGGTGATTCACTTTGGAAGGAGTAACAGGAATGCAGAGTACTGGGCTAATGGGAAGATTCTTGGTAGTGTAGATGAACAGAGAGATCTTGGTGTCCAGGTGCATAAATCCCTGAAGGTTGCTACCCAGGTTAATAGGGCTGTTAAGAAGGCATATGGTGTGTTAGCTTTTATTAGTAGGGGGATCGAGTTTTGGAGCCACGAGGTCATGCTGCAGCTGTACAAAACTCTGGTGAGACCGCACCTGGAGTATTGCGTGCAGTTCTGGTCACCGCATTATAGGAAGGATGTGGAAGCTTTGGAAAGGGTGCAGAGGAGATTTACTAGGATGTTGCCTGGTATGGAGGGAAGGTCTTACGAGGAAAGGCTGAGGGACTTGAGGTTGTTTTCGTTGGAGAGAAGGAGGAGGAGAGGTGACTTAATAGAGACATATAAGATAATCAGAGGGTTAGATCGGGTGGCTAGTGAGAGTCTTTTTCCTCGGATGGTGATGGCAAACACGAGGGGACATAGCTTTAAGTTGAGGGGTGATAGATATAGGACAGATGTCAGAGGTAGTTTCTTTACTCAGAGAGTTGTAGGGGCATGGAACGCCCTGCCTGCAACAGTAGAAGACTCACCAACTTTAAGGGCATTTAAGTGGTCATTGGATAGACATATGGATGAAAATGGAATAGTGTAGGTCAGATGGTTTCACAGGTCGGCGCAACATCGAGGGCCGAAGGGCCTGTACTGCGCTGTAATGTTCTAATTCTAATTCTAATGTAAAGCAAGCTGCT
Source organism: Heterodontus francisci (assembly GCF_036365525.1). Classification (NCBI taxonomy): domain Eukaryota; kingdom Metazoa; phylum Chordata; class Chondrichthyes; order Heterodontiformes; family Heterodontidae; genus Heterodontus; species Heterodontus francisci. The sequence goes on from NC_090390.1 coordinate 85,298,130, forward strand.
GACTTGCGATCACCCTGTTTTACAGCATCACACAAAGATCCGCCCCTCTTTGTTCTGCCCATTCGTGCTATACTAGGTTCAGGAATTAGAAACTTAGAATGATACAGCACTGAAGCAGGCCATTCAGCCTATCACGCCTGTGCTGGCCCTTTGAAAGATCTATCCAATTGGTCCCACTCCCCTGGGAACCAAAGGGACTTGTAAAAATGAGGAACTGAAAGTAGTTAGTATCAATAAAGAGGTTGTACTCGAAAAATTAATTGGACTGAAAGTCGATAAACCCCCTGGAGCAGATGAGCTACATCCCAAAGTAGTGAAGGAGGTGGCTATAGAGATAGTGGATGCATTAGTGATTATCTTTCAAAATTCTATAGATTCTGGAAGGGTTCCTGCAGGCTAGAAAGTAGCAAATGTAACCCAACTAGTTAAGAAGGGAGCAAGAGAGAAAACGGAGAACTACAGCCTGTTAGTTTGACATCAGTCGTAGGGAAAATGTTAGAATCTATTATAAAGGATGAAATAACTGGACACTTGGAAAATAATATGATTGGGCAGAGTCAACATGGATTTGTGAAAGGGAAATCATGTTTGACAAACCTGTTGGAGTTTTTTGAGGATGTTACTTGTAGCATAGATAAAGGAGAACCAGTGGATGTGGTGTATTTGGATTTTCAGAAGGCTTTTGATAAGGTCCCACACAGGAGGTTAGTAAACAAAATTACAGCACACAGGATTGGGGGTAATATACTGGTATGGACTGAGAATTGGTTCACAGACAGAAAGCAGAGAGTAGGAATAAATGGGTCAATAAATGGGCGGCACAGTGGCGCGCACCGCAGCCTCACAGCTCCAGGGACCCGGGTTCAATTCTGGGTACTGCCTGTGTGGAGTTTGCAAGTTCTCCCTGTGACTGCGTGGGTTTTCGCCGGGTGCTCCGATTTCCTCCCACAGCCAAAGACTTGCAGGTGATAGGTAAATTGGCCATTGTAAATTGCCCCTAGTGTAGGTAGGTGGTAGGGAATATGGGATTACTGTAGGATTAGCATAAATGGGTGGTTGTTGGTCGACACAGACTCGGTGGGCCGAAGGGCCTGTTTCAGTGCTGTATCTCTAAATAAATAAAATAAAATAAATTCTCAGGATGGCAGGCTGTTACGAGTGAGGTAACACAAGGATCAGTGCTTGGGCCACAGCTGTTTTCAATCTATATAAATAACTTGGATATGGGAACCAATTGTAATATTAGCAAAGTTGTGAATGACACAAAACTAGGAGGGAATGTAAGTTGAGAGGAGGATGCAAGGAGGCTTCAAGGGGATTTGGACAGGCTAAGTGAATGGGCGACAACATGGCAGATGGAATATAATGTGAATAAGTGTGAAGTGATCCACTTTGGTGGAACAAAACAGAAAGGCAGAATATTTCTTAAATGGTGAGAGGTTGGGAAGTGTTGATGTCTAAAGAGACCTGGGTGTCCTTGTTCATGAGTCACTAAGAGCTAGTTTGCAGGTGCAGCAAGCAATTAGGAAGGCAACTGGTAAGTTGGCCTTCATTGCAAGGGGATTTGAGTACTGGAGTAAAGATGTCTTGCTGCAATTGTATAGAGCGTTGGTGAGACCACACCTGGAGTATTGTGTACAGTTTTGGTCTCCTTATCTAAGGAAGGATATACTTGCCATAGAGGGAGTGCAACAGAGGTTCACCAGACTCATCCTTGGGATGGCAGGATTGTTTTATGAGGAGAGATTGAGGAGGCTGGGCCTGTATTCTCTAGAGTTTCGAAGAATGAGAGGTGATCTCATTGAAACTAACAAAATTCTTACAGGGCGTGACAGGGTGGATGTGGATAGGATGTTTCCTCTGGCTGGTGAGACTAGAACAGGGGACACAGTCTCAGAATAAGGGGCAGGCCATTTATGACTGAGATGAGGAGGAATTTCTTTCCTCAAAGGGTGGTGAAACTTTGGAATTCTCTATCCCAGAGAGCTGTGGAAGCTCAATCATTGAGCATGTTAAAGACAGAAATCGATAGATTTCGGAATACTAACATCATCAAGGGATATGAGGATAGTGGGGAAAAATGACATAGAGGTAGATGATCAGCCATGATCTGTTTGAATGATGGAGCAGGCTCGATGGGCCGAATGGCCTACTCCTGCTCCTATTTCCTATGATCCTCCCCCTGCTCTTTCCCCATTGCCCTGCAAACTTTATTTTTTTCAAGTATTTATCCAATTTCCTTTTGAAAGTTACTACTGAATCTGCTTCCACCGCCCTTTCAGGCAGCGCGTTCCAGATCAGGACAACTTGGTGTGTGAGTTTCTTTCCATGTCATATCTGGTTCTTTTGCCAATCACCTTAAATCTGTGTCCTCTGGTCACTTACCCTCCTGCCACCGGCAACAGCATATCCTTATCCAAAATCCTTCATAATTCTGAACACCTCTATTCCCCTTCACATGTTCTAAGATGAACAATCCCAGCTTCTCCAGTCTCTCCACAGAACTGAAGTCCCTCATCCATGACACCATTCTAGTAATCTCCTCTGCACCCTCTCCAAGGCTTTGACATCCTTCGTAAGATGGGATGCCCAGAATTAAGCAGGATATTCCAGCTGAAGTCTCACTAGTGACTTTTAAAGGCTTTACGCTTCTACTTGCGAAGGCAGTAGTGAAGTTGCCAATTTCGTGCTGTGGACACATTACCCAATAGAAATTGGATTCAAGATGCCGAATAGGCATTTTACAATCATCCTTTATAAGCAATGAGGATAGGAGACCTTCACCACCTCAGTCTGGGTTGGATTCAAAGCCAAGTGAAAGCCCAGTTTCCAACCAACTCCACCACCCAGTCTTCCAGACTGTTCTCTTAAAGACCGATTCAAATAGCTGAAGAAATTCTCTCGCTGCTCAGCGTGTTGTACCAGAAAGCAAATCTCATTAATACATTGTGTGACAAACTCCTGACCCCAGTACTTGTGCAAAATTATTCACAGTAATTATTTGTAGAGGCGTTCATAAAGGCTACGCGTTACTGACAATGTTATTTAAGTGTTTTTATGTTGGATATTTGAATGACTAATTCATAGGGTTCTGTATTTAGCTTGTGTCAGATTGGCGTAAACAGCCGGTGGTATTGTTAATATTTGATATTCTGTTTGATGAGCTGGTGCTTAATCAGCTGTTCTGGAGCAGGTGTCTCAAAATCCCCAACCAGGAACATGTATCTAAGGGAAATGAGCACGGGGTGGAGAGGCATGGCGAAGATACCTGGGTCAGAGGGACCCCAGATAGAGGGAATGGGGAAAAGGGGCATGGGGCAAAGGCTTGTGGGGCAGAGGTTATGGGGCAAATGGACATGTGCTCCTCCTGCATGTCCCTCTGCCCCACGTATCTTTCCCGCCACTGCTGCAATTTTTAAAATTTTCAAGTATTTATCCAATTCCCTTTTGAAAGTTACTACTGAACCTGCTTCCACCGCCCTTTCTGGCAGTGTCGGGGCCTCTGTTCCTTTTAAATCAGTGTCAAGAAATGTACTTGTATGAAATAAGAGCAGTGCTGATTCTTTCACAAACTGAAAAAAAAGTTGGACCTGATCAGCAACCCATAAATTAAAATACTAATGCAGCAGTTCTTGAATGCGTAGGCCCAGTACGTCTAATTTATTCAGCTGCATTTAATTTCTATCCCATTTTTTTCCATTATGGTCCATATGTGTATTAATTTTCTAGACATTTAGAAGCATGTACCTCCTGCACAGATAGTGAACAGATGGCAGTAAGTCACACAATGACTAAATCATATTAAACTGCATCACTGCTCAAGGCAAACAGGATACAACAAGAACATTTGCAGACATTCCTAACTGGTCTATTTAGGTATGTTGATTCTCTGTTCTTCCTCCATTTTCATCCCTTTCTCTAACAAATTCACTTTTCCCATTAACTTGATGGAATATCTTCACTTTCATCGGTTGTTGCAAGCTTTTAAAAAATTCATTCTTTGGATGTGAGTGTCATTGCTGTGTGTCTGGAGTCACATGTAGGCCAGACCAGGTAAGGACGGCAGATTTCCTTCCCTAAAGGGCATTAGTGAGCCAATATAAGGCAAGAGAGTTAGTGATCATCAGTCCAAACCTTGAACCTTAGTTACTGAAGCAGTCTGTGCCTAAATGCAGCAAGACCTTGGGCTGATAAGTGGCAAGTAACATTTGTGTCATATTCTTTTTCTTCTTTGGCCTCCTTGTCTCGGGAGCAATGGGTAAGCGCCTGGAGGTGGTCAGTGGTTTATGGAGCAGCGCCTGGTGTGGCTATAAAGGCCAATTCTAGAGTGACAGACTCTTCCACAGGTGCTGCAGATAAAATTGGTTGTCGGGGCTGTTACACAGTTGGCTCTCCCCTTGCGCTTCTGTCTTTTTTCCTGCCAACTGCTAAGTCTCTTCAACTCGCCACATTTTAGCTCCACCTTTATGGCTGTCCGCCAGCTCTGGTGATCACTGGCAACTGACTCCCACGACTTGTGATCAATGTCACAGGACTTCAGGTCGCGTTTGCAGACGTCTTTAAAGCGGAGATATGGATGGCCGGTGGGTCTGATACCAGTGACGAGCTCGCTGTACAATGTGTCTTTGGGGATCCTGCCATCTTCCATGCGGCTCACATGGCCAAGCCATCTCGAGCGCTGCTGACTCAGTAGTGTGTATATGCTGGGGATATTGGCCGCCTCGAGGACTTCTGTGTTGGAAATACAGTCCTGCCACCTGATGCCAAGTATTCTCCGGAGGCAGCAAAGATGGAATGAATTGAGACGTCACTCTTGGCTGACATACGTTGTCCAGGCCTCGCTGGTACTGAGGACACAGGCTTGATACTCTCGGACTTTTGTGTTCCGTGTCAGTGCGCCATTTACCCACACTCTCTTGGCCAGTCTGGACATAGCAGTGGAAGCCTTTCCCATGCGCTTGTTGATTTCTGCTTCGAGAGACAGATTACTGGTGATAGTTGAGCCGAGGTAGGTGATATAAGTGATATCATATATCATATAAGTGCCAGGCAATCACCATCTCCAAAAGAAGAGAATCTAACCATCTCCCCTCGACATTTGATGACATTGCTATCTCTGAATTCTCCCATCATCAACATCCTGGGGTTACAATTGACCAGAAACTTAACAGGGTCAGCCACTGTGACAACAACAGCAGGTCAGAGGCTGGGAATTCTGTGGTGAGTAACTCACCTCCTGACACCCCAAAGCCTGTCCACCATCTATAATGCACAATTCAGGAGTGTGATGGAATACTGTCCACTTGCCTGGATGAGTGCAGCTCCAACAACACTCAAGAAGCTTGATATTATCCAGGACAAAGCAGCCCGCTTGATCGGTACCCCATCTACAACCATTCACTCCCTCCATCACCGACACACGGTGGCAACAACATATACCACCTACAAAGTGCATTGCATCAACTCACCAAGGCTCCTTCGACAGCACCATCCAAACCCGCGACCTCTACCACCTGGAAGGGCAAGGGCAGCAGATGCATGGGAACACCACCACCTGCAAATTCCCATCCAAGTTACACACCATCCTGACTTGGAACTATATCGCCGTTCCTTCACTGTCGCTGGGTCAAATTCCTGGAACTCCCTCCCTAACAGCACTGTGGGTATACCTACCCCACATGGACTGCAGCGGTTCAAGAATGCAGCTCACCACCACCTTCTCAAGGGCAATTCGGAAGAAATGCTGACCTAGCGAGCGACGCCCCCATCCCGAGAACAAATAAATTAAACAAAAACTGAGACAAAGGCGTCTGAATGACCAGCATTACTAAACACAAATGTAACCGAGACATGCTATCAGCAAACCCAAATCACAAAGTCATTCAACCAGGGTGAGCAAGTCAGAGCGACAAACTTGGAGCTAAAACTTAACCAAGTTCACCCGTGCCTCAGCTCACCTGTTGCTGAAACCCTCATCCATGCCTTTGTTAATTCTGCCTTGACTATTCCAATGTATCCCTGTCCAGCCTCCCATCTTCCACTCTGTAAACTTCAGCTCATCCAAAACGTGCAGAGAGTCCTGTTCACTCATCACCCACTGTGCTCGCTGTCTTACGTTGACTCCCGCTTTGGCAACACCTCACTTTTAAAATTCTTCTTTGTGTATTCAAATCCCTGCATGGCCTCGCCCCTCCCCTATCTCCGTAATCTCCTCCAGCCCTACAACCCTCCAAGATCTTGATGCTTCTTCAATTCTGGCCTCTTGCGCATCCCCAATTTTAATCACCTTACCATTGGCAGCCATGCCTTCAGATGCCAAGGAGCAAAGCTCTGGAATTCCCTCCCTGAATTTCTCTTCCCCTCTTTCCTGCTATACGACGCTCCTTCAGACTCACCTCTTTGACCAACTTTTGCTCACGTGCCCAAATAGCTCCTTCTGTGAATTGGTGTCAAATATTGTTAGACAATGATCCTGTGAAGTGCCTTGGGACATTTTGACTATGTTAAAAGGGCAGCACAACTGCAAGTTATTGAAATTACAGCAGTTAATCTTGAATAGAACAAGGACCCACAAAGAGCAATGTGATAACAAAAGATAATCATATTTAGGCATTGTTTGAGGGATACATATTGGCCAGAAGAGCAGCAGAACTACTCTGCTTTCCTTCAATTACCTGTGGTTGGAGGGGGCAGTGAAATTTCTGCAGAATTTCTTTTCTCCATTATTGACCCTGTGGATTTTTTTTTTCTATTCTTGGTGAATCAGAGTAGGACAGGGTGTGATGAGCCTCGACTTCAATGAGGCTGAGGGAATAGTGGTGGAGGAGAGATCATAGGACAAAAATGGGGTGAAACTGATGATCAATGAAAGCACGAGATGAGTGACAGTGAATCAGTCATTTTACACCGTCCACAAATTTCTTTCCCATTTTAAAGAATGAAAGAGGATTGCAGTGCAAAACAGGCCGAGGATCTGCTTCACACTTTCCTCAAAGACCAATTTCACCCCCATAATTTGGAGATCAGAGGTACAAGAGAAGAAGCATGGACCTGAAAAATATCAAGAAAATAACCACAGACACAGAAGCTTGCAAGAAAGAGGCTGAAAGTGCCGAGTAGATGATGATGAGCGATTGGTATTACTGTGAAAGCTAGGAGGTAAACAAATAAATAACAATAATTAAATATTTTTAAAAATTGGTAAACGAAAGGGCTAAAAAAAATCATTATAATTCTGCAAAGGGAGCCAGCTCCGTGTATGTTCCTTTGCTTGTTTATCACAGAAAATGAGCATAAACAATTGAGCACAGCAGCCTGCCAGTAAGATGAATTGAAGTACAGCACTATTACTGCTTCTGCACTCAATCTTTCTTTGGGACCCTTGTCAGCTGAGGTTTCTGTGCTGCGAAAATTGAAAAGGAAATAGAAAGCAGCATGGTTTTACACCCAGTGGCCAACATTCATCTTCACCTGGTATTGATCAGGATTCCATCAATGAACCTTGGGCTTGACCGAGCCCAGTGAAAGTCAATGGGCAGGAGCACTGAGTCTGACTACAATTAATCAGGGGGGGGGGGGCAGAAGTCTAGAACTTGTTCAAGTAAATGTGAAAATGCACAACTAGTCCTCGTTTCCTCTGTAGTTTCCACTCTCCCTCTCCTGGAGGAGCTGGGGTTTATTGGCAGGGATCCAGTTTCACCAACACTGGCTTCTAGCACCTTCTCCAAGTGACCAAGAGCCTAGTGAGTGGCAGCAGGTTATTTGACCACAAGAGGGGGGTTGCAGCTGCTTGACACTTTCCTTGTCCAATGACCACCTACATAACATTAACCTAATGTCCCCCCTCCCCCCCGGGCAGGAAACTGTCAGGATCGAGTGCCGAGTGAAACTCTGGATTTACACCGCATCCAATTCTACTCAAATGTGAACTCTATGGAATAGTAATAATAACTGGGTTTAAAATTAGCATTCCATTCGATCCTATGGATTCCACGTCCAGTGAATTAGGTTAAAATTCCTACCTCTGGGGGTGGGAACCCTGACTGATTTCCTCTCCCCATCCCCACCCCACCTTGGCGTCCAGAGACACCAATGTCAATTCTAGTAGCCTTAGTGTTGGCCAAGGTAAGGCAGATCAAACTTCCAATATTCCATTGTTGAATACATTTAAGGCTGGGATAGACAGATGTTTGGTCTCTCGGAATCAAGGGGTATGGCGAGCCGGTGGGAAAGTGGAGTTGAATCCTAAAATCAGCCATGATCGTTTTGAATGGCAGAGCAGGCTCGATGGGCCATTTGGTCTACTTCTGCTCCTATTTCTTGTGAAGTTAGGACTCAACTAGTTCAGCACCACCTGGGCAATATATTTAGCTACTGAACCACAATGGAAGCTGGCAGTATGTTCCTGTTGTCCCTCATATTATCTCCTAGAAACTAGCATTACTGAAGGAAGGTTCTCCAACAAGATATCAACCATAGTTCAGCCTCTGAGGCAGAAGGTTGGGGATTTGAGCCCCACCCCAGGATTTGAGCACAGAATTCAGGTCGACACTTCCAGTGCAGTACTGAGGGAGTGCTGCACTGTCAGAGGTGCTGTCATTTTGATGAGATGTTAAACCGAGGCCCCGTCTGCCCACCCAGGTGTATGTAACAGATCCCAAGGTAACTATCTGAAGAAGAACTGGATGGTTATCCCCAGTGTCCTGCCATATTTATCCCTCAACCAACATCACTATAAGATTACAAGAAATGCTGGAAACACTCAGCAGGTCAGGCAGCATCTGTGGAGAGAGAAACAGAGTTAACGTTTCAGGTCAGTGACCCTTCTTCAGAACTGGCAAATGTTAGAAATGTAAAAGGTTATAAGCAAGTAAAGTGGGGGTGGGGCAAGAGATAACAAAGGAGAAGGTGTAGATATGACAAGGTCACAGCATAGCTGACCAGAAGGTCATGGAGCAAAGATATGCTAATGGTGTGTTGAAAGACAAAGCATTAGTACAGATAGGGTGTTAATGGACAGAAAATTGAACAGCCGCAAGTACAAACATGAAAAAAACAGTGAGTCAGCAAACTGAACAAACTAAGATGAAATAAAATAAAATAAACACAAAAGAATATATATAAAAAAAGGAAAAAGAAAAAAAACCTAAAAATAAAAGTAAAATGGGGGGCCTGTCATGCTCTGAAATTACTGAACTCAATGTTCAATCCAGCAGGCTGTAGTGTGCCTAATAGGTAAATGAGATGCTGTTCCTCGAGCTTGCGTTGATGTTCACTGGAACACTGCAGCAATCCCAGGACGGAGATGTGAGCATGAGAGCAGAGGGGCGTGTTGAAATGGCAAGAAACCGGAAGGTCAGGGTCCTGCTTGCGGACGGAGCGGAGGAACAGCTGCTGAGTAGTCCCAGCATTTCTTGTTTTTATTTCAGATTTCAAGTATCTGCAGTATTTTGCTTTTAAATCACTATCAGATTATCTGGTTATTTATCTCATTGCTGTTTGTTGGAGCTTGCTGTGCACAAATTGGCTGCAGCATTTCCTACATTGTGTCCTAGGCTCAACCATCTTCAGCTGCTTCATCAACGACCTTCCCTCCATCATAAGGTCAGAAGTAGGGATGTTCACTGATGATTGCACATTGCTCAGTACCATTCGCAACTCCTCAGACACTGAAGCGGTCTGTTCCCACGTGCAGCAAGACCTGGACAACATTCCGGCTTGGGCTGAGTAACATTTGTGCCACACAAGTGCCAGGCAATGACCATCTCCAACAAGAGAGAATCTAATCATTTCCCCCTGTAGTTCAACAGCATTACCATCACTGAATCCCCCATTATCAACATCCTGGGGGTTACCATCGACCAGAAACTGAACTGGAGTAGCCATGTAAATACCATGGCTACAAGAGCAGGTTAGAGGCTGGGAATTCTGCAATGAGTAACTCACCTCCTGACTCCCCAAAGTCTGTCCACCATCTACAAGGCACAAGTCAGCAGTGTGATGGAATACTCTCCACTTGCCTGGATGGGTGCAGCTCCAACAATACGCAAGCTCTTCACTATCCAGGACAAAGCAGCCCGCTTGATCAACACCCCATTCACCACCTTAAGCATTTACTCCCTTCACCACCGACGCACAGTGGCAGGCCCATGTACCATCTATAAGATGCACTGCAGCAACTCACCGAGGCTCCTTCGACAGCACCTTCCAAACCCGCAACCTTTACTATCTAGAAGGACAAAGGCAGCAGATACAAGTTCTCCTCCAAGCCACACACCATCCTGACTTGGAACTATATCGCCGTTCCTTCACTGTTGCTGGGTCAAAATCCTGGAACTCCCTCCCTAACAACACGGTGGGTGTACCCGCACCACATGGACTGCAGCGGTTCAAGAAGGCAGCTCACCACCACCTTCTCAAGGGCAATTAGGGATGGGCAACAAATGCTGGCCTTTTAAGAGACATCCACATCCCGGGAACAAATAAAAAAAAACAGTGGATATTGAATTGGCTTTGGGACATCCTTAACAAATTGAAAGAAAACATTTAAATCATTATAATCTTCCAAACTATTTGATTTCTATTAAGACCCTTATTTGCTGTGGATTGTGCGATGAGAACTAACTGGAGCAAGACTGTCTGAACTTAATCAGCTCCATTACTGCCTTTTCCTCGATCCTTGAGAGATTGCTGAGTAAATCACCATTAAAAATCACCTTGAGCTACCAGCTTGTCAATCATTCCACTGTGTCCAGAGGGCGTAAATGAAGGAAATGGTCTAATTAGCTCAGTCTGCTCTCATATGCAGTACTGAACAAAATACCTGGAGAACCTACCAGAAACTGAAGGCACTGTGTTTTTTCAGAGAGACTCCGAAAACTGAGAGAAGAGAAATAAGAGTCAAAGGAGACAGGATCCAAGTCTTTAAACTACTCAGAGGCATGGTCAATGTCCATATAAGGTGGTTAACTAACACGTAATTAAAGTACAACTGGAAACACGTGTTTTTTTTTAGTCATTCATGGGATGTGGGCGACACTGGCCAAGTCAGCATTTATTGCCCATCCCTAATTACCCTTGAGAAGGTGGTGGTGAGCTGCCTTCTTGAACCGCTGCAGTCCATTTGGGGTAGGTACACCCACAGTGCTGTTAGGAAGGAACTTCCAAGATTTTGACCCAGCGACAGTGAAGGAACGGCGATATAGTTCCAAGTCAGGATGGTGTGTGACTTGGAGGGGAACTTGCAGATGGTGGTGTTCCCATGTATTTGCTGCCCTTGTCCTTCTAGTTGGTAGATGTCGCGGGTTTGGAAGGTGCTGTCTAAGGAGCCTTGGTGCATTGCTGCAGTGCATCTTGTAGATGGTACACACTGCTGCCAGTGTGCGTCGGTGGTGGAGGGAGTGAATGTTTGTAGATGGGGTGCCAATCAAGCGGGCTGCTTTGTCCTGGATGGTGTCGAGCTTCTTGAGTGTTGTTGGAGCTGCACCCATCCAGGCAAGTGGAGAGTATTCCATCACACTCCTGACTTGTAGATGGTGGGCAGGCTTTGGGGAGTCAGGAGGTGAGTTATTCACCGCAGGATTCCTAGCCTCTGACCTGCTCTTGTAGCCACGGTATTTACATGGCTACTCCAGTTCAGTTTCTGGTCAGTGGTAGCACCTAGGATGTTGATAGTGGGGGATTCAGCGATGGTAATGCCATTGAATGTCAAGGGGAGATGGTTAGATTCTCTCTTGTTGGAGATGGTCATTGCCTGGCACTTGTGTGGCGCGAATGTTACTTGCCACTTATCAGCCCAAGCCTGGATATTGTCCAAGTCTTGCTGCATTTCTACACGGACTGCTTCAGTATCTGAGGAGTCACGAATGGTGCTGAACATTGTGCAATCATCCGTGAACATCCCCACTTCTGACCTTATGATTGAAGGAAGGTCATTGATGAAGCAGCTGAAGATGGTTGGGCCTAGGACACTACCCTGAGGAACACCTGCAGTGATGTCCTGGAGCTCTGATGATTGATCTCCAACAACCACAACCATCTTCCTTTGCGCGAAGTATGACTCCAGCCAGCGGAGGGTTTTCCCCGATTCCCATTGACCTCAGTTTTGCTAGGGCTCCTTGATGCCATACTCGGTCAAATGCTGCCTTGATGTCAAGGGCAGTCACTCTCACCTCACCTCTTGAGTTCAGCTCTCTTGTCCATGTTTGAACCAAGGCTGTAATGAGGTCAGGAGCTGAGTGACACTTTCACCATGCTAAATGGGATAGATTTCGAACAAATCTAGCAATGCAAAACTGGGCATCCATGAGGCGCTGTGGGCCAGCAGCAGCAGCAGAATTGTACTCAACCACAATCTGTAACCTCATGGCCCGGCATATTCCCCACTCTACCATTACCATCAAGCCAGGAGACCAACCCTGGTTCAATGAAGAGTGCAGGAGGGCATGCCAGGAACAGCACCAGGCATACCTCAAAATGAGGTGTCAACATGGTGAAGCTATAACAGAGGACTACTTGCGTGTCAAACTGCTTAAGCAGCATGCGATAGACAGAGCTAAGCGATCCCATAACCAACAGATCAGATCTAAGCTCTGCAGTCCTGCCACATCCAGCTGTGAATGGTGGTGGACAATTAAACAACTAACTGGAGGAGGTGGCTCCACAAATATCCCCATCCTCAATGATGGGGGAGCTCAGCACATCAGTGCGGAAGATAAGGCTGAAGCATTTGCAACAATCTTCAGCCAGAATTGCCGAGTTGATGATCCATCTCGGTCCCCTCCTGAAGTCCCCAGCATCACAGATACCAGACTTCAGCCAATTCGATTCACTCCGCATGATATCAAGAAACGACTGAAGGCACTGGATACTGCAAAGTCTATGGGTCCTGACAATATTCCGGCAATTGTACTGAAGACCTGTGCTCCAGAACTTGCCGCACCCCGAGCCAAACTGTTCCAGTGCAGCTACAGCACTGGCATCTACCCGGCAATGTGGAAAATTGCCCAAGTATGTCCTGTACACAAAAAGCAGGACAAGTCCAACCAGGCCAATTACCGCCCCATCAGTCTACTCTCAATCATCAGTAAAGTGATGGAAGGTGTCATCGACAGTGCCATGAAGCAGCACTTGCTTAGCAATAACCTGCTCAGTGATGCTCAGTTTGGGTTCCGGCAGGGCCACTCAGCTCCCGACCTCATTACAGCCTTGGTTCAAATATGGACAAGAGAGCTGAACTCAAGAGGTGAGGTGAAAGTGTGGATCGTGTGGAGGGCTGTTGTAGGTTGCAACGGAACATTGACAGGATGCAGAGCTGGGCTGAGAAGTGGCAGATGGAGTTCAACCTGGAAAAGTGTGAAGTGATTCATTTTGGAAGGTCAAATTTGAATGCAGAATACAGGCTTAAAGACAGGATTCTTGGTAGTGTGGAGGAACAGAGGGATCTTGGGGTCCATGTCCATAGATCCCTCAAAGTTGCCACCCAAGTTGATAGGGTTGTTAAGAAGGCGTATGGGGTGTTGGCTTTCATTAACAGGGGGATTGAGTTTAAGAGCCGCGAGGTTATGCTGCAGCTCTATAAGGCCCTGGTTAGACCACACTTGGAATATTGTGTTCAGTTCTGGTCGCCTCATTATAGGAAGGATGTGGAAGCTTTAGAGAGGGTGCAGAGGAGATTTACCAGGATGCTGCCTGGACTGGAGGGCATGTCTTATGAAGAAACATTGAGGGAGCTAGGGCTTTTCTCATTGGAGCGAAGAAGGATGAGAGGTGACTTGATAGAGGTGTACAAGATGATGAGAGGCATAGATAGAGTGGATAGCCAGAGACTTTTTCCCAGGGCGGAAAGGGCTATCACCAGGGGGCATAATTTTAAGGTGATTGGAGGAAGGTTTCGGGGAGATGTCAGAGGTAGGTTCTTTACACAGAGAGTGGTGGGTGCGTGGAATGCACTGCCAGCGGTGGTAGTAGAAGCAGATACATTAGGGACATTTAAGCGACTCTTGGATAGGTACATGGATGATAGTAGAATGAAGGGTATGTAGGTAGTTTGATCTTAGAGTAGGTTAAAGGGTCGGCACAACATCGTGGGCTGAAGGGCCTGTACTGTGCTGTACTGTTCTATGTTCTAATGAGAGGAGATCTAATTGAGGTATATAAGATGATTAAGGGGATTGACAAAGTAGACGTAGAGAGGATATTTGCTCTGGTGGGGCAATCTAGAATGAGAGATCATAGTTTTAGGATAAGGGGTAGCAGATTTAAAACAGAGATGAGGAGAAATTACTTCTCTCAAAGGGTCATGAGTCTGTGGAATTCACTACCCCAGAGTGCGGTGGATGCCAGGACATTGAGTAAATTTAAGGAGGAGATAGACAGATTTTTAATTAGTAATGGGTTGAAGAGTTATGGAGAACGGGCAGGAAAGTGGAGTTGAGGCCGAGATGAGATCAGCCATGATCGTATTGAATGGCGGAGCAGGCTCGAGGGGCTGAATCGCCTACTCCTACTCCTGCTCCTAGTTCTTATGCTGCATGTAACATTGCTCGGGAGGAACAAGTGACTTTAGACTGATGGATCCCAAAGCTCTTCACCACTGGTGGTTTTCTTCACTTCATGTCTGTCTGGTTATAGATTAATTAATAGAGATTGGTGGCTATGATTAGTCAACAACTCCGTTATTGTCGTGTTGTGCAACTATCAGGATGATAGAAGGTGAACCAGATGGATCTTGATCGTTTTTCATCTAGCAATTCTTTTGTTCCGAGATCAGGACAATTGAGAAGCAACACAGTGGCATAATAGGGAGATGGTTGGATTGAAGTTCTGGAAGGATGAGATCAACTGGTCTGGAGGGTTTTTTGTCATTCAAACCCACCTGACGAGGGGCAGGTGCAGGACATCTCCAGTACACAAATGGTTAAAACTGAGATCCAATTTTTTTTCACATGCAACCATGTGATGATATTAGTTAAGATGGTCTATGAATTTTCACCAGCTCTGAAGTAAAGGTGAGAGCAGCAGCCCCAGTGCTCCCACTCTGCTCCCCATCCTCACCCTGCTCCCATTTAGTGTGGACAGGGCAGCAAGTGGCCCCGCTATTTAACAAACAGGAGCCAGTGAGGCTTGCTGCAACTCAGCCAAATTTCCCACAGGGAGTGGGGGGAGGCGCAAAGAATTTGGGAAGTTTGAAGATGCCACATCAAGTTGAGAAGGCTGTTCAAAAAGCCTACTGGATCCTTGGATTTATAAATAGAGGCATCGAGTAAAAAAAGCAAGGAAGTTATGCTAAACCTTTACAATACACTGGTTAGGCCTCAGCTGGAGTATTGTGTCCAATTCTGGACACTGCACTTTAGGAAGGATGTGAAGGCCTTAGAGAGGGTGCAGAAAAGATTTAATTGGATGGTACCAGATATGAGGGATTTTGTGGAGAATTTGGAGAAGCTCTGATTGTTCTCCTTAAAGAAACGTTTGAGGAAATTTAATAGAGGTGTTCAAAATTATGAGGGATTTTGATAAGAGTAGATAGGGAGAAACTGTTTCCAGTGGCAGGAGGTTCGAAAAACAGAGGACACAGATTTACGGTCATTGGTAAAAAGATCCAGGGGAGGAGAGGAAATACTGTTACAGTGAGTTGCTGTGATCTGGAATGCGCTGCCTGAAAGGGCGGTGGAAGCAGATTCAATAATAACTTTCAAAAGGGAATTGGATATGTATTGTACCTGAAATAAACAAATTTACAGGGTGCTGGGGAAAGAGCAGTGGAGTGGAACTAATTGGATAGCTCCTTCAAAGAGCTGGCACAGGCACGATGGGATGAATGGCCTTCTTCAGTTCTGTAAGATTGTATGAAGCTGGACCTGCCAGGTTTCCTGTCATTTGTCCACAGTGAGAAATTCCAATGAGATATAGAAGGGGCCCTCTGCACCTTCCCATGCCCCTGGCAGCAATTTGTGGAAGCCCCAGACTACCCCTGTAATTTATGTGTCACACATCACCCAGAGGCCAGTGCTCCCATGACTGTTGAGGCAGGGGTTGGGTGGGTTCTGTACTGGGCATTCTGAAGACTCCGGTAAGAGCTGAGGTAATCATTTACCCACTCCTCTATTTGGCAGAGGGTTGGAGAGATCAAGTAGTTTCTCTTTCCTCTCCAGCCTGTTATCGGCCTCTGGGTGCTTCCACCAAGTGGATTCGTGCCAACCCAAGTTTCTACCAGCAAATCAGGGTGGGCTGCTCCATTGTGGGTTGGGGGGGGGGGGTCGTCCATCCCAAGTATTAAAATAATCCCATGCCTGGAATTTGGAACAGGATCAACGATTTGAACAGTCAATGGCAAGTCCCAACTCGCCACACTTTTTTCACCCGAAGGCACCCACTCATGTCGTGTACAGGTCGACAGCCATCAGCTGCCCTTCACTACCTTGCTTAAATTCAGAGGATGTTAGTAGGTTATTCAACCATGACTGATTTAGGTAACCAAGCCCAAACCCATTCAGCAGGGGCCACCAGAGAGCAGCTTTTCCTCCCCTCCTTAACTCAGTGGCACTGGGGCCAGCTGTCATATCTCAAGTGTCACCTTGGCTAAGATCAGCTAAACAGCACAGACCAACGTTCAAAGCTGGGATTCTCTAGGAACATTTTCCGATGTTATGGGTGCTATTAAATGCAAGTTGTTTTTTATTGATTTCAAAAGCATATTTCCTGATTGGTGCATTTAACCCTTTTTACACCAATTAGGAATCAGGCTTTAACCAATCTGAGGGCCAGATATTAGCTTTAGGGAGGGAAAGATGATGTGAAGGATGTGAAGGCTTTAGAGAGGGTGCAGGAATGATTTACTAGAATGGCTCCAGGGATGAGGGACTAAATTTACAAAGGTAGATTGGAGAAGCTGGGGCTGTTCTTAGAAAAGAGAAGGTTGAGAGGAGATTTGATAAGAGGTGTTCAAAATTATGAAGGGTCTGGACAGAGCAGATAAAGAGAAACTGTTCCCATTGACAGAAAAGTTGAGAACCAGAGGGCACAGATTTAAGGTGACTGACAAAAAAGACCAAAGGTGACATAAGAAAAACATTTTTTTAATATACAGTGAGTGGTTAGGATCTGGAATGCACTGCCTGAGAGTGTGGTGGAGGCAAAATCAAAAGCACCTGGTGGGAAAAAAATTGCAGGGTTACGGGGAAAAGGCAGGAGAGTGGGACTCGCTGAATTGCTCTTGCAGAGAGCTGACATCGACTCAACAGGCCGAATGGCCTCCTGTGTTGTAACTATTCTAAAATTCTAAGTGGGGTAAGGAAGGAGACCACCAATTTTTAAAATGGAAGCTCTGTGGTCACTCTCAAGAAACAAGCACATATCAGCTGCCTGACATTAATCTAACAATGGCCACAACACAACACTGAGTGCAATGAGAAAGATCAATTTGGTTTATCTGAGCTCTCCATGTTGAAAAACCCACAGTTCTTCCTTAAAGAGTATGGTACTAAAATGGGAATACAGTCGGAAGATTAGTGCCAGAAGAGGCATGATGGGCCAAATGGCCAAGCTCTAGTCTGAAGTTTCTACAAATGCATCCGAAAGTTTCTCAGATGACTCCAAGGCATTTGTCCCAACTACCCCACCCAGAAGTCCAGTCCGCCTGATAATTGCTAGGGTAAGATCTTAAAGAAGTCCTAAATTTAACTTATGCCGGTTCAAACCTACCCTGTTGTGTCTGAAGCTAATCTGGAAGAACGACTGGGCTTCTATTGAAAAGAATCAAGAGTAAATGATCGGAATTCTCTTGGCTTAAAATATTGGCAGCCACGAAATGAGGGTTATTTTATCCCATGGGACTCTGCTGGTATAAAATGATGACAGTGGCCCAGATACTCTCTCTACTCTAATTTAATGAGCTGCAGCTCAGAGCTCTCACATCTACCAGCACTTCCAACTTTTTCTTGCACAAATGAAATTTTCCTGAAGAGAAAATCAATGTTAATAAAATGAAGATGGTTTCAGGTTTAGTGAGATGTGGATAAAGATCAAGGCAAAAAAAACAACTTGCATTTATATAGCACTTTTAACGTAATAAGCCATCCCGAGGTGCTTCCCAGGAACGTTATAGAACAAAATCCGACACCAAGCCACATGAAGAGATATTAGGACAGGTGACCAAAAGCTTGGTCAAAAGCTGTAGCTTTAAGAGGTATCTTAAAGGAGGAAAGAGAGGTAGAGAGGCAGAAAGATTTAGGGAGGGAATTCCAGAGCTTAGGGCCTTGGCAGCTGAAGTCACAGCCTCAATGCTCAAGAGGCCAGAATTGGTGGAGTGCAGAGATATAGGAGGGTTGTGGGGCTGAAGGAGATTACAGAAATAGGGAAGGGCAAGACCATGGAGCGATTTCAAAACAAAGATGAGAACTTAAAAATCAAGGTGTTGCTTGAACAGGAGCCAATGTTGGTCAGCGAGCACAGAGGTGCTGGGTGAATGGGACTGGGTGTGAATTAGGACATAGGCAGCAGAACTTTGAATGATGTCAAGTTTGCAGATGGTCAGCAAGTCATAAGCCAGCCAGCTATGCATTGGAATAGTCAATTCTAGAGGTAACAAAGGCATGGATGAGGGTTTCAGCAGCAGAGAAGCTAAGGTAAGGGTGAAGTCAGACAATGGCAATAGGTAGTCTTAGTGATGGAGTGGATATGTGGTCAGAAGCACCTCTTGGGGTCAAATGAGACCAAGGTTGCGAACAGCCTCAGATAGTTGTCAGGGAGACAGATGGAGTTGGTAGGAAGGGAACAGAGTTTGTACATAATTGAAGACAATGGCTTCTATCTTCACAATATTTAATTTGAGGAAATACTGGGCATCAGACAAGCAGTCAGACAATTTATAGACAGTGGAGGGGTTGAGAGAGGTGGTGGCGAGGTAGAGCTGGGTGTTATCAGCATCTACGTGAAAACTAATGCCATGATTATGGACGATGTAGATGAGGAAAAGGAGGGGGGCCAAGGATACAGAGAGATTTGGGTGTTCAGGTCCATTGTTCCCTGAAGGTGGCAACACAGGTAAATAGAGCGGTCAAGAAGGCATACGGCATGCTTTCCTTCATCGGACGGGGTATTGAGTACAAGAGTTGGCAGGTCATGTTACAGTTGTATAGGACTTTGGTTCGGCCACATTTGGAATACTGCGTGCAGTTCTGGTCGCCACATTACCAAAAGGATGTGGATGCTTTGGAGAGGGTGCAGAGGAGGTTCACCAGGATGTTGCCTGGTATGGAGGGCGCTAGCTATGAAGAGAGGTTGAGTAGATTAGGATTATTTTCATTAGAAAGGCGGAGGTTGAGGGGGGACCTGATTGAGGTGTACAAAATCATGAGAGGTATAGACAGGGTGGATAGCAAGAAGCTTTTTCCCCAGAGTGGGGGATTCAAATACTAGGGGTCACGAGTTCAAAGTGAGAGGGGAAAAGTTTAGGGGGGATATGCGTGGAAAGTTCTTTATGCAGAGGGTGGTGGGTGCCTGGAATGCGTTGCCAGCGGAGGTGGTAGATGCGGGCACGATGGCGTCTTTTAAGATGTATCGAGACAGATACATGAATGGGCAGGAAGCAAAGAGATACAGACCCTTAGAAAATAGGCGACAGGTTTAGATAGAGGATCTGGATCGGCGCAGGCTTGGAGGGCCGAAGGGCCTGTTCCTGTGCTGTAATTTTCTTTGTTCTTTGATAGCTCACTGATGAGCCTCAGAGGTAATGGTGCAGGAGCAAGAAGCCATTGCAGGTGATTCTATGACATCAGGATAGGAATGAAAGCAGGGAGTTCCACCCAGTCGGATGACTGTGGAGAGGTGCTGGATCAGAATTTCATGGTCAACTGTGTCAAAGGCTGCAGACAGATCAATACGGATGAGAAGGGATAGCTTACTCGTGTCACAGTCACATAGGATGTCACTGTGATTTTGGTAAGAGCCATTTCAGTACTATGATGGGGGAAGGAATCCTGAATGGAGGGATTTAGATATGGGGATCCAGGAAAGATGTGCATGGATTTGGGAGACATGTTGGGAGAGGAATAGGAGATTGGAGATGGGGTGGTAATTTGCAAGGGTGGCGGGATAGAGGGTGGTTTTCTGAGGAGAGGGGTGATGATGGCAGAGTTGAAAGACAGGGGAAAAGGCATCTTCGAACCTGCAGTACAGCCTGTTTTAGAGTGTCTAACGAGCTGGAAAGTAAATGGTTGTGAACATCAGGATTGGGGTAGAATTAGGTCAAGCAGTGATGGGATCACGCCTATAGAATGACCATTTGGGGGCCAGGTACTGGAGGGCAGTCAGTCAGCAACTGGGAAACTGCACACTCCCACAAGAGTCAACTACTTAAAAAGAGAGAAAGGCACAGCCAGCTTTATACCAGTGCACTTAACTGTTAATCCGGACAAATGTGAGGTAATGCATTTTGGAAGATCTAATGCAGGTGGGAGGTATACAGTAAATGGCAGAACCCTTAGGAGTATTGACAGGCAGAGAGATCTGGACGTACAGGTCCACAGGTCACTGAAAGTGGCAACGCAGGTGGATAAGGTAGTCAAGAAGGCATACGGCATGCTTGCCTTCATCGGTCGGGGCATAGAGTATAAAAATTGGCAAGTCATGCTGCAGCTGTACAGAACCTTAGTTAGGCCACACTTAGAATATTGTGTGCAATTCTGGTCGCCACACTACCAGAAGGATATGGAGGCTTTGGAGAGAGTACAGAAGAGGTTTACCAGGATGTTGCCTGGTCTGGAGGGCATTAGCTATGAGGAGAGGTTGGAAAAACTCGGATTGTTTTCGCTGGAACGACGGAGGTGGAGGGGCGACATGACAGAGGTTTACAAAGTTATGAGCGGCATGGACAGAGTGGATAGTCAGAAGCTTTTTCCCAGGGTGGAAGAGACAGTTACTAGGGGACATAGGTTTAAGGTGAGAGGGGCAAAGTTTAGAGGGGATGTGCGAGGCAAATTTTTAAACATAGGGTGGTGAGTGCCTGGAACTTGCTGCCAGGGGAGGTGGTGGAAGCAGATACGATAGCAATGTTTAAGAGACATCTTGACAAATACATGAATAGAAAGGGAATAGAGGGATATGGGCCCTGGAAGTGCAGAAGGTGTTAGTTTAGGCAGGCATCAAGATTGGCGCAGGCTTGGAGGGCCGAATGGCCTGTTCCTGTGCTGTACTGTTCTTTGTTCTTGACTCAATTTCAACCTCCTCAATGTGTTCACTTTCAGTAACCAAATTATCAGCAGCAGAATTAAGCAACATTCATAGACAATAAAACCCTTTCTGGAGAGAACGAGCAATATAAACACTTAATAATAAAAGATTTACAATCCATACAATATTAATGTGAAAGTGGGAAAATAAGCCTGATCTTGTATATATTTATATCTGTAACCTAATTTCCTAACTCAATTACATTTGTTATGAATATTCTGCTCTGGAAACAGGTAGCACAGCTCCCAGCAATATTGCCGAGGATTTCTCTATGCCAAGTTCTGGCACAGCTTGTACTGTCCAGCTGGCTGCTCACTGTGATGAGGGATATCACTGCTGGGGAATGAAAACTGTTCCCATTTCTTCAGCCGCTGCCAGTAAAGAGCGCAAGTCTAGAATCGCAAGGGCTAAATGTTCCAATTATCCCTCAATACCCTTACTCTAATAAAAGCCTTGAAAGCTCCAACTGACATTCAGCACAGCGGCTTTTTTTTGGTTGGGGGGGGGGGGGGGGGGGGGTGGTGGGTGGCGCGGGAGAGTTCCAGATTTCCACTGCCCTTTGTGTGAATAAGTGCTTCCTGACGTCATCCTCTGAACAGCCTAGCTCTAATTTTAAGGTTATGGCTCCTTGTTTTGGACTCCTCCCAACAGAGGTAATAGTTTCTATCTACCCAATCAAATCCTTAATCATTAAAAAAAATTGATTAGATCACACTGTCACTAAGTAACTCTCTCTCCCCCAGCACCCTGTGTTACTGACTGTATCTCTACTGATGTTAATCCAGTTCCCTCACACTGTCACTAAGTAACCCCTCTCTCCCCCAGCACCCTGTGTTACTGACTGTATCTCTACTGATGTTAATCCAGTTCCCTCACACTGTCACTCAGTAACTCTCTCTCCCCCAGCACCCTGTGTTACTGACTGTATCTCTACTGATGTTAATCCAGTTCCCTCACACTGTCACTAAGTAACCCCTCTCTCCCCCAGCACCCTGTGTTACTGACTGTATCTCTACTGATGTTAATCCAGTTCCCTCACACTGTCACTAAGTACCCCCTCTCTCCCCCAGCACCCTGTGTTACTGACTGTATCTCTACTGATGTTAATCCAGTTCCCTCACACTGTCACTCAGTAACTCTCTCTCCCCCAGCACCCTGTGTTACTGACTGTATCTCTACTGATGTTAATCCAGTTCCCTCACACTGTCACTAAGTAACCCCTCTCTCCCCCAGCACCCTGTGTTACTGACTGTATCTCTACTGATGTTAATCCAGTTCCCTCACTGTCACGAAGTAACTCTCTCTCCCCCAGCACCCTGTGTTACTGACTGTATCTCTACTGATGTTAATCCAGTTCCCTCACACTGTCACTAAGTAACCCCTCTCTCCCCCAGCACCCTGTGTTACTGACTGTATCTCTACTGATGTTAATCCAGTTCCCTCACACTGTCACTAAGTACCCCCTCTCTCCCCCAGCACCCTGTGTTACTGACTGTATCTCTACTGATGTTAATCCAGTTCCCTCACACTGTCACTCAGTAACTCTCTCTCCCCCAGCACCCTGTGTTACTGACTGTATCTCTACTGATGTTAATCCAGTTCCCTCACACTGTCACTCAGTAACCCCTCTCTCCCCCAGCACCCTGTGTTACTGACTGTATCTCTACTGATGTTAATCCAGTTCCCTCACACTGTCACTAAGTAACCCCTCTCTCCCCCAGCACCCTGTGTTACTGACTGTATCTCTACTGATGTTAATCCAGTTCCCTCACTGTCACGAAGTAACTCTCTCTCCCCCAGCACCCTGTGTTACTGACTGTATCTCTACTGATGTTAATCCAGTTCCCTCACACTGTCACTAAGTAACCCCTCTCTCCCCCAGCACCCTGTGTTACTGACTGTATCTCTACTGATGTTAATCCAGTTCCCTCACACTGTCACTCAGTAACCCCTCTCTCCCCCAGCACCCTGTGTTACTGACTGTATCTCTACTGATGTTAATCCAGTTCCCTCACACTGTCACTAAGTAACCCCTCTCTCCCCCAGCACCCTGTGTTACTGACTGTATCTCTACTGATGTTAATCGAGTTCCCTCACACTGTCACTCAGTAACCCCTCTCCCCCCAGCACCCTGTGTTACTGACTGTATCTCTACTGATGTTAATCCAGTTCCCTCACACTGTCACTAAGTAACCCCTCCCTCCCCCAGCGCCCTGTGTTACTGACTGTATCTCTACTGATGTTAATCGAGTTCCCTCACACTGTCACTCAGTAACCCCTCTCCCCCCAGCACCCTGTGTTACTGACTGTATCTCTACTGATGTTAATCCAGTTCCCTCACACTGTCACTCAGTAACCCCTCTCCCCGCAGCACCCTGTGTTACTGACTGTATCTCTACTGATGTTAATCGAGTTCCCTCACACTGTCACTCAGTAACCCCTCTCCCCCCAGCACCCTGTGTTACTGACTGTATCTCTATTGATGTTAATCCAGCTCCTTCACACTGTCACTCAGTAACCCCTCTCTCCCAGCACCCTGTGTTACTGACTGTATCTCTACTGATGTTAATCCAGCTCCCTCACACTGTCACTCAGCAACCCCTCTCTCTCCCAGCACCCTGTGTTACTGACTGTATCTCTACTGATGTTAATCCAGCTCCCTCACACTGTCACTCAGTAACCCCTCTCTCCCCCAGCACCCTGTGTTACTGACTGTATCTCTATTGATGTTAATCCAGCTCCCTCACACTGTCACTCAGCAACCCCTCTCTCTCCCAGCACCCTGTGTTACTGACTGTATCTCTACTGATGTTAATCCAGCTCCCTCACACTGTCACTCAGCAACCCCTCTCTCTCCCAGCTCCCTGTGTTACTGACTGTATCTCTACTGATGTTAATCCAGCTCCCTCACACTGTCACTCAGCAACCCCTCTCTCTCCCAGCGCCCTGTGTTACTGACTGTATCTCTACTGATGTTAATCCAGCTCCCTCACACTGTCACTCAGCAACCCCTCTCTCTCCCAGCGCACTGTGTTACTGACTGTATCTCTATTGATGTTAATCCAGCTCCCTCACACTGTCACTCAGCAACCCCTCTCTCTCCCAGCACCCTGTGTTACTGACTGCATCTCTACTGATGTTAATCCAGTTCCCTCACTGTCACGAAGTAACTCTCTCTCCCCCAGCACCCTGTGTTACTGACTGTATCTCTACTGATGTTAATCCAGTTCCCTCACACTGTCACTAAGTAACCCCTCTCTCCCCCAGCACCCTGTGTTACTGACTGTATCTCTACTGATGTTAATCCAGTTCCCTCACACTGTCACTAAGTACCCCCTCTCTCCCCCAGCACCCTGTGTTACTGACTGTATCTCTACTGATGTTAATCCAGTTCCCTCACACTGTCACTCAGTAACTCTCTCTCCCCCAGCACCCTGTGTTACTGACTGTATCTCTACTGATGTTAATCCAGTTCCCTCACACTGTCACTAAGTAACCCCTCTCTCCCCCAGCACCCTGTGTTACTGACTGTATCTCTACTGATGTTAATCGAGTTCCCTCACACTGTCACTCAGTAACCCCTCTCCCCCCAGCACCCTGTGTTACTGACTGTATCTCTACTGATGTTAATCCAGTTCCCTCACACTGTCACTAAGTAACCCCTCCCTCCCCCAGCGCCCTGTGTTACTGACTGTATCTCTACTGATGTTAATCGAGTTCCCTCACACTGTCACTCAGTAACCCCTCTCCCCCCAGCACCCTGTGTTACTGACTGTATCTCTACTGATGTTAATCCAGTTCCCTCACACTGTCACTCAGTAACCCCTCTCCCCGCAGCACCCTGTGTTACTGACTGTATCTCTACTGATGTTAATCGAGTTCCCTCACACTGTCACTCAGTAACCCCTCTCCCCCCAGCACCCTGTGTTACTGACTGTATCTCTATTGATGTTAATCCAGCTCCTTCACACTGTCACTCAGTAACCCCTCTCTCCCAGCACCCTGTGTTACTGACTGTATCTCTACTGATGTTAATCCAGCTCCCTCACACTGTCACTCAGCAACCCCTCTCTCTCCCAGCACCCTGTGTTACTGACTGTATCTCTACTGATGTTAATCCAGCTCCCTCACACTGTCACTCAGTAACCCCTCTCTCCCCCAGCACCCTGTGTTACTGACTGTATCTCTATTGATGTTAATCCAGCTCCCTCACACTGTCACTCAGCAACCCCTCTCTCTCCCAGCACCCTGTGTTACTGACTGTATCTCTACTGATGTTAATCCAGCTCCCTCACACTGTCACTCAGCAACCCCTCTCTCTCCCAGCTCCCTGTGTTACTGACTGTATCTCTACTGATGTTAATCCAGCTCCCTCACACTGTCACTCAGCAACCCCTCTCTCTCCCAGCGCCCTGTGTTACTGACTGTATCTCTACTGATGTTAATCCAGCTCCCTCACACTGTCACTCAGCAACCCCTCTCTCTCCCAGCGCACTGTGTTACTGACTGTATCTCTATTGATGTTAATCCAGCTCCCTCACACTGTCACTCAGCAACCCCTCTCTCTCCCAGCACCCTGTGTTACTGACTGCATCTCTACTGATGTTAATCCAGTTCCCTCACACTGTCACTCAGTAACCCCTCACCCCCCAGCACCCTGTGTTACTGACTGTATCTCTACTGATGTTAATCCAGTTCCCTCACACTGTCACTCAGTAACCCCTCTCTCCCAGCACCCTGTGTTACTGACTGTATCTCTACTGATGTTAATCCAGTTCCCTCACACTGTCACTCAGTAACCCCTCTCTCCCCCAGCACCCTGTGTTACTGACTGTATCTCTACTGATGTTAATCCAGTTCCCTCACACTGTCACTCAGTAACCCCTCTCTCCCCCAGCGCCCTGTGTTACTGACTGTATCTCTACTGATGTTAATCCAGCTCCCTCACACTGTCACTCAGCAACCCCTCTCTCTCCCAGCTCCCTGTGTTACTGACTGTATCTCTATTGATGTTAATCCAGCTCCCTCACACTGTCACTCAGCAACCCCTCTCTCTCCCAGCACCCTGTGTTACTGACTGTATCTCTACTGATGTTAATCCAGTTCCCTCACTGTCACTAAGTAACTCTCTCTCCCCCAGCACCCTGTGTTACTGACTGTATCTCTACTGATGTTAATCCAGTTCCCTCACACTGTCACTAAGTAACCCCTCTCTCTCCCAGCACCCTGTGTTACTGACTGTATCTCTACTGATGTTAATCCAGTTCCCTCACTGTCACTAAGTAACTCTCTCTCCCCCAGCACCCTGTGTTACTGACTGTATCTCTACTGATGTTAATCCAGTTCCCTCACACTGTCACTCAGTAACCCCTCTCTCCCCCAGCACCCTGTGTTACTGACTGTATCTCTATTGATGTTAATCCAGCTCCCTCACACTGTCACTAAGTAACCCCTCTCTCCCCCAGCACCCTGTGTTACTGACTGTATCTCTACTGATGTTAATCCAGTTCCCTCACTGTCACTAAGTAACTCTCTCTCCCCCAGCACCCTGTGTTACTGACTGTATCTCTACTGATGTTAATCCAGTTCCCTCACACTGTCACTAAGTAACCCCTCTCTCCCCCAGCACCCTGTGTTACTGACTGTATCTCTACTGATGTTAATCCAGTTCCCTCACACTGTCACTAAGTAACCCCTCTCTCCCCCAGCACCCGGTGTTACTGACTGTATCTCTACTGATGTTAATCCAGTTCCCTCACACTGTCACTAAGTAACCCCTCTCTCCCCCAGCACCCTGTGTTACTGACTGTATCTCTACTGATGTTAATCCAGTTCCCTCACACTGTCACTCAGTAACCCCTCTCTCTCCCAGCACCCTGTGTTACTGACTGTATCTCTACTGATGTTAATCCAGTTCCCTCACACTGTCACTCAGTAACTCTCTCTCCCCCAGCACCCTGTGTTAATGACTGTATCTCTACTGATGTTAATCCAGTTCCCTCACACTGTCACTCAGTAACTCTCTCTCCCCCAGCACCCTGTGTTACTGACTGTATCTCTACTGATGTTAATCCAGTTCCCTCACACTGTCACTCAGTAACCCCTCACCCCCCAGCACCCTGTGTTACTGACTGTATCTCTACTGATGTTAATCCAGTTCCCTCACACTGTCACTCAGTAACCCCTCTCTCCCCCAGCACCCTGTGTTACTGACTGTATCTCTATTGATGTTAATCCAGCTCCCTCACACTGTCACTCAGCAACCCCTCTCTCTCCCAGCACCCTGTGTTACTGACTGTATCTCTACTGATGTTAATCCAGTTCCCTCACTGTCACTAAGTAACTCTCTCTCTCCCAGCACCCTGTGTTACTGACTGTATCTCTACTGATGTTAATCCAGTTCCCTCACACTGTCACTAAGTAACCCCTCTCTCCCCCAGCACCCTGTGTTACTGACTGTATCTCTACTGATGTTAATCCAGTTCCCTCACACTGTCACTCAGTAACTCTCTCTCCCCCAGCACCCTGTGTTACTGACTGTATCTCTACTGATGTTAATCGAGTTCCCTCACACTGTCACTCAGTAACCCCTCTCCCCCCAGCACCCTGTGTTACTGACTGTATCTCTACTGATGTTAGTCCAGTTCCCTCACACTGTCACTCAGCAACCCCTCTCTCTCCCAGCTCCCTGTGTTACTGACTGTATCTCTATTGATGTTAATCCAGCTCCCTCACACTGTCACTCAGCAACCCCTCTCTCTCCCAGCACCCTGTGTTACTGACTGTATCTCTACTGATGTTAATCTAGTTCCCTCACACTGTCACTCAGTAACCCCTCTCTCCCAGCACCCTGTGTTACTGACTGTATCTCTACTGATGTTAATCCAGTTCCCTCACACTGTCACTCAGTAACCCCTCTCCCCCCAGCACCCTGTGTTACTGACTGTATCTCTATTGATGTTAATCCAGCTCCTTCACACTGTCACTCAGTAACCCCTCTCTCCCAGCACCCTGTGTTACTGACTGTATCTCTACTGATGTTAATCCAGTTCCCTCACACTGTCACTCAGTAACCCCTCTTCCCCCAGCACCCTGTGTTACTGACTGTATCTCTACTGATGTTAATCCAGCTCCCTCACACTGTCACTCAGTAACCCCTCTCCCCCCCCCCCCCCCCCCCCCCGCCCCAGTGCCCTGTGTTACTGACTGTATCTCTTCTACTGATGTTAATTCAGCTCCTGCACAGTCACTCAGTAACCCCTCCCCCAACTAGCTGACCTGATGTCATCAGGGTTCACTCTTCAAACATGATTTTAAAACGCAGGAGACTGCTCCATGGGTAACACATGTGTTAAATGCAGCACAGGGTGCAGTACTGAGTCACACATAGACAGTGGGTTCCAGGAGTAAAGCCTGGCGGCACACACAGGAGGTTCAGTAACAAGAACAATTCATATCAGTGCCTCTGGGTGATTGAGGGGATAGTTTGCCAAGGTTCCTGCACTTGGCGACTATCCATCAACTGACAACGTGCCATCTTAATGTCAAACTAGGACAGGATTGGTCTTGGCTGCGATACCATCTACAGTCAAATAGCCAGCCATCAGTTTGCTCACAAGAGGGAGATCTGAAAGTGTCATTGGAACCATCCTCTCAGAAAAAGGAAGGGGAATAAATTGAGAAAGTTAATAACTCTCTGCAAGGCTATCTTACCTCTGTGTCCCACTGAGCTGCACCAGCCGTGATCGGAATTACAGATTTGGAAGAGAATGCTGAAACCAAATGATCAAAGCTGCACAATATGAATTAATACTCTTTGAGTGGCAGTAATGAGCAGTCTCTCCCTACAGAAGTCCAGGTGTAGGGCGGAGTAACAATGCAGCGAGACCAAGGTTGAACAGAGCAGGAGAGGTGGCAAATGTTCAGTCATATCACACACAACTGATAATTAACAGCAGGCAGTCCCAGTGTGATCACTCAGTGAAGCTGTCAGCCCTTCCACCTCCTGCTGTAGATCCTGCATTAATGTACACTGCTGACTCCTCACAAAAGCACCATAATCAAATAAACATCTTTTGAGAATCACATCTTTGATTTCACAATAAAAGACGTCAATAACAATGCCCTGCTGCTACCTCTCACCGTTACGTGCTTCCCTCAGTTCTTCTTTCCAGCAGCAATCAACAATTTTATATATCTGTTCCATTTTTAGTATTTAGCACTGTGGGGAATGTCAGCATGGAGGAATAAATACCCAGTGCCCCAGGACAGGTACAGCACGGGGTTAGATACAGAGTAAAGCTCCCTCTGTCCAGACTGGCCAAGAGAGTGTGGGAAAATGGCGCACTGACACGGAACACAAAAGTCCGAGTGTATCAGGCCTGTGTCCTCAGTACCTTGCTCTACGGCAGCGAGGCCTGGACAACGTATGCCAGCCAAGAGCGACGTCTCAATTCATTCCATCTTCGCTGCCTTCGGAGAATACTTGGCATCAGGTGGCAGGACCGTATCTCCAACACAGAAGTCCTTGAAGCGGCCAACACCCCCAGCTTATACACACTACTGAGTCAGCGGCACTGGAGATGGCTTTGCCATGTGAGCCGCATGGAAGATGGCAGGATCCCCAAAGACACATTGTACAGCGAGCTCGCCACTGGTATCAGACCCACCGGCCGTCCATGTCTCCGCTATAAAGACGTCTGCAAACGCGACATGAAATCGTGTGACATTGATCACAAGTCGTGGGAGTCAGCTGCCAGCATTCGCCAGAGCTGGCGGGCAGCCATAAAGACAGGGCTAAATTGTGGCGAGTCGAAGAGACTTAGTAGTTGGCAGGAAAAAAGACAGAGGCGCAAGGGGAGAGCCAACTGTGCAACAGCCCCGACAAACAAATTTCTCTGCAGCACCTGTGGAAGAGCCTGTCACTCCAGAATTGGCCTTTATAGCCACTCCAGGCGCTGCTTCACAAACCACTGACCACCTCCAGGCGCGTATCCATTGTCTCTCGAGATAAGGAGGCCCAAAAGAAAGAAAAGCTCCCTCTACACTGTCCCATCAAACATTGGCCCCCTCCCATTCACAAGAAATCCTAACATAAAGTTAATTACTTTGGTTTATTGGCTGATTCTAGCCCTGCTCATAAAGAAAAAAAAGAAAAAAAGGGGGTTAGACACAGAGTAAAGCTCCCTCCACACTGTCCCCATCAAAAAAAATAACAGAAAAAAAACAGGGCTAGATATAAAGCTCCCTCTACACTGTCCCCATCAAACACTCCCAGGAGAGGTACTCACGGGGTTAGATGCAGAGTAAAGCTCCCTCTACACTGTCCCATCAAACACTCCCAGGACAGGTACAGCACTGGGATTGGCTGGGCAATTTGGAGCACTTCCTGCCAGCAATCAGGGGGAGCAGTTGCACCTGTGCTGCAGCAACTGCAGAGTGGAGACTGGAGTAATTGGAGAAAGTGGAGAGAGGTGAATGCAGAGTGGAGAGAAACCATCAAGAAAGGCTGCAATTGTTTTGGAGAGGTGGGTGTCAGGGCACCTGAAGAACTCTTAAGTTTGAACTGTTTGGGGGAGGGAGAAGAGGCCGGAAGACTTGGGTGGGGCTGCCAAATCCAGTAGGGGGCCCTGTATTTGTATTGGTGCTTGCACACAGGGAGCTCCCTCCCCACCCCAACTGCCTGCTCGGGACAGCTGGAGTTGCCCGGGTGAAGACTTTCTTGTTAAAAGCAGAAGAGGAGAGTACCGGGCGGCTCCAGCCATCCCGGGCGAAGAAGCCTCCCCCAACTGGAAGACAACAAACAGTTTTGGACGAATTGTTATAAAGGTGCTCCAACTGGCAGTTGGATCAAACATCCTTTTCAGCCTTTCTCTCCCTTCCTCCACTCAGTCACCTCAATCACCTATCCTCCCCTTTTCCTTTACCTTCCTACCCCATCCTCCTCCACTCCCACTCCACTTTGTTTAAAGTTTGCTTTTTTTTTTGTTTCAATCGTGTAAATTTGCTTTGTTTCTTGGGGGTGGACGTGGCTCTGAGACCCCATGGCAAGCCCTCCTTCACCGGTGGCGGGGCCTTCCCGTACATATGCTGCTGCGGCTGCTGCAGCTGCACCTGTTGCCCCATTACCGTTTGCATTATTAACATCGAAGCATGGGGTCGAGCTACATCCACCCGAACATGACAATAGAGGCATGTGTGAAAGCAATGGCCGAGGTTGTCGGCCCTTTGGCCATTGGTGCAGCCTCTAAAATGTACAGAAAGGCAGTGTTATTCCTGAGGACCGAGCGGGCGGTGTCCCTGGCTCTGAACAAGGGGCTCACTGTGGGCGGGACCTTTTTTGCCAATGGACCCCCTGGACTCCACTGCGCAAAGGGTCATTTTATCCAACCTCCCGCCCTTCATTCCTGGTGAGCTCCTCCTTCCCCACCTGCACCATCTGGGGGAGGTAAAGACGGGGCTCACCCCAGTTCCGCTCGGTCTTCGGGAGAACAGCCTCCGGCATGTGTACTCCTTCCGCCGCCAGCTATTCATGCAGCTGGCACGGGAGGAGGTTACAGAGGGCTACTTCAATGTAGAGTTCCAGGGGACGGCCTACCGCGTCTTCTGGACCTTGGACGGGGAGCGGTGCCATGTCTGTAGGGGGGTGGGGCATGTTCGTAAGAACTGTCCCAACCTCCCGGCTGCCAACTCCAACTCGGCGGCCCAGGGTGGCGCTGCTGCACCTCCTCCCACCCCCGCTACACCTCCACCAGATACCATTCAGTCAGTACCGGAGGCTGTGGTTTTCGCGGCTTCCGGCAGGGAGGGGGGTGCCCGTCTAAGTGGAAGGAAGACGCAGAGGAAAAATAAACATCGAGAGGCGCGTCCCCTGGACATATTGACACAACCAGAGTCTGAGCTCAGCACAAAGCCCGATCTCGGGCAGTCAACTTGCCCCAGGGCTGGGCTCAGGCCCAGGGTGAATAAAAAAAGAGTGCGCGGAGGCGGAGGCCTCTGGTGACATGGAGGTCTCTGAACCGCCGCACCCAACTGGGAGAAAGAGGAGAAGGCACCCCTCCACAGAGGGCCCTGAGATACGGGACACGTCTGTTGGAGGGGAGCTGTCTCCTGTTTCGGGTCCCCAGGTAGCCCCTACCACCACCACCAAAGCTACAAAGTCTGGGCAGGAGCTCCCTATTCCTCAGGATGGAGGGGAGGGGGAGGCCCTTGTACATACGGCCCCTCCTGAAGGAGTAAGTGGAGCCATGCCTGCGGTGGGGGAGCCTGGGGACGCCGCTCATTCTGCCACTGCCACTGGGTCGGGTGCCCTGAGTGGAGGGGAGGGTGGGGCCCCAAAGGGTCGGCCCTCCCTGCCTGAGTCCTCCACTGACCAGGAGATACCCAACCCGGTTGCAATTGAAAATGTTGTTCGTGTTGCTCGGCCTGTGGGTGCTGGCGGAGCGGGAGATAGCCTCCTCTCTCCGCCTCCGGTCTTGGCTCCGGCTGGATTTCCGGAGTCAGGGACTTCTGTCTCCCCGGGACCACTCATTGGCCTAGGGACGGAGGTGGAGGGGGGTCCTGGACTGCTGGCGCCCACAGGCTCCAGTTTCACAGTAGAACCCAGAGAGGACTCCTCCGCCATCGATCCTGGGGGTGGGATCGTGACGGAGGCGGGACCAGCTGGCGCAGCCGGGACGTCCACCCCACAGTGTGTGGTGGATGTGTCGGCCGCTGGCGGTGACGACCCAGAGGAGGATGGGGATTCGGTGTGGGGCACGGAGGATGACCTTGATTCCATCGCCAGTGAGGTGGTGGAGTCCCTCGTGCCTCCCACCGAGTCTCCTCTCATCCCCACGGCGGAACTCCGGGATTTCCTCGCGGTTTGCAGGGGTTGCCGCAATGAAGTTCAGCTGGCCCTCGGCCGTTGGTCGAATCTGGCGCTGATCATACAGTCCGTCCGTGCCGCCCTGAAGAAAGCGGGCAAGCGCGCGGGCGTGAAACTGGTTGAGAGGCGCCGTTTTAATGTGTTCCTCAATGGATTGCTAGGGGAGTAGAGGGCCAGGTGCACTTCCACTCCCTCCTCACAGTGAGGTGTTGGTGACAGGTTTTGAGTACCTTTGACATGAAGACAACCATAGCCAGCCTCAACATCAACGGCAGCAGGGGGTCTCACCGCAGATTTCACAATCTCTCAGTCCTCAGGGAAGGGAGATACGCGGTGAGTTTTCTGCAGGAAACCCACACCGTTCTGGGAGACGAAGCCACCTGGCTCATGGAGTGGCAGGGTGGGGTCTACATGAGTCACCTCACCCCTATTTCTAGTAGGGTGGCTATCTTGTTGGCGCCGACTTTTCAGCTGGAGATCTTGGGGGTCAGGGAGCTAGTGCCGGGCCGCTTGCTCCACCTTGCCGTTCGCCTGGGTAGCGTGCCGCTCCACTTTGTGAACGTGTAGGCGCCCAGGCCCGGCGCATTGCAAGCGCGCTTCTTTGAGGAAGTGTCTGCTCTCTTGAGCTCCATTGATAGCGGCGAGTGCATCATCCTCGGGGGGGATTTTAACTGGACCCTCGAGGTGGGGGATCGTTCCGGTCCCCAGCGCGGCCAAGCGTCGGTGGAGAAGTTGAGGGGACTGATCAGCTCCCTTAACTTGGTGGACGTCTGGCGGAATCTCCATCCCGACTCCAGCTCCTTCACGTGGAGGTCTGGAGGAGGAGGGTCCCGAATCAACCGCCTCTACTTTTCGCAGGCGTATGTCTCCCGCCTCTCGGCGGCCTCCATGCGGCTGGTGCCGTGCTCAGACCACCACCTGGTGTGGGCGGAGTTCACTCCGCTCCGCACGCGGGCGGGGTCCGCGTACTGGCACGATACAACCGGCTGCTGGAGGACGATCAATTTCGGGACTCGTTCTGTCGATTCTGGGCCGACTGGAGAAGGAAGCAGGGGGGCTTCCCCTCCTTGAGGCTATGGTGGGATGTGGGCAAGACTCATATCCGCGTCTTCTGTCAGGAGTACGTGAAGGGGTCGACCAAGAGGCGGGAAGCTGAGATCGGGCGCCTTGAGAGGGAGGTGCTCGACTTGGAGTCCCGCCTCGGTCATGCCGTCGTGGACCCGGCCCTGTGGCAGGCGTACAAAGAGAAGGGCGCGCTGAGGGACCTGCAGCTCATAGGGTCCCGAGGCGCGTACGTGAGGTCGCGGATCCAGATCCTGGAAGATTTGGACCGCGCCTCACCCTTCTACTCGCTGGAAAAATGGCGGGGGGTCCGTAAGCAGCTCGTTGAGTTGCTGGCCGACGACGGATCCTCCATCACGGATCCGGAGGGAATGGGCCTCCTGGTCCGTACTTATTACAGTGCGTTGTTCTCTCCGGATCCGTCCAGCGAGGATGCGCGCAGAGTTTTGTGGGAGGACCTGCCGCAGGTCAGCCCGGAGGGCGCCGAAGGATTGAAGGCTCCGCTCACGTTGGCGGAGCTGACTGGCGCCCTCCACCAGCTCTCAAGGGGCAAATCCCCAGGGCTGGATGGGTTGACCGTGGAGTTCCTCAGGGCGTTCTGGGATGTCCTGGGGGACGATTACGCGCGGGTCCTGGGGGAAAGCCTGGCGACCGGGGAGATGCCCCTCTCGTGGCGCAGGGCGGTCATCGTCCTGCTGCCGGAGAGAGGCGATCTCCGCCTGCTTAAAAACTGGCGTCCGGTCTCCCTCCTCAGCACGGATTATAAGATCTTTGCCTGGGCTATGTCTACCCGCCTGGGCTCCGTGCTGGCCAATATGATCCACCCCGACCAGTCCTACACGGTCCCGGGCCGGTCCATCCAGAACAACATCCACCTGGTCCGGGACCTGATCCATCTTTCCCAGAGGACTGGTCAGTCGGTCGCCTTTCTCTCCCTCGATCAGGAGAAGGCGTTTGACAGGGTGGATCACGATTACCTTTTCGGGACTCTGCGCGCTTTCGGACTCGGGCCGCATTTCGTGGCCCGGGTCCGACTTTTATACGCCGCTGCAGAGTGTCTAGTCAAAGTTAACGGGTCCTTGACGGCGCCCCTTCGATTTGGGAGAGGAGTGCGTCAGGGGTGCCCCATGTCCGGCCAATTGTATACCATCTGCGTGGAGCCCTTCCTGTGCCTGCTTCGCAGGAGGTTGACGGGATTGGCTCTGCGCGAGCCGGCCATGCGGGTCGTCCTCTCGGCTTACACCGACGACGTGCTCCTCGCAATCACAGATCCCGTTGACTTGCGGAGGATGCGCGACTGCCAGCAGACCTTTTCTGCCGCGTCCTCCGCGAGGATCAATTGGGAGAAATGTTCCGGACTCCTGGTTGGTCAGTGGCGGGTGGACTCCCTGCCGGAGGAGATGACACCTTTTGCGTGGAGCACCACGCACCTCCTCTATCTGGGAGTCCACCTTAGTCCCGCTGAGGAAGCCTGGCCGGCAAACTGGCAGGAGTTGGAGGCGAAAGTCACCGCTCGGCTGGGGCGCTGGACAGGACTGCTCCGAGTGCTTTCCTACAGGGGCCGAGCGTTGGTCATAAACCAACTGGTGGCCTCCATGCTGTGGTACCGGTTGGTCACTTTGGCCCCGCCCCCTGTATTTGCCACCAAGATCCAGAAGAAACTCGTCGATTTCTTCTGGGGCAAGAGGAAACACTGGGTCTCTGCCGCGGTCCTGAGTCTCCCGATCGAGGAGGGCGGTCAGTCGCTGGTGTGCGTCCGCACCCAGGCTGCGACTCTCCGCCTTCGGACCCTGCAGAGATACCTGTACGTCGAGCGTCCTCCCAGATGGTGTGCGCTGGCGACGTATTTTTTCCGCCAGTGTCACTGCCTTCAAGACGACACGCAGCTCCCGGTGGAGTCCGTTAGCCGCGCCTCTCTGAGGGAGTTGCCTGTCTTTTACCGGGATCTTTTCCGAGTCTGGAACATGGTCGCCTCCAGTCAGGGCGCTCCCCCGCTGGCGGAGGAGAGCGCCTCGGCTGTCCGGGCGGCCGACTCCGGGGACGGTCCGGCGGGCGGAGGAGTAGCCGAAACCCCCGGGACGCCCCTCACTGCGGGTGGCGAGGGGGCTCGGGAGTGCGGAGCGATCCCGGCCGAGCTGACCCCCGCTGGGCCGGAACTGCTCATCGGACCCAGGCCCCGAAACCCTCCTCGGGAGCCGGTCCTGCACAACCCGAGCCGCCTCTCGGGAATGCCCTCCGTGCCATTCCAATCGGCGCGGAGGGGTTTCCTGTACGGGCTGCTCCTGCACACTTTCCACTTCCTCGCCCTCATCAGCCGGCCGGACACGCCCTGGCGGTCCGCGTTGCCATCTGGCGGCGAGGGGAAACCCCGATGGAGGTCTCTCTACGCGGGAGTCTTCCCCCTTTACATCAGGGACCTGGGGTGGAGGGTGCTGCACAGAGCAGTCCCGTGCAATAGGCTTTTAAGTAGGTTCACGGACTCCCAGGCCAGCTGTACTTTCTGCGGCCTGGACGAGTCCGTGTTCCACATTTATACGGAGTGTGCGAGGTTGCAGCCCATATTTGAGTATCTGAAGGGGCTGCTCCTCAAATTCTGGCTGCACTTCAGTCCCACGCTCCTGATCTTTGGGCACCCGGTGCGGAGGGGCTTGGGCCGGGAGGAGGATCTCCTCGTCGGTCTGCTCCTGGGCCTGGCCAAGGTGGCAATTCACAGGTCCAGGTTGCGGGCCGTCGGGGGTTCCGTCCTCCCCGATTGCCTGCCCCTCTTCCGCGGTTACGTTCGCGCCCGGGTGTCCCTGGAGAAGGAGCATGCGGTGTCCGCCGGTACGCTTGAGGCCTTCCGCGACCGGTGGGCACCGCAGGGACTGGAGTGCATCGTCGACGCCGAGAATGGCATTTTAATTTGAGTTTTTTGTTTATTTATCTGTTTTAATAAAGTTATTTTAAAACTGTAAATATGTACATAAAGGGGGCCTGAGGGATAAAGGCCCCCTCGATATAAAAAATATATAAAGGGGGCCTGAGGAATAAAGGCCCCCTCGACATAAAATATATAAAAAAGAAGAGAAAAAAAAAAGAAAAAAAAAAAACAGGGTTAGATACAGAGTAAAGCTCCTTCTACAGTGTCTCCATCAAACACTCCCAGGACAGGTACAGCACAGGGGATTGGCTGGTCAATTTGGAACACTTCCTGCCAGCAATCAGGGGGAGCAGCTGCACCGGTGTTGCTAAAAAAAATAAAAAAAAACAAAAAACGGGGTTAGATACAGAGTAAAGCTCCCTCTACACTGTCCTCATCAAACACTCCCAGGACAGGTAGAGATGTTGAGTGTTCCCAGAGTTCTTTGTTTTTATTTCGGGCATCGACAGATTGGGGTGTATTGGCTGGGTGGGTTGTGGGTTTGATACTTCAAGGTGGTCTTCTGTAGCTTGCTTGATTTCCTTTTGAAGATGGGAGAAATGTCCTGGCTTTTCCTGACATTGGTTCCAGTATTCTGGTCTCCTGCCCTGCCCCAAGAGTTCAGATCACTATTGATTGGAAAAAGCAATGAGGGAGACTGCACCATCCAGTGAATAGACGGACTGGGGTTCCTGCCTTGTTGTTAACTGTGGCTCAGTGAGTAGCACTTTTTCCTCAGATTCGGAAGGTCGTGGGTTCAAGTTCCACACCACAGACAAAATCCAGGCTGACACTCCAGTGTAGTACTGATTGCACTGTCAGAGGTACCATCTTTCAAATGTGATGTTAAATCAAGGACCTGCCTGCCCTCTCGGGTAAAACATTTCATTATTTTGAAAAGGAGCAGACCCCAGTGTGCAGGGCAGATATTTATTCCTCAACCAACATCACTTAAAAAAAAAAATCTGGTATTATCGCATTGTGTTTGTGGGATCTTGCTGTGTGGAAATTGGCTGCTGCGTTTCCTACATTACAATAAGGATCGCACTTCAAAAAAACTTCACTGACCTTAAAGCCCTTTGGGATGTCCGGAGATCACAAAAGGCACTATCGAAATGCAATTCTTTCTTTCACCTTTCTTCTCATTATGGATGATTGGTCATTTCTAACCCATGCTGTGTGCTCTTACAGACAGCCCCCAATGCTTCAGTTGATAAATGCACCACTTCTTGTGGCATTGAGACACACAGAACCAGAAGACCAGTGTACAATGTTAGTGTCACCGTACAGCAATACTATCAGCATACACCCCCAGTGATGTATTATAATGCAACACTGTAGAACATGTTGTATGGTAATCCAGCTCAGCTCACTCGTCTGAGGCCGAGGGCTGAATATTGTAACGAGATTTCCCTTCCCCTCGAACCTCACCAGAAAATGAAAACCTGCATGTCCAACCGAGACCCCTCACTGGGGCAGCCCTGAACCCAGAGTCGTGCCCTCTCAATTAGAAAAAAGTGGCTTTTCTTCCCAACAGTTCTCCCACCCACCTCACCACCATGTCGCTCTTCCCCTGAAGCCATGGACTCATTCTGGAGTATGGTTTCATGGACTGTGGGTTCTCTCTGACACCCTCGTACAGGTGTGCATGTAGCAGGTGACAGTTGTCAGGGTGCCCAATCGTGGGTCCGGCGTCACAGCCTGAGCTCATCCTCTTTCATCATCCACACACAACACTGCCACCCAGCAAAGGGGAGGGGTGGGGGGGAGGGGCGGGGGCGGAGGGTGTGGTCACAGGATAGCAATCAGGAACGGGAAAACTTTGCTGAATTTTGCCTCTTCAGCCCAGAGATGCTGACAGCAATAACATGCCTCCATAATCACTGTCAGGCCGTGATCATCTCCCTCAATACGGACTGGAACCTCTGGGGAAACCTGCACTGGGGATCTGAAGCGATGACTATGATGCAGTGAGTAAACCAGATGCCCCTACTGTATGCTTCAGATTTTCAGCAGGGAGTTCTGAATTTTAATTGGATGCCACCCCCAACCCTGGCTGGAAGAAAGGGGGCTGCCTGAAAAAGATGATACGTTACAGATCTTTATTCTCCAAAGCACGTTCCACAGTAACTAGGGATCAGCGTAAAAAGCTAGAGCACACCATCACACGCTGGACCGGCCAGGTTCAGCTCCCAACACCAAGTTCAGATTATCCGCAGGCATTTAGGTTCCCAGGTCAGGAGTCACTTCCTTGTAAACGTGTGAAGCGGGTTACCATGGGAGCCGGCCGCGAGTGAGAAGAGATGCGACTGATAACTCTGAAACGCACCAAGCCCCTCGCATGTGGGTAACTGCGGAATCTAGTCACTCCGACCCTGAGGGACGGAAGCCGGCAAGAGAAGAGAAAGAAAATATAACACTCAGGAGACTGTGAAACTGCGTCACACGTTTGCGTCACGCTGCTGTAACGCTAATCCCAGGCTTCCAGCTCTACAAAAAATCAACAGGAAATAACTCAAGGAGTTGAATGAAAGCCAGTCCAAGTGTCCGATCCCAGATACACAGTGCAAAGATGTGCAGTTTGGCTTCCCCTCTCCCACTGTGGAGCCAGGCTGGGTCCTGGTGGAATTCAGAATGTCACAAACACCATGCACCGCAGAAGTCAACTGCAAAATCCGATTGTTTCTTTTTTAAAAAAAAAATCATTACACAATAATCCACTGGATAAAGAACCGAAACAGCGATGTGCTAGTAAACTGAGGGTGTAAGGGTATGAGCTTAACAGGCAAAGGTCACTCTCAGGAGATGGTGGAGAACTCTTTCAGCAAGATCTCCTGGCTCAATGTATTCACAGCAAGATTCTTCCTCACATTAAGACTGATGGAGCGGACCTGTGGGAGCAGAGAGAATCAGCTCAGTGATGGTTTATTCTGCAGTGGACTAAATACTGAAAGAAAATAGAGTTTCTGGTTAATAAAAACAGAAAATGCTGAATATATTCAGCAGGTCTGGCAGCATCTGTGGAGAGAGAAACAGTTAGCGTTTCAGGTCTGTGACCTTTCCTCAGGACTGACAACAGATCACAGACCTGAAACGTTAACTGTTTCTCTCTCCACAGATGCTGCCAGACCTGCTGAGGATTTCAGCATTTTCTGTTTTTATTTCAGATTCCCAGCATACGCAGTAGTTTTCTTTTGTAGAGTCTCTCTGTTTTACAGAGATTTCCCACTTTGTGCCAGCCATGGCTCAGTGGGTGGCACTCTTACCTCGGAGTCAGAAGGTCAAGGGTTCAAGTACTACCCCAGAGACCTGAGAACAAACTCCAGGCTCACACTCCCAGTACTGTCTTTCAGATGAGATATTAAACCGAGGCCCTGTCTGCCCTCTCAGGTGGATGTAAAAGTTCCCATGGTCACTATTTTGAAGAAGAGCAAGGGGGTTCTCCCCAGTGTCCTGGCCAAAATTTATCCCTCAACCAACATCAATAACACAGATTATCTGGCCATTACCTCAATGTTGTTTGTGGGTGCTTGCTGTGCACAAATTAGCTGCCAGGTTTCCAACACTGGCTACACTTCAAAAAGTACTTCTTTGGTTGTAAAACACTTTGGGATATTCTGAGGTCTAAAAAGGGGCCACAGAAATGCAAGATCATTCTTTCTCTTCTTTAACTGCATGGGTTGTGGTGGCTCTGATGAATGCTGCCTACTTACCAGCTCTTTGAAGAACGCTGCCTCTTTGGGCTGCTCTGAGTAACGTTCATACTGGTCCAACCCATCCTGGAGCTTCAGCGTCAGTGTGTCGTAGTTAGAGCGGACCACCTCCAACACCTGAGGAGTTGGACATACTAGTTACTGAAATACCAAGGCTAAGCCGACATATACCATCCAGAGCAAAGAAAGTAGGAGAAGGAAACAAGACCATTCAATTAGTAATTGGTTCAATGATTTAAAGAATTTAAAACCCTGAAGAATGTGGGGGGAACCGAGGGGTGTACGGAGTCCCAGAACCTTGAGGTACTGCGAAGGAATGAGTTAAAGACTACGACCGCATGCTGGATTTTGATTTGAAGGCAGTGAGGATGGCGGGAGGGGGAGAAAGTGCGTAGCAGGGTAGTTTGGGAGGAACAAGAGGGGACAGTTCAGAGGAGTATAGATTGATAGTAAGCTTCCATAAAAATGAATTTTCCCCAATTGGTTCAGGGTAAATCACTCTTATATATCATCCTAAATATTTCCAGATACTATTGCTCTACAAATAACAATTTCAATTTCCACTGGGAGTGGGTTTTATACTTTAAGAGTAACAATCTAAAACTGGGATAAAAACAAGAAATGTTGGAAATACTCAGCAGGTCTGGCAGCATTTGTGGAGAGAGAAGCAGAGTTAACGTTTCAGGTCAGTGACCCTTCTTCAGAACTTAAAAAATCAGAATTTAAATCTGGGAACAGTTAGTTTCGTAGCTCTACTCCACCAGTGACATCACTGCCCTCCGCCAGTGACATCACAGCCCTGTGTGACATCATGGCCCTCCACCAGTGAAATCACTGCCCCATGTGACATCATGGCCCTCCACCAGTGAAATCACTGCCCCATGTGACATCATGGCCCTCCGCCAGTGACATTACAGCCCTCTTTCTGTCCACTGTATAGTCTCCTCTCTGTGCCCCCACCACCGATTTACTAACCGGAAATCTTGACCTGATGATACATTATACACCCACATTTATCTGGGACAATGACTGAAGATTGCTTTGAAATTTTACAGTGTCTGATCACTAAGATCAGTATGGATTTAAAAACCAAGCTTTGGGTATTTTTGGCTTCTAGCTTTAACATGTGGGTGAAAATTGCACACTAAAAATCTGGGGGAAGAATATGGAAAACATATTGATAAAAAAGCTTTTTAATTTGGAATATTTATGGGCGGTACAGTGGCGAGCACCGCAGCCTCACAGCTCCAGCGACCCGGGTTCAATTCTGGGTACTACCTGTGTGGAGTTTGCAAGTTCTCCCTGTGTCTGCGTGGGTTTTCACCGGGTACTCCGGTTTCCTCCCACCAGCAAAGACTTGCAGGTTGATAGGTAAATTGGCCATTATAAATTGCCCCTAGTATAGGTAGGTGGTAGGGGAGTATAGGGACAGGTGGGGATGTGGTAGGAATATGGGATTAGTGTAGGATTAGTATAAATGGGTGGGTGGTTGATGGTCGGTACAGACTCGGTGGGCCGAAGGGCCTGTTTCAGTGCTGTATCTCTAAATCAAATCAAATCGCTTAAACTTAAAAGAAATTGCTTTATTCTGGAATGAGAAGGTGTTGAATGATAGCGATAACAGGGCTGATCTTTGAGAGAACAGGCTTGCTGGACTTTAATAGGTGTTTACTATCCCGAGTAATCTTCATGACCCAGGACAATGTCCCATTAGCTGCCTCCAGATGAAATTGAACACAATTGCTTGAACAAGTGTTCAGAAAGACTGTCAGTACCCAATATGAACAGTTCTCTTCACAGTGCTAATTTAGACAGTTCCTTGATTTGTGCCGGAGCGTTTGTGATTTGGTTGGTCAAAAATAAAACCCAGTGCCCACCAGCCTGTCCTCACTATATTTTCACAGATTCATAAAGATAACGAGCTGCTAATAGACTGAAAGGTCCCATAATGCACACGGTGCTGTCTGGGGAACAAGAAAGTATGTGGTAATTAGAATTCCCCCAAGCATTGAATTAACTGATATATTTGGAAATGGCAGGTCATTAGAAAACTGGCGCACAATAAATAACAAATATGGAGGTGGAACTGCAAGAATACATAAAATAAATCCAATTATTTATAACAATGACATCTTGCAACATTACAGCACCATTAACCTTATAAAACGTTCCAAGGTGCTTCACGAGAGCATTATTAAACAAAACTTACCACCAAGCCACATAAAGAGATATTTGGACAGATGAGTTGGTTTTAAGGAGCATTCTTAAAGGAGGAAATTTCAGAGCTTAGAGCCTATGCAGCTGAAGGTATGTCGGCCAACGGTTGGAGCAATTAAAATCAGGGACGCACAAGAGGACAGAACTGAATGAGTGCAGAGATCACAGAGGGTTGTTGGGCAGGAGGAGTTTACAGAGATAGGCTATTGAGGGATTTTAAACAAGAATGGCAATTTTAAAATTGGGGCACTCAACAGAAGCTCAAAGAATTAATGCTGCTGTTTTTGACCCTAAAGCATCAACTTGGACAAAGAAGAGCTGCGATCTGGGACAAGATGATTGGGAGCATATTAAAAGAAATGGATACCTAAGCTTCCGTTTCATTCCCATCCCAAAATCATGTCCTGAAATGTACACACATTTTGTTCTTAATGGTGCAACACACACAATGTTGCAATGACAGAACTGACTGGTTTCTTCAATCAGTGCCTGGGATCTTTCATGCCCATCTCAACCATCAGAAAAGGCAGACGGGGGCCTCGATTTAACACCTGACCTGAAAGGATGGCACCTTTGACAATCAGTACCGCAATGGGAATGTCGGATCAGATTTTGTACTCAAGTCCTGGAGTTGGGCTTCAACCCACAACCTTCCAACTCAGTTAATGTTACAGGATAGGTCGAGCTGGCACTTTGGAGAACCGCTGATGGTGGGAAAACTATGGGTCTGGAGCAAAGGCCAGTAAATTGAGTTGCGATACAGATCCTCCAGAATCTAGTAGAATGGCAAAACAGACTTGAGTGATTGAACTGCCTACTCCTATTCTGCTGACTGCAGTTCTGTGGTGTCAAAGCACAGGTAAACATTACCCCAGCTGTGAGAATGACCCCACCCATCCAGCATCATTTCCTACATTCCAACAGTGAATCCACTGCAAAAAGTAAGTCAATAAAAGCAAAATACTGCGGATGCTGGAAATCTGAAACAAAAACAAGAAATGCTGGATTCACTCAGCAGGTCTGGCAGCATCTGTGGAAAGAGAAGCAGAGTTAACGTTTCGGGTCAGTGACCCTTCTTCGGAACTGACAAATATTAGAAAA
Source organism: Heterodontus francisci (assembly GCF_036365525.1). Taxonomy (NCBI): domain Eukaryota; kingdom Metazoa; phylum Chordata; class Chondrichthyes; order Heterodontiformes; family Heterodontidae; genus Heterodontus; species Heterodontus francisci. The sequence continues at coordinate 85,342,219 of NC_090390.1, forward strand.
GTCACAGGTTATAAAAAGTAAGTCATTGGCTGTAAAGCCATTTGGGACCTCCTGAGGTCATGAATATATAAAGGTAAGTTCTTTTTTCCTTTTCCTCACATTGGCAGAGAAAGCCTGATCATAAGCTCTCACACTTTCTGTACACCACTGTATGTCTTTCCACTATTAGCCAATAACACAGAGATAGTACAAGCACAGGCAAAACATAAGAGGATGATGCTCTCCCACTGGCTTCATGTGTGATTGCAGAACCTCTTGTGATGCTCAGACCAGCAAGGTCTCAGATTAATCTGTGGTCTGTTCTGGATTAACTAGTCTCAGTTGTGGGAGCTTCAGTTTCCCAGGACCAGGCAACGGAGGTTGGGAAAATCATGCAGTCCCCGATCACTATCCATTCCACCATGGATGCGGGGTGAGACCAGGGCCAATACAATGCCAAGGATCGTACAAGAATGACATGTGGCACATGGGAGGTGGTCAAATGTCAGTCAGCACCTTCAGGAGGAGAGGGCAGGAGAAGACTGAGGTAGAGAGAAATTTATAGCAGACATTAGGAAGTAATACAGCCAGAGTAGGAACAAAGACGAGAGAAGGTCAGACCCTACAGTCCAGAAAGAATATGGTTATTGTAAGACTTTATTGAAGTATATTAAACATCACATGGTATAGATATGATAAAGGCAGAATACTTTTTCAAAGTAAGCCAGGAAAGTGGAAGCAAATGGAAATGAAGATCATCAAAGGTTATTGCAAAAAATAAAAGCTCATGGTGTAGGGGGTAACATATTGGCATGGATAGAAGATTGGCTAGCTAACAGGAAACAGAGTAGGCATAAATGGGTCATTTTCTGGTTGGCAAGATGTAACAAGTGGTGTGCCACAGGGATCAGTGCTGGGGCCCCAACTTTTTACAATTTATATAAAAGAAGAGACCGGAGGTATGGTTGCTAAATTTGCTGATGACACAAAGATAGGTAGGAAGTACGTTGTGAAGAGGACATAATGAGGCTACAAAGGGATATAGATAGATTAAGTGAGTGGGCAAAAATCTGGCAGATGGAGTATAATGTGGGAAAATGTGAAGTTGTCCATTTTGGCAGGAAGAATAACAAAGAAGCATATTATCTAAATGGTGAGAGATTGCAGAACTCTGAGATGCAGAGGGATCTGTGCGTCCTAGTGCATGAATCACAAAAGGTTATTATGCAGGTACAGCACATAATTAGGAAAATTAATAGAATGTTATCGTTTATCACGAGGGGAATTGAATACAAAAGCTCCAGCTGTACAGGTGAGGCCACATCTGGAGTACTGTGTACAGTACTGGTCTCCTTATTTAAGGAAGGATGTAAACGCACTGGAAACAGTTCAAAGAAAGTTTACTAAACTAATAGCTGGAATGGGCGGACTATCTTCTGAGGAAAGATTGGACAGGCTAGGCTTGTATCTGCTGGAATTCAGAACAGTAAGAGGCAACTTAATTGAAACATACAAGAGCCTGAGGGGTCTTGACAGGATGTATATGGAAAGGATGTTTCCCCTTGTGGGAGAATCTAGAACCAGGGGTCACTGTTTAAAAATAAGGGGTCACCCATTTAAGACAGAGATGAGGAGAATTTTTTTCTCTCAGAGGGTCGTGAGTCTTTGGAATTCTCTTCCTCAAAAGGCGATGGAAGCAGAGTCTTTGAATATGTTTAAGGCAGAGGTAGATAGAAACATAGAAAATAGGAGCAGCAGTAGGCCATTCAGCCCTTCGGGTCTGCTCCTCCATTCAAAAAAGATCATGGCTGATGGTCTAATTCAATACCCTGTTCCCGCTTTCTCCCCATATCCCTTGATCCCTTTGGCATTAAGAAATATATCTATCTCCTCCTTGAATATATTTAATGACTTGGCCTCCACTGCCTTAAGCGACAGAGAATTCCACAGGTTCACCACCCTCTGAGTGAAGAAATTTCTCCTCATCTCAGTTCTACCCCACATCCTGAGACTGTGACCCCTGGTTCTGGACTCCCCCGCCATCGGGAACATCCTCCTTGCATCGAGCCTGTCTCGTTCTGTTGCAATTTTATAGGTTTCCATGAGATCCCCTCTCATTCTTCTAAACTCTAGTGGATATAGGCCTAGTCGACCCAATCTCTCCTCATATGCCAATCCTGCCATCCCAGGAATCAGCCTAGTAAATCTTCTTTGCACTCCCTCCATGGCAAGAACATCCTTCCTCAGATAAGGAGACCAATACTGCACAAAATACACCAGATGTGGCCTCACCAAGGCCCTGTATAACTGCAGTAAGACATCCTTGCTCCTGTATTCAAATCCTCTTGCAATGAAGGCCAACATGCCATTCGCCTTCCTAACTGCACCTGAATGCTTGCTTTCAGCGACTGGTGTACAGGGACACCCAGGTCTCATTGCACCTCACCTTTCCCAATCTATCACCATTCAGATAATAATCTGCCTTTCAGTTTCTACAACCAAAGTGGATAACCTCACATTTATCCACGTTATACTGCATCTGCCATGCATTTGCCCACTCACCCAACTTGTCCAAATCACATTGGAGCCTCTCTGCATCCTCCTCACTGGTCACAGACCCCCCAGCTTTGTGTTATCTGCAAACTTGAAAATGTTACATTTAGTTCCCTCACCCAATTTATTAATATCTATTGTGAGTAGCTGGGGCCCAAGCACAGGTCCCTTCGTTAACCCACTAGTCACTGCCTGCCACCCAGAAAAAGACCTGTTTATTCCTAATCTTTGTTTCCTGTCTGTCAACCAATTCTCAATCCATGCCAGTCTATTACCCCCAATCCCATGTGCTTTAATTTTGCACACTAACCTCTTATGTGGGATCTTATCAAAAGCCTTGTGAAAATCCAAATGCACCACATCCACTGGTTCTCCCTTATCTATTCTACTAGTTACATCCTCAAAAAACTCCAGGAGATTTGTTAAGTATGATTTCCCTTTCATAAACCCATGCTGACTTTGCCCAATCCCGTTTATGTTTTCCAGGTGTTCTGCTATCACATCCTTTATAATAAATTCCAGCATTTTCCCCACCACTGATGTAAGGCTAACTTCTGTAGTTGCCTGTTTTTTCTCTCCCTCCTTTTTTAAATAGTGGGGTTACATTTGCCACCCTCCAATCTGTAGGAACTGCTCCAGCGTCTACAGAATTTTGGAAGATGACCACCAATGCATTCACTAAGTCCAGGGCCACTTCCTTTAGTACTCTGGGACGTAGATTATCAGGCTCTGGGGATTTGTCAGCCTTTTACCCCATTAAATTCCCTAGTACTATTTTTTTTTTTACCAATGCTGATTTCCTTCAGTTCTTCCCTCTTATTAGACCCTCAGTTCCCTAACATTTCTGGGAGGTTATTTGTGTCCTCATTTGTAAAGACAGAACCAAAGATGTGTTTAATTGTTCTGCCATTTCTTTGTTCCCCATTATAATTTCCCCGTTTGACTGTAAGGGACCTACATTTGTCTTCACTAATCTTTTTCTCCTCAAATATTTATAGAAGCTTTTACAGTCAGTTTTTATGTTTCCCCCAAGTTTACTCTCATATTCTATTTTCCCCCTCTTAATCAACCTCTTTGTCCCCTTTTGTTGAATTCTAAACTGCCCCAATCCTCAGACTTGCTGCTTTTTCTGGCAATTTTAGATTCTTGATAAGCAAGGGGGTGAAAGGTTATCGGGGGTAGGTGGAAATGTGGAGAAATCAGTTCAGCCATGAGCTTAATGAATGGCGAAGCAGGCTCGAGGGGCCTACTCCTGCTCCAAATTGGTAGGTTTGTATGAAGAGCAGAGTCAAGAACACTTCTTTAGCCAAAAAAAGTACGGAATCAATTCTCAATGCAGGCGACAGACAAGAAAACATTGGGGCTATTCAAAATGTAATTAGAGGCTGTGACCAAGTGGCAGTTTGGTTTTGTTGGTTGCACAGTCCCCTCAGAATCAGAAGGACCTGAGCCCACAATCAGGGTTTAATTCTCCATTGCAATGTGGGAGTACTGCACTGTCACCCCTTAGATGAAATGTTAAACTGAAAACCCGCCTGCCTGTTCAGGTGGCTGTTGAAGATCCCATGGCACGACTGGAGGAAATGCAGGGAGCTCTGGTGCCCTTGCCAACATTCCTCCCTCCGCCAAGCTTATTGCCTTTGTGGGGCCATGCGTCATGTATAAACTTTAACTGCACATTCCAATAAATCACAAGTTGCTGATAGTTGCAGATTCTGGTTTGGAATCTATCCAGCAATGAGGCAGCAGCGATTAGAATCATAGAACAGTACAGAACAGAAGGAGGCCATTTAGCCTGTCGAGTTTATGCTTTTTTTTTGAAGAGTTAGTCACACTCCCCCACCCTTAGTGAATAAGAAGAATTGAAGCAGAAATGTAACAGAATTTCCTGGTTACACTGATGTGGCAGAGTCGGGGTGGGTTTAACCAGGAGCCGGAGGCCACATTTGTCATTTGAACATGGCTGAGGCCAAGGCTTCAAATCTAACACAAAGAGAAAGATCACATTCTCCTTCCTGCTCACAGCAATGTGACAGGAGTCTTGACTGGCAATAACATAACCCGCCTTAAGAGACTGGTAACCCAGTTGTTTTAGAACTGGACTAGTAGAAAATGGGTTCATTTCTCAGACCTGTACTTCCACTGAACAAGGTTCACCCTAAATAAACCCTATGTGTTCAAATCCACAATCTCTAGCCAGAGAGGCAAGAGTGCTACCATTTGAGCCAAACAAACACTGGCAAGGACTAAGAAACAATACTAGGTAAGTTGGAAAATAATAACTAGTTTAAAAAAAAATAATTTGTGGGATGTGGGTATCACTGGCAAGGCCTGCACTTATTGCAACGGAGTGACATGCTAGGCCACTTCACAGGGCAGTTAAGAATCAACTGCATTGTGTGGGATTGGAGACACAATATAGGTCCAGACCAGGTAAATGTGGCAGCTTTCCTTCCCTAAAGTGACATTAGTGAACCAGTTGGGACTTACGACAGTCTGACAACTTCACGGTCACCGTTTCTGAGACCAGCTTTTTTATTTCCAGAAATTTTGAACTGAATTTAAACTCGCAAACCGCCCACGGTCTTGTCAATGTCTGGGTTTTAAAGCCTGTAGATCAATGGAGGGGGAATGGGTAAGGTAGGCAAGAGAATTTTATAGATTAAGATAGACTTGCAAACTTAATTTTAATCTAGTGGGGCTGCAGGGAGGAAGGAGATCCTGTTGGGAGCTGAGGAGAATGCTGAAAAAAGTGATGTGAATATTCATGGAGGTGCTGTTGCCTGATTGATATCGCTCTTCAATCTGTTGGAGCATTAACCAAAGACAAATAGCTGTAATGTATTCTAATGTATGGCTTCTACACAGTGACATTATTAGCAATACTGAACTGAAATGTAATAAGGTGCAGTGTAACAGCCCTGTGTATCATTCTGTAGGAGTCTTCAGAATACAGGTTAATGACAATGATCTTGTTACATCCTGTTACACAAGACTTGGCAAACGTGTTTGGTTTTAAAATTTGATGTTTTCCAATATTGCCCCCACCCTGCTGGGGCAGAATCTGCATCGGTTAAGACGACAAGAAAGTCTATTCAGCCCATCAAGGTCATTCCTTCCTTAGAGATTATTACATTGATCATGGACTCTCCTCCCCCACAAAATTCTCTTTCTAATCCCCATTCCACCTCTGTGAATCAAATAGATCTACTGCTGACGCCATAACCCCAATTCCCTTAACATGTACTGAATTGGTTCCTTTTTAAAGCTGAGCCAGAATTAACTAACTCCTTTCTTGCTCGTCTGCAGTCTTTAGAAAGTGAGCAATTACATTGCCTGCTATCACACTAAGCTCCACAGATCAGGAAGCTCCCAGGTCTGATCCTTGGACTTTTGTGGAGTTAGCTATTCTCAGCTAGGGTGACAGTCCCTGACATTCATAATCGGGCAAGTCTTCTCTTCCTCTTCAAGACTGATAACTAGTGCTTGGAGTACAGTTCCTGGATGTAAGCACTAGCGCTCCATGTCTGCAGTGTGCACTATCCACAGCAATTCGCCAAGTCTTCTTCGGCAGCACCTCCCAAACTTGTGACCTCCACTGCGTAGAAAGACAAGAGCAGCAGGTGCGTGGGATCACCTTGACCACCACCTCAAAACCTCATACAGCATCCTGACTTGGAACTATAACCGCCATTCCTTCATTGTTGCTGGGTCAAAAATGCTGGAACTCTCTCTCTCCAACAGCACTGTGAGCGTACCTTCACCACGCGGACTGCAGTTCAAGAAGGCAGCTCACCACCACCATCTTAAGGAGCAACTAGGGTTGGGCAACAAATGTTGACCTTACCAGTGACACTCACATCCAGACAATGAATTTTTTTAAAAAGTAACCTTTCACAACAGGAGTGAGAATCCAGGCTGATCTTTGCCCTCTCTAACCAAGGATATTGAGGACAATTGCATTGTTTCCTACAGGCACTGCAGCCGAGACCAGCAAATGCAGCAAAGACCTGTGATGGAACCTGTGACGCTCATGGTCTGAATGGCTCAGTACCACATCAGGCACTTAATTCATCCAGACTCTCTTGCCCACTGAAGTTATAACTTTGTCGGAACACAAGAGACTGATTTAAAAAAAAAATTGTTCTTGAGATATGGGCAACTGTGACAAAGCCAGATTTATTGTCTATCTCTAGTTTCCTTGAGAGGATAGTGCGCCGCCTTCTTGAACTGCGACTGTTCTTGCATTGATGGTGCCACCATAATGGCTGGGATTTAAACCAGTACCAGCGAAGGAATGGTGATGCTTGTCCAGTTGTGAGAGTTGGAAGGGAACTTGTAGGTGGTGATATTGCCAGAACATTGCTGCTCTTGTCTTATTCGGTGGAGGAGACTGGGGGGGGTGCAGAATAGGGAGGTGCCGTTGGAGCAACCTTGCACAGTTGTTGCAATGCATCGTAAGTCATATAAACCGCAGTCACAGTGTGCCAAAGGTGAAGGAGGTGGGTGAGGAGTCCTGTGGCAGGCACCCATCAAGCAGACTGCTTTCTCCTCAATGCTGTCAAGCAACTTGAGTATTGTTGCTGTTGCACCCACCCAGACAAGTGGAGTGTGTTCCATCATGCTCCTGACTTGTAGATGGTTAAGGGGTCAGGAGGGAAGTCACGCATCGGACAGCACCAAGCCTCTGCCCTGCAATTTTAGCCACAGTGCTGGCCAGTTCAGTTAAGCTTCTGGTCAATGTAGACCTCCACCATGTTGACTGTGAGGAGCACAGTAATGGTGGTACTGTGGAAGGTCAAGGGCAGGTGGCTGGATTTCCAGATTATCAAGATTGAGGGGAGATTTAATAGAAGTGTGCAAGATTATGACAAGCTTAGATAAGTTAGACAAGGAAAATCTGTTCCCATTAACAAATAGTACAAGGACTAGGGGACACAGATTGAAAGTTTTGGGAAAAAGATGAAGGGGGAATATGAGGAAGCACTTTTTACGCAGCAGGTGGTAATGACCTGGAACTTGCTGCCCACAAGGATGGTGGAAGCGGAGACAATCAATAACTTCAAGAGGAAGTTGGCTGGCCACCCAAGAGAAATAGACTCGCAGGGCAACGGGGATTGAGCCGGGGAGTGGGACTGACTGCATAGCTCCGTGGCGTGCCAGCATGGACTCGATGGGCTGAATGGCCTCCTTCAGTGCCCTAAATGACTCTATGGCTGATATATCTTTGCACTATTATGTGTTATGAAGGTTACAAATAGGTTTAATAAGAGAAATCCTTGCATTTATATAGCACCTTAGTATGCCCCAAAGCACACTAACACACAATGAAGTACTTTTGAACTGTATTCACTGTTGAGTAATGTAGGAAACACAACACCAATTTACACACAGCAAGCTCCCACAAACAGTAATGTGATATCGAACAGACAATCTGTTTTAGCAATATCGATTGAGAAATAAATATTGACCAGGCCGCGACACAGCGGAGAATTCCCCTGCACTTAGAACATAGAACAGTACAGCACAGTACAGGCCCTTCGGCCCACGATGTTGTGCCAAACCTTTAACCTACTCTAAGATCTTCTTCGCATAGTGACCGTAGGATCTTTTAGATCCACCCAAGAGAGCAGATGGGGCTTCGATTTAACATCTTGTCTGAAAGACAGCACTGCCAACAGTGCAGCACTCTCTCAATACTACACTGGGAGTGTCATCCTGAGTGAATGGGGCTTGAACCCCTGACTTTCTGACTCAGAGGGAAGAGCACAACCCACTGAGCCATAGCTGACACCAAATGACAAACCAATAGGAAGTCTGTGGTGCTCGGAGGTAATGATCTTCGCCTTAGGTCTGCTCTGCCAGTGTTAATATAAGTGTGCTGCAATCACTTTACATGAACATCAGGATGTATAATCCTAATTACATCTGTTATAATCCTGCTTATTTAGTTGTTTTTAAATACTTAAGGATGACGATCATTAATGTTAGTGACTGGAATTGACTCTCTGATTTCTGGTCAAAGATACCTCAGGAGGATGCGTGGCAGAATATCAAGCTGATTCCTTTCATCTCTATCTTTATGGGATTGGAGCTAATCCAAATCCAAGTGAGGGTTCAGGAGAAGGATTGATGAATTAACAGCAAAGTGCCCTCTTAACTCTGCTGGCTGATTTTTAATCTAAACAGGGATAGGCTATATCCAGAAAGATTCATCTCGCATCTCACTCAAACTCCTGGACAGCGCAGAAGAAAAATCTTATCATATACTTTTCTTATCTCTGGACTCCAACGTCCCTCTGCACTGTAGTCTGTCTCATCTTTACCTTACAAATGTATAACGCTTACGGTCAGCGCTCCTCCTAAGCTCCAAATGTGCTGTCCTACCCATTCCTCCTCCTCCCTGTACCCTCACCAGGTTCACATCAAAACACATCACATTGTCTCCAACTCTAACATTCTTTACTAGGACCCAGGTTGTCCCTGCCCTGCATCTTCCTTCCTCCATACAACATGCAAATTTTCAAAACCCAAATTTTGCATCACCCAATCACTAATTTCTGTTCTGCCTGGTCTTTTTTTCTACTCTTTCTAAACTTGGAGTTTTCTGTCACTATGGGCCTTGGGGCTTTGTTGTCTCAGTTCCTCAATTATTTTTGAAAGAATAGAGAAGTCAATTGCCATTTTGGTTTGGGAGATGAATAGCAATGTCTGTGTGTTTGCATATGTAAGTGCACGTGCATGAGCTTGCACGTGCATGAGCTCACACGTGTGGGCATTTGAGGGCATGTGTGTGTGCACGCATGTGTGAGCAGGGTAAGCAATATGTTAAATTCCTGGCAGGATATGACAGTGTGCAGCTGGAGACACTGCGACCAGGCTAGACCTCTGTGGTTGTCAGAAGATGAGAGAAATTGCACTTAGACACGGTCGGTGAATTAATCCAACTTTGGTCCAATGACAATCACTTTTTTTTCTTAAAATATTCGCCTGCGCTCCTCTGATTAATGAAGCATTGCAGTTACAGGCAGATGAGGTGCTGTTAAATGCTGTACATTAGTCTCACCTCTTTATCCACAGAAATAGAGTGAGTTCTGGTCTGCTAACAAGTCAATCTGCTGGAAAATCCACTTTGTTGCTCCCTCTTTTCATTCAAATGAAAGCTGAGCTGATGTATAATCTTGACTCAATTCACCGTTTTTCAGTATTTATTGACAGGCATTAACTGCAGGAGCATGAGGGGTGGAAGCTGAACTCCACTGAGTGATTGATTCATTCAATCAGAATACTCTTTTTCACTGACTGAGCTAATATTACAGGCAGTCAAAATGGCCTGCACTGTAAACTTTCAAATGAAGCTCCTGGACTTTATTCTCCTGATATTTCAGTGAGTGGCTGTATCACCCAGCGTGATTTAGAGCCAACGACCAGGATGACTCCTAGTCTGTGTTGAATATACCTGGGGGTTGTTCCAGCTGCCTTAATGTCCCTGAAGTGGGAAGGAGAAAAGAAAAAGCCTTCGGCCAGATTTCCCACTCCGGATCGCTGTCCAGTGACCTCAATAGAATGTACAGGTGAGAACCAGACCAGGGTCATCTTCACTCCACCTTCCCCAGGTAGATTGAAGGACCTGCCAACACTTAGGAGGGTGTTTTTTTTAATTCATTCATGGGATGTGGGCGTCACTGGCTATGCCAGCATTTATTGCCCATCCCTAATTGCCCTTGAGAAGGTGGTGGCGAGCTGCCTTCTTGAACCGCTGCAGTCCATGTGGGGTAGTTATACCCACAGTGCTGTTAGGAAGGGAGTTCCAGGATTTTGACCCGGTGACAGTGAAGGAACGGCGATATAGTTCCAAGTCAGGATGGTGTGTGACTTGGACGGGAACTTGCAGGTGGTGGTGTTCCCATGCATCTGCTGCTCGTCCTTCGAGGCGGTAGAGGTCGCGGGTTTGGAAGGTGCTGTCTAAGGAGCCCTGGTGCGTTGGTTAGCCTTCCTCCAACTTTAACTTTTTGTCCATTCCCCACTCACTTCATCCCAACATTGGCATCTGTACCTTCAAATGCCTATGCCCAAACTCTGGAATTCCCCAAATCTCACCACCTCCTTTAAAACACTTGGCCAAGCTTTTAGTTAATGCCCCTCAATGTCTCCTTATGTGGCTCAGTGTCAAATTTTGCCTGATAACGCTCCTGTGAAGTGCTTTGGGACATTTTTACTATGTTAAAGGTGCTATATAAATACAAGTTGTTGTTGATAAAGCAGAATTCCATCAAAAACAGAACATTGGAGGAGTGGAGAACTGGAAGCAATCCACACAGGAAACCCAAAACACAGCAGCTACTTCATACAGATTACAACCTGTTGAATGAGGTGCCTGCTAGCTCCGATTACATTATTCAGCCAGTGCGATCTGCCAACTGCTATTTAATAACTTAAGAGATTGAAACATATCACTGTACCAAGCCAAAAATCCACAGGAAGGGGAGGTTGAGGTCAAATGCACATTTTGGTGAACTGGACTGGGCATTTTACCTTCTCATTTGTTTTTTTTTTAAAAACAGGCCAATAATATTTTTCACACACATGTACTCACCCTTTTTTTATTGTATTTGCAGAAACCAAGGTCAAGATCAACTCTAAGACCAAGAAGAATAGGATGAGATAAGCTGGGAATAAGTGGTTAGATGGTTCGGGGCTGAGGTTTTAAAAGTCTGTAGATTGGAGGAGGAAGGGGAGATGGTGAAGTGAGGGGATTGGCAGTTTTAAGTTCAAGTCTTGAAAAATGTGCTGAACTGGGTATTTGCCCTTTGTTGCTTCCAAATTCCAATGTTCAAAAGGGCACTGACCCCAGAAATAGCAATAAAACAGAATAAGGTAAGAAATGTTGTGACAGAGAGTTGGGAAGCGGGAAGTGAGAGTTTACCTAACAGTAAGCTTTTCTTGTGCCTTGCACCTTTATTGAACAAGACATGCACAGGAGATTTACCAGAAAGGTACACCGCAGGGATGAGCGACTTCAGTTATGTGGAGAGACTTGAGATGCTGAGATGGTTCTCCTTAGAATAGAGAAGGTTAAAGGAAGATTTAATAGAGGTGTTCAAAATGATGAGGGGTTTTGTTAGAGTAATTAAGGAGAAACTATTTTCACCAGGTTGATAGCTAAATGACACAGACAAGATGTGCGACAAAAGAACCAGGGGTTAATGAGGAAAATGTTTTTTTTTTAAACACAGTGAGTTGTTGTGATCTGGAATGTACTGCCAGAAAGGACGGTGGAGGCAGACTCAATAGCAACTTTCAAAGGAAATTGAATAAATACTTGAAAAGGAAAAGTTCACAGGGCTACGGGGAAAGAGCCAGTGGAGGGAGGCGGGAAGGGATGGGGTAGTGGGGCTACTTGGACAGCTCTTACAAAGAGCTGGCACAAGCACAATGGATTGAATGACCTCCTTCTGTGCTGCATGTCTTTATGAAGTAATATTAAAACGACTCATCCTACGGCTTATGCAGAGCAATTTATCTCATTTCAGGATGGTGCAGCAGATATGAGTGTACAACACTATGCTCATATTTACCCATTGCCATCACCTAAAAATACTTTGGTCATTATACCACTGCTGTTTATGGGATCTTGCTGTGTGCAAGTCCATTGCCATGTTTCCTACATTACAATAATAATCTCTACATTTCAAGAAGTGTTTTTTTGGCTACAAAGCACTCTGGGAAGTCCTGAGCTTGTGAAAGGTGTTAGAAATGTCAGTTCTTCTTTTATGATGCCCTTCAGTCAAACATCCTGCTGACACTCATTGTCTAGGCTCATAATGAAGAATAGGGTGACTGGAATGAGATAACAGACAGCCAGCATCACTGGGACTCAGCCCCAGATGAAACGGGGAGGAAACTGGAAAATTAAACTAAAAAAAAAGCAATCAACAAGACTTCAAAGAGAAAAGCAAATTCGGCGAGGGTTGATAAAATTATCCGATGACAGCTTTAAGAAATGTCTCACTGAAAGCATCTCGGGAATAAGGGACAGAGAACAGATTAAGCCAGGAAGCAGAGACAAGTGCTTATTATTAACATGAATGGAAAGAGCTAAATAGCAAGCATCAGCCAGCGACAACACTTCTAAGAACCTGTGCCATTTTGTTTCTAAATCTCCGAAGCTCATTCTGGGGATGAAGGATTTTAGCTGTGGATTACTGCCTGCTGTCGATAAACCAAAAGCTACTTCCCAACGTGGAGTAGTGAAATGTTCATTAACCCTTGCAGCACCAGCACTGTGGAGGATCCCACTGCTCCCTGAGCCACCCATAGAACCATAGAAAAATTACGACACAGAGGGAGGCCATTCAGCCCATCGTGCTTGCACTGGCCGAGAAAACCAGCCGCCCAATCTAATCCCGCCTTCCAGCACCTGGTCCGTAGCCTCACAGGTTGCAGCACTTCAGGTGCATGTTCAGGTACCTTTTAAAAGAATTGAGGGTTTCTGCCTCGACCACTGTTCCCGTCAGTGAATTCCAGACATCCACCACCCTCTGGGTGAAAAAGCTTTTCCTCACATCCCCTATAATCCTTCTAATCACCTTAAATCTGTGTCCCCTGGTAATTGACCTCTCTGCTAGGGGAAACAGGTCCTTCCTGACCACTCTATCTCGGCCCCTCATAATTTTGTGCACCTCAATTAAATCACTCCTCAGCCTCCTCTGTTCTAAGGAAAACAACCCTAGCCAATCCAATCTTTCCTCATAGCTGCAACTTTCAAGCCGTGGCAATATTCTTGTAAATCTCCTCTGTACTCTGTCCAGAGCAATAATGTCCTTTCTGTAATGTGGTGACCAGAACTGTACGCAATACTCCAGCTGTGGCCGAACCAGCATTTTATACAGTTCCAGCATTACATCCCTGCTTTTGTATTCTACACCTCGGCCAATAAAGGAAAGCATTCCATATGCCTTCTTCACCACTCTATCTACCTGTCCTGCCACCTTCAGGGACCTGTGGACATGCACTCCAAGGTCTCTCACTTCTTCTACCCCTCTCAATATCCTCCCATTTATTGTGTATTTCCTCGCTTTGTTTGGCTTCCCCAAGTGCATTACCTCACACTTCTCTAGATTGAATTCCATTTGCCACTTTTCCGCCCACTCAACCAAACCATTGATATCATTCTGGAGTCTACAGTTATCCTCTTCACTATCAACTACACAGCCAATTTTGTGTCATCAGCAAATTTCCCAATCATGCCTCCCACATTTAAGTCCAAATCAGTAATATACACCACAAACAGCAAGGGACCCAACACTGAGCCCCGTGGAACACCACTGGAAACCGCTTTCCGTCCGCAAAAACATCTATCCTTTGTTTCCTGTCACTGAGCCAATTTTGGATCCAACCTGCCACATTCCCCTGTATCCCATGGGCTTTCATTTTACTGACCAGTCTGCCATGCGGGACCTTGTCAAATGCCTTACTAAAATCCATGGTAGACCACATCCACTGCACTACCCCTCATCAATCCTCCCCGTCACTCCCTCAAAAAATTCAATCAAGTTAGTAAGACATGACCTTCCCTTAACAAATCCATGCTGACTATCCCTGATTAATCCGTGCCTTTCTAAGTGGCAGTTTATCCTGTCCCTCAGAATTGATTCTAATAATTTACCCACCACCGAGGACAGACTGACTGGCCTATAATTATTTGGCCTATCCCTCGCACCCATTTTAAATAATGGTACAACGTTCGCAGACCTCCAATCCTCTGGCACCTCACCCGTATGCAGTGAGGATTTGAAAATGATCCTCAGCGCATTTGCTATTTCCTTCCTGGCTTCCTTTAATAACCTGGGATGCAATCCATCCAGCCCTGGCGATTTATCCACTTTCAAGGATGTCAGACCCTCTAGTACTTCCTCTCTCATTATGCCAATCGTATCTAATATTTCACACACCTCCTCTTTTACTACAATGTCTACATCAACCCTCTCCTTTGTGAAGACAGAGGCAAAAAACTCATTAAGAACCCTGCCCACATCTTCTGCATCCACGCAGAAGTTCTCTTGTACATCTCGGATAGGCCCTACCCCTTCCTTAGTTACCCTCTTGCTCTTAATGTACTGATAAAACATCTTTGGGTTTTCCTTGATTTTACCTGCCAATAATTTTTCATGTCTTCTCTTTGCTTTTCTAATTTCCTTTTTTACTTCATCCCTGCACTTTCTATGCTCCTCTAGGCTTTATAAAATATTAAGTTTTTTGTGATCGTCATAAGATTTCTTTGTCTGCTTCAACATACCCTGTAAGCCTCTAGAGAACCAGGGGGCTCTAGATTTGGCCGTACCACCCTTTATCTTTGTGGGGACATGCCTACACTGTGCCTGTAGAATCTCGCTTTTGAATGCCCCCCGCTGGTTTGCCACTGATTTTCCTTCAAGTAGCTGTATCCAGTCCAGTTTCGCCAGATCACCTCTCAGTTTCGTAAAATTTGCCTTCCCTCAATTTAGAACTTTTACTCCTGTTTTATCTTTGTCCTTTTCCATGATTATGCTAAAACTAACTGTATTATGGTCGCTATCTCCAAAATGGTCACCCACTGCTACTTCATCCACTTCATTACCAAAGACTATATCTAGAATTGCGCCCCCACTTGTTGAGCTTGTTATGTGCTGGCTAAAAAAGTTCTCTTGAATGCAGTTCAAGAATTTTGTCCCCTCTGCCCTTGACACTGTTTGTATCCCAGTTGATATTGGGGTAGTTGAAATCCCCAACTATTACTGCCCTATAGTTTTTGCACTCAGAAATTTGCCTACATATTTGTTCTTCTACCTCCCTCTCATTATTTTTTTTTGGGGGGGTCTATAGTACACTCCCAGTCGTGTGGCTGCCCCTTTTTTGTTTCTGAGCTCCACCCACATGACCTCATTTGAGGATTCATTTTGCAATTTAAAAGAATTGCTTTCTTGACAATTCCTCCTCTCCCCCACCTGATGCCACAACTCCTGACAGGGATAAGCTGTCCCACAAACTCAGGTCATTCTCTAGGGATAAGCTGTCCCACAAACTCAGGTCATTCTCTAGGGATAAGCTGTCCCACAAACTCAGGTCATTTTTCAGGGATAAGCTGTCCCACAAACTCAGGTCATTCTCTAGGGATAAGCTGTCCCACAAACTCAGGTCATTCTCTAGGGATAAGCTGTCCCACAAACTCAGGTCATTCTCTAGGGATAAGCTGTCCCACAAACTCAGGTCATTCTTCAGGGATAAGCTGTCCCACAAACTCAGGTCATTCTCTAGGGATAAGCTGTCCCACAAACTCAGGTCATTCTTCAGGGATAAGCTGTCCCACAAACTCAGGTCATTCTCTAGGGATAAGCTGTCCCACAAACTCAGGTCATTCTCTAGGGATAAGCTGTCCCACAAACTCAGGTCATTCTTCAGGGATAAGCTGTCCCACAAACTCAGGTCATTCTCTAGGGATAAGCTGTCCCACAAACTCAGGTCATTCTCTAGGGATAAGCTGTCCCACAAACTCAGGTCATTCTCTAGGGATAAGCTGTCCCACAAACTCAGGTCATTCTCTAGGGATAAGCTGTCCCACAAACTCAGGTCATTCTCTAGGGATAAGCTGTCCCACAAACTCAGGTCATTCTCTAGGGATAAGCTGTCCCACAAACTCAGGTCATTCTCTAGGGATAAGCTGTCCCACAAACTCAGGTCATTCTCTAGGGATAAGCTGTCCCACAAACTCAGGTCATTCTCTAGGGATAAGCTGTCCCACAAACTCAGGTCATTCTCTAGGGATAAGCTGTCCCACAAACTCAGGTCATTCTCTAGGGATAAGCTGTCCCACAAACTCAGGTCATTCTCTAGGGATAAGCTGTCCCACAAACTCAGGTCATTCTCTAGGGATAAGCTGTCCCACAAACTCAGGTCATTCTCTAGGGATAAGCTGTCCCACAAACTCAGGTCATTCTCTAGGGATAAGCTGTCCCACAAACTCAGGTCATTCTCTAGGGATAAGCTGTCCCACAAACTCAGGTCATTCTCTAGGGATAAGCTGTCCCACAAACTCAGGTCATTCTCTAGGGATAAGCTGTCCCACAAACTCAGGTCATTCTCTAGGGATAAGCTGTCCCACAAACTCAGGTCATTCTCTAGGGATAAGCTGTCCCACAAACTCAGGTCATTCTCTAGGGATAAGCTGTCCCACAAACTCAGGTCATTCTCTAGGGATAAGCTGTCCCACAAACTCAGGTCATTCTCTAGGGATAAGCTGTCCCACAAACTCAGGTCATTCTCTAGGGATAAGCTGTCCCACAAACTCAGGTCATTCTCTAGGGATAAGCTGTCCCACAAACTCAGGTCATTCTCTAGGGATAAGCTGTCCCACAAACTCAGGTCATTCTCTAGGGATAAGCTGTCCCACAAACTCAGGTCATTCTCTAGGGATAAGCTGTCCCACAAACTCAGGTCATTCTCTAGGGATAAGCTGTCCCACAAACTCAGGTCATTCTCTAGGGATAAGCTGTCCCACAAACTCAGGTCATTCTCTAGGGATAAGCTGTCCCACAAACTCAGGTCATTCTCTAGGGATAAGCTGTCCCACAAACTCAGGTCATTCTTCAGGGATAAGCTGTCCCACAAACTCAGGTCATTCTCTAGGGATAAGCTATCCCACAAACTCAGGTCATTCTCTAGGGATAAGCTGTCCCACAAACTCAGGTCATTCTCTAGGGATAAGCTGTCCCACAAACTCAGGTCATTCTTCAGGGATAAGCTATCCCACAAACTCAGGTCATTCTCTAGGGATAAGCTGTCCCACAAACTCAGGTCATTCTCTCGGGATAAGCTGTCCCACAAACTCAGGTCATTCTTCAGGGATAAGCTGTCCCACAAACTCAGGTCATTCTCTAGGGATAAGCTGTCCCACAAACTCAGGTCATTCTCTAGGGATAAGCTGTCCCACAAACTCAGGTCATTCTCTAGGGATAAGCTGTCCCACAAACTCAGGTCATTCTCCAGTATCTCACTCATATGGTCAAACATCCTGCTGACACTCACTGGCTACGCAAGTACACACAAAGAATAGTACCTTCATACTCATGTGATGTCCTGAGCTCGTTTCGATTGCCTGAGAGGAGCAGAGGGGAATTTTCCAGATTTTGTTTCCTTTATCAGCCCTGGGTTTTTTCTTTATACCTCTCCAGTAGATTACATGGTTGCAGGGGAGTGGGGGGGGAAGGTTCAGAGGGAGTTCATAGTCACGATGCTCTAGTCACCATGGTGTGTAGGGCAGCTTTGATGGATCAGCTGGTCTTTTTCTGTCAATGTCATATGTTCGTAACTTGGGTGAAAGGCTAAAGGGTTCTCAATGAAAAGAAAAACACCTCCTTATGATGCTCACACTCCAGCCATCATCTCTATCTCATGTCTTCTGTTGTTTGAACCTGCGTTTACCACTTTCACTTTTGCGCTATCACTCATTTCTGATTCTGGTTGATCTCCCTGGCATTGCTCACAGATGAAAGTTAGCACTCCAGACACAAGACTCTCACACTCAAACCACTTACCATCCCTCCAGTGTTTTATAAAGGTTCACCATAACTTCCTTGCTTTTGTACTCTATGCCTCCATTTATAAAGCCCAGGATCCCAAATGCCTTATTACCAACTTTCTCAACCTGCTCTGTCACCTTCAATGATTTGTGCACATATACCCCCAGGTCCCTCTGCTCCTGCAACTCCCTTTAGACTTGTGCACACATTAGGATATTTTGGTCACTGTACCAAAAATAAAAGTCTACGTTGTTGTTAATACCAACCATAATGCACAAACTGGAAATCTGGAACACTCTTCCCCAAAAGACTGGGGGGGTCAAGTGAAGCTTCTAAGACTGAGATATTTGTTAGGTTCGGGTATCAAGGGATTTGGTGGGTAAATGGAGTTGAGGTACAGAGCCGACATGATTTAATAGAATGGTGGAACAGGCTCGAGGGGCTGAATGGCCTCCTCCCGTTCCTAACTGCAACCCTGGCTCACTTCAGGTATACAGTCTCAGACCTTCCTGATGTAGGTTGTTCAGTACTGCTCTACATGGTATATTAATGCATCAAGTCACAAGAGAAAGCATTTAACCCACCTCAAAGGTATTTAATAGGTAGTGTCTAAATGCAAGTTACCCTTTAACATAGCTGCATTTTTTGTGTGGGAATCAGTGTCATGAAGAAAGAAAAACATTCAGATTTCAATGTGCCTGTGCTGTTGCCTATTGAATACAGATCAAAGAGAGCCTGTAAAATCCACTGAATATTAATAGAATCATTCCTAATCTGTAAGTTAAATGATGGCAGTCTCCCTCCGTTAGAGCGTTATATCAAACTGAAATGTGAGTAGGATAGCGATAGACTTCAAGAGGACATAGACAGGCTGGTGGAATGGGCGCAGATGAAATTTAATGCAGAGAAGTGTGAAGTGATACATTTTGGTCGGAAGAACGAGGAAAGTTAATATAAAATAAGGGGCACAATTCTAAAGGGAGTTGCAGGAGCAGAGGGACCTGGGGGTATATGTGCACAAATCATTGAAGGTGACAGAGCAGGTTGAGAAAGTTGGTAATAAGGCATTTGGGATCCTGGGCTTTATAAATAGAGGCATAGAGTACAAAAGCAAGGAAGTTATGTTGAACCTTTATAAAACACTGGTTGAGCCTCAAATGGAGGATTGTGTCCAATTCTGGGCACCACACTTTAGGAAGGATGTGAAAGCTTTAGAGAGGGTGCAGAAATGATTTGTGAGAATGGTCCCAGGGATGAGAGACATCAGGTACATGGATAGAGTGGTGAAGTTAGGACGGTTCTCCTTAGAGAAGATTGAGAGGAGATTTGACAGGTGTTCAAAACGATGAGGCGTCCGGACAGAGTGGACAGGGAGAAATTGTTCCCATTGGCGGAAGGGTCAAGAACCAGAGGACACCGACTTAAAGGTGACCAAAGGTGACATGAGGAAAAGCTTTTTTTACACGGCGAGTGATTTGAGTCTGGAATGCACTGCCTGAGAGTGTGATGTAAGCAGATTCAATCGTGGCTTTCCAAAGGGAATTGGATAATTACCCTGAAGGGAAAGAACTTGCAGGGCTAAGGGTAAAGGGTGGGAGAGTGGGACTGGTTCATTTGCTCTCACAGAGAGAGTTGGCAAGAACACAATGGGTCAAATGGCTCCCTTCTGTGCTGTAACCATTCTGATTCTGTGATACTAACAGCTACCCTGAAAACTGAATATTTGGAAGTTAATTTTTATCATGTCAGCGAATACAGTTTGAATTTCCTTGCTATTGTGCTTGTGTTTCTTCTTAGAATGAATTGAAGTAAAATAATGGAATTCAGGCTGTGCTGTCACAGCTGGGATGATAGCCAGTAAACCTCCCACAAGGACACACATCCTCACCAATGTCACATAGGGAACTTGATTTGTGTTTATCAAGGTGAAGGGTATCAGTGCATGTGAACAGAATATGTCATGAACATTGTCAGCATCAAACACTTAGTGGGTAGGTACAGATCCTCACACTGTGCAATATGAACTATACGTAATTTGAAAACATTTGATGGGACAGTGTAGAGGGAGCTTTACTCTGCATCTAACCCCCGTGCTGTACCTGTCCTGGGAGCGTTTGATGGGGACAGTGTAGAGGGGGCTTTACTCTGTATCTAACCCCCGTGCTGTACCTGTCCTGGGAGCGTTTGATGGGGACAGTGTAGAGGGGGTTTTACTCTGTATCTAACCCCCGTGCTGTACCTGTCCTGGGAGCGTTTGATGGGACAGTGTAGAGGGAGCTTTACTCTGTATCTAACCCCCGTGCTGTACCTGTCCTGGGAGCGTTTGATGGGGACAGTGTAGAGGGGGCTTTACTCTGTATCTAACCCCCGTGCTGTACCTGTCCTGGGAGTGTTTGATGGGACAGTGTAGAGGGAGCTTTACTCTGTATCTAACCCCGTGCTGTACCTGTCCTGGGAGTGTTTGATGGGACAGTGTAGAGGGAGCTTTACTCTGTACCTAACCCCGTGCTGTACCTGTCCTGGGAGTGTTTGATGGGACAGTGTAGAGGGAGCTTTACTCTGTACCTAACCCTGGTTTTTTTTCTGCTTTACTCTGTATCTACCCAAAACCGTAGCTCACTTGGGAATGCTGCATACTGACACAAAATTCTGTAAATGAAAAATGTTCCATTTCACAGCACTGACGGCTCTTGCTTTGATGAGCAAACATTTCACCAAAATATTTGAAAGAAGTCAATGTTTGTGCTGCTTTAATCAACCAATACTCTGATTACTCAATATCTGGGCAAACAGCCAGTGCTACTTTACCTAGAGATATGCAGCAGCACACAGAAATAGCTTGGGCCAGCACAAATGCAACACAGCAAGTAATATGCCAGACTTCACTCTTCTGTTGTAGAAGCTAGCTCAGGTCACCTCCACTTCTGTTCATTGCAGGTTTCCTTTCGCTACCTATAGGGAAAATTCAATGAGGCTGCACTTCCAGAATGGAGTGCCATAGGCAGGGATCATGGGTCAAGATCTGGATTTAGTGTTACAGTCCAATCTCTGACTAGCACTCTGCTCCAGAACCACAGCCTCACTGAATTTTCCCTTACCTTACTGATACTCGTATGGTCAGCACACCTCTGAAGTTCCCTCCAACCTTGTTCCTCTTGAACTCTGAATATCCCATTCTACCTGCTCTACCTCACACTGAAAATCCCATCATTAACATCCAAGCCTTCTTGATCATCTTCACTCAACATCACATCCTATTTGATCTTCACTCTCAATACTGCATCCTATGTGATCTTTGTCACTCCTAGTACTATATACTACACAACAGCTCTCACTTTTAATATCCCATCCTGCACAGTCTCTCTCACTCTGAATATCCAGTCTTAGATGCTCTTCCTCATGCTGAATATTCCAACTTACACAACCTACCTCACTCTGAATATCTGATTAATCTAATTTGTCAATGACTGCTCTCTCAGCCACCTCCCAACCAACAATAAAGTGATGGAAGGAGATCTTAGTAATACCATTAACAAACACCTAACCAGCTCACTGCCAGAAACACTCAGCTTCGGACCTCATCACAGCCACGATCCAGATTAGGGCTCATGAGCTGAAAGCCAGGAGAAACAGGACAGTAGTTGCCCTCAACGTCAATGCAGCAATCAACTGAATGTGGCACAAGGAGCCCTGGCAAAACTGACATCAGTAGGGTTCAAAGGGAAATCTGGTTGGGGTCATAACTGAAAAAAAAGAAGGCGGAAGCCAATCGTCACAGTCCCAGGACATCAGTGCACAAGTTCCTCGGGGAGCTTCAGCTGCATCAACAATGACTATCCATCTGTTGTGGAATGGAGTGCTATATGGGGACCAACGTGGTGTTTGCTGACAATTCCATAGTGTTTAGCTTCTTTTGCTAGTCTCTTGACAATGAGACGGCCCACTCCCACATGTTGCAAGACCTGGATGACAAGCAAGCTTGGGCTTACAGGTTTTAGGTAAAATTCATGTCACCTAAGTGCCAGGTGATGTTCATCTTAAACAGGAAAAGGCCCATCAATCTCCTCTTAATCTTCAACACCACCACAATCCTGAGTACCCATCATCAGCATCTTGAGTGTCACTGATGACCAGAAACTGAACTGAAGCAGCAAGGTTAATACCACAGCACCAAGAATAGGGCAGAACCTAGGTAAGCGATAACTAGTGGCTCACCTCTTGACCCCGCAAAGCCTCACCATCATCTACAAGGTTCATGTCAGAAATGTGAAAAGGAAAAAGAAAAGCTTGCATTTATATAGCGCCTTTCACGACTACTGGACGTCTCAAAGCACTTTACAGCCAATTAAGTACTCTTGAAGTGAAGTTGCTGTTGTTATCCAGGAAATGCGGCAGCCAATTTGTTCACAGCAAACTCCCACAACAGCAATTCACCATGATTACTTTAACAGCATCCCCTTCAATGCAGCAACCTAAACTAAGGAGGACAGGATTTGTAGCAACATGAAAACACCATCACCTCCACATTCCCCTCCCAAGTCACACACCATCCTGACTTGGACATATAATGCTGTTCTTTCATAGTCACTGGGTCAAAACCTTGGAAATCCCTACCTGACACCTCTGTTAGAGTACCATCATGAGAACTGCTGTGTTTGAAGGAACAAGATCCACCAATACCTTTTCAGGGAAACTAGGGATGGGACAATAAACGCGGACTTGCCAGCAATGCCCACATCCCAAGAACAAATTTTTTTAAATCTACAGGCTTTTAAACACCAACATGATGCTACCTACAATTTGGCTCAACTCTTTTCTAACATTGTCTCTGCAACAGTTCACTTCCATAACAAGCGGCTTTTGACAGCTGCAATAAAGCATTATGTGACTGTATGTTTCTCAATCTCTTTTTAACCGTGGTACGTTGCTGCACCCATTTCCTTCAGAGGAAGAACAGCCAAATGGAAAGGAAAAAAGACAAAACTTGCAAATAATTCTCCAACTCCTCCCTAATTTATTCTCTCTCAGGATGTCACAACTGGACTTTCCTACCTCCCTCCACTTTGTGTTCTTCTGGCAATCCACTGACTTTTAAAACTCCAAGAATCACATATCATTTTGCATGTTGCGGTGCATTAGATGATGCCAATGCAGCACAGAAAACGATATAGCGTGCATGGGCTGGTACAGCAGGCACGTTTTAACTGGCCAACTGGGATTAGCACGGAATACTTGGCATTTAAGGCAGCAACCATTGCATCTTTTAAGGAAACAGTTGATAAACATCTGAAGTAGAGATACAGGTTAGTAGAGCAGTGGCATTAGCTACGATTTCTCTAGCAAAGGGTCAACTCAGACAGGGTTGGCTGAATCACCTCCTTCACTGCTATATACGTCCATGGCTCGGTTTCTGCTGCTGCCCTAATAGCTCCTTCAGTGATCCAATGCCAAATTTTATTTGACAATGTTCCTGTGAAGCACCTTGCAAAGTTCTCCTATATTAAGGGTGCTATATAAATCCAGGTTGTTGTTGCCCAGGCTAACATTCCTCTATTAACCAATGGCACCAAAGCAGAATTATTGGGTCATTCATCTGATTTATTGTTCGTGAGATCTTGCTACATTTGCCTATAGCACAACAGCAACTGTACTCAAAAATAAAAGTACTTCATTGCCCATCTAGTGTCTTTTGACGTCCTGGGTGTTGTATATGAGGTATGCTGCCACCTTAATTAGTCTAGCTTAGAGAGATACTTCAGTCTGGGGTAGTTAAAACATTGATATTTATTATATTAGAACTATATATATCTTCACACCAGTCTGTGTGACTCCACCAAAGCCACGCTGCATCATATTTCGAGTCAAGATCTCTTGCATCATTATGATAGGAGGTATTCTTTACATTCTCTCAAGATTAACCCTTTCAGACTCTTATACTGCATCTCCCAAGTCTTTATCCAAATATATATTGACATACATTCACTTTTTATTTATCTACATACTGCCCCATTCCCCAAGGCTCTGACTTCATACGAACATACGAATTAGGAGCAGGAGTAGGCCACTCAGCCCTTCGAGCCTGCTCTGCCATTCAATAAGTGCATGGCTGAACTGATTAATAAAAGCAAAATACTGCAGATGTTGGAAATCTGACATAAAAACAAGAAATGCTGGAAATACTCAGCAAGTCTGGCAGTATCCGTGGAGAGAGAAGGAGAGTTAATGTTTCAGATCAGTGACCCTTCTTCAGAAGTGACAAATATTAGAAATGTAAAAGATTTTAAGCAAGTAAAGCGGGGTGCGGGCGGGGGTGGGGGGTGAGGGCAAGAGATAACAAAAGAGAAAGTGTTGATAGGACAAGGTCACAAAGAATAACTGACCAGAGCAATTTGGTAAATTGGATCCAAAATTGGCCTAGTGGCAGGAGGAAGAGAGTGATGGTTGTTTTTGCGAGAGGAAGCCTGTACCGCAGGGATCGGTGCTGGGATCGTTGCTGTTTGTAGTGTACATTAATGATTTAGACATGAATACAGGAGGTATGATAAGTAAGTTCGCAGATGACACAAAAATTGGTGCTGTCGTAAATAGTGAGGAGGAAAGCCTTAGATTACAGGACGATATAGATGGGCTGGTAAAATGGGCGGAGCTGTGGCAAATGGAATTTAATCCTGAGAAGTGTGAGGTGATGCATTTTGGGAGGACTAACAAGGCATGGGAATATACAATGGATGGTAGGACCCTAGGAAGTACAGAAGGTCAGAGGGACCTTGGTGTACTTGTTCATAGATCACTGAAGGCAGCAGCACAGGTAGATACGGTAGATAGGAAGGCATATGGGATACTTGCCTTTATTAGACAAGGCATAGAATATAAGAGCAGGGAGGTTATGATGGAGCTATATAAAACGCTAGTTAGGCCACAGTTGGAGCACTGTGTACAGTTCTGGGCACCACACTTTAGGAAGGATGTGATTGCACTGGAGAGGGTGCAGAGGAGATTCACCGGGATGTTGCCTGGGCTGGAGCATTTCAGCTCTGAAGACGGACAGAAAAGGCTAAGGTTGTTTTGCTTAGAGCAGAGAAGGCTGAGGGGGAGATATGATTGAAGTATACAAAATTATGAGGGGCATTGATAGGGTAGATAGGAAGAGACTTTTTCCCTTAGTGGAGGGTTCAATAACCAGGGGGCATAGATTTAAAGTAAGGGGCAGGAGGTTTACAGGGGATTTGAAGAAAACATTTTTCACCCAGAGGGTGGTTGGAATCTGGAACACACTGCCTGAAGGGGTGGTAGAAGCAGGAACCATCACAACATTTAAGTATTTAGATGTGCACTTGAAACGCCATACAGGCCAAGTGCTGGAAAATGGGATTAGGATAGGTGCTTGACGGCTGGCACGGACACGATGGGCCGAAGGGCCTGTTTCTGTGCTGTATAACTATGACTAAAGGCAAACGGTATGTTAATGGTGTGCTGAAAGACAAAGCGTTAGTACAGAGAGGGTGTGAATAGACTGTAAAGCACAAAGCACACCAAGCACAAACATTAAAAAAAAATTTTAAAAACAGAAACAGTGGGTAGGCACAGTAGAACCAAACTAAACACACTAAAAAACCTAAAATGAAATAAACAAACAAAAAAGAAAAAAAGAAAAAACAACAACATAAAAAGGGCGGGGGCCAGTCATGCTCTGAAATTATTGAACTCAATGTTCAGTCCGGTTAGCTGTAGCATGCCTCATTGGTAAATGAGGTGCTGTTCCTCGAGCTTGCGTTGATGTTCGTTGGAACACTGAGGCAATCCCAGGACAGAGATGTGAGCAGCATGACAGCGGGGGGGGCGCTGTTGAAATGGCTAGCAACCGGAAGCTCGGGGTCATGCTTACAGACTGAGCGGAGATGTTCCGCAAAACGGTCACCCAATCTGCGTTTGGTCAACCCAATGTAGAGGAGACCACAATGTGAGCAGCGAATACAGTATACTACATTGAAAGGAGTACAAGTAAATCTCTGCCTCACCTGAAAGGAGTGTTTGGGGTCTTGGATAGTGAGGAAAGAGGTAAATGGGCAGGTATTACACGTCCTGTGATTGCCGGGGAACGTGCCGTGGGAAGGGGACGAGGTGGTGGGGGTAATGGAGGAATGGACGAGGGTGTCGCAGAGGGAACGATACCTTCGGATTACTCCACATTTCCA
Source organism: Heterodontus francisci (assembly GCF_036365525.1). NCBI lineage: Eukaryota > Metazoa > Chordata > Chondrichthyes > Heterodontiformes > Heterodontidae > Heterodontus > Heterodontus francisci. Next base: position 85,368,503 of record NC_090390.1, read on the forward strand.
CCTACCCCCAATACCTTTCACCCCCTTGTTTATCAAGAATCTAACTACCTCTGCCTTAAAAATATACTAATACTCTGCTTCCACTGCCTTTTCAGGAAGAGAATTCCAAAGACTCACGACCCGCAGAGAGAAAAAAATTTCTCCTAATCTCTGTCTTAAACGGGTGACCCCTTATTTTCAAATAGTGATCCCTAGTTCTAGATTCTCCCACAAGGGGAAACATCCTTTCCACATCCACCCTGTTACGACCCCTCAGGATCTTATATGTTTCAATCAAGTCGCCTCTTACGCTTCTAAATTCTAGCAGATACAAGCCTAGCCTGTCCAATCTTTCCTCATAAGACAATCCATCCATTCCAGTATAATAAAAGCAAAATACTGCGGATGCTGGAAATCTGAAACAAAAACAAGAAATGCTGGAATCACTCAGCAAGTCTGGCAGCATCTGTGGAAAGAGAAGCAGAGTTAACGTTTCGGGTCAGTGACCCTTCTTCGGAACTAGTATTGGACTAGTAAACCTTCTCTGTATTGCTTCCAAAGCATTTACGCCCCTCCTTAAATAAGGAGACCAGTACTGTACACAGTACTCCAGATATGGTCTCGCCAATGCCCTGTATAGCTGACGCATAACCTCCCTACTTTTGTATTCAATTCCCCTCTCAATAAACGATAACATTCTATTAGCTTTCCTAATTACATGTTGTACCTGCATACTAACTTGTTGTGATTCATGCACTAGGACACCCAGAACCCTCTGCATCTCAGAGCTCTGCAATCTCTCACCATTCAGATAATATGCTTCTTTTTTATTCTTCCTGCCAAAGTGGACAATTAAACACTTTCCTACATTCTACTCCATTTGTCAGATCTTTGCCCAGTCACTTAACCTATCTATATCCCTTTATCTCCTCTTCACAAGTTACTTTGCTACCTACCTTTGTGTCATCAGCAAATTTAGCAACCAAACCTTCGGTCCCTTCATCTAAGTAATTTATATAAATTGTAAAAAGTTGAGGGCCCAGCACAGATCCCTGTGACACACTACTCGTTACATCTTGTCAACCAGAAAATGACCCATTTATGCCTACTCTCTCTTTCCTGTTAGCTAGCCAATCTTCTATCCATGCCGATATGTTACCCCCTACACCATGAGCTTTTATTTTCTGCAATAACCTTTGATGTGGCACCTTATCAAATGTCTTCTAGAAATCTAAGTACAATACATCCACCGGTTCCCCTTTATCCACAGCACATGTAACTCCCTCAAAGAACTCCAATAAATTGGTTAAACATAAGTTCCCTTCCACAAAACCATGTTGAGTCTGCCTGATTACCTTGAATTTTTCTAAATGCCCTGTTATACCATCTTTAATAATAGCTTCTAACATTTTCCCTAAGACTGATGTTAAGCTAACTGGCCTGTAGTTTCCTGCTTTCTGTCTCCCTCCCTTTTTGAATAAAGGAGTTACATTCACTATTTTCCAATCTAGCAGAATCTTCCTGGAATCCAGGGAATTTTTGAAAATTAAAACTTATGCATCAACTATCTCACTAGCCACTTCTTTTAACACCCTAGCATGAAGTTCATCAGGACCCGGGGACTTGCCAGCCTGCAGCTCCAACAATTTGTTCAGTACCACTTCCCTGGTGATTGTAATTTTCTTGAGTTCCTCCCTCCCTTCCATTTCCTGATTTGCAGCTAATACTGGGATGTTACTTGTATCCTCAATCTGTCAGGAGGTTTCACAACTCTCCCTGATCTTCTTGTCGTTAGATGTGGAAGAGATTGGTTGTCTTTCCCTGAACTCTCGTTTTGTTGACTTGGACTGCCTTCATTGAGTTTTGTACTATCCTGACTTTTCTGAATTTCCCGTTCAACATCCGATTCATCCAAATGTATGACTGATTGACTTCTTTGATATAAAGGAATAAGATTCCTTCGATTTCTCCATATCGTACCTTTTGAAGTTCTTAGTAAATAAGATCGGTGTTGATTCTCCTCTCTCTGGAGAATTACCCCTTCTCTGCTTTGGTCTCATACGCATGTCCCTGTGACAACTTTGGTAGGTTTTTGGTATGGTATCTTTCGTTATAATGATGGGTTTGTTTCTTCTGGTAAGACTTTTCTCTGTCTTGAACTCTCTGATAATCCTAGATTTGTATCCCTGGAAGTAATTTCTTAATGTAAAATTGGAAGTTGCATCCTAAATTTTCTTCCCATTAACATTTCGGGTGGTGCTAATCCGCATAACAATGGAGCAGTTCTGTAGTTCAGAAGTGCTGATTGGAATTCTTGATGTATCTTCAACAGTGCTTTCATTGTTCTGACTGCTCGCTCAGCTTCTTCATTAGATTGTGGATACCTAGGGGAACTTGTTATATGCACAAATCCACTGATTTCTGCAAAGTGTTTGAAGTAATCATTTGCAACTTGTGTTCCATTATTGGACACTATCTGATCAGGTATACCATGTGTTGCAAAGATTTCTTGTAATACTCGAATGACTGCTTCAGTACTGTTGTGTATACACGTTTAACCTCAATCCATCTTGAAAAGTAATCTACTATCATCAGGTAGGATTTTCCATCAAAGATGAACAGATCCATCACCAAATGTTCTCACAGTCTGGTTGGGAATTGGGTTGAAATAAAAAGTTCCCTCTGTTCCTGTTTGTGAATTACACATACGTGACAATTTGAAATAATTTCTTCTATATCCTTCGATATTCTTGGCCACCACAAGGACGCCTGAACCCGTGCTCTACATTTAGTTATGCCCATAAGACCCGGGTGTATTTTCTCCAAGATATCTACCCGGATTCTGGAATCACCAATCTCTCATCATGTACAAGCAAATCATCCACTATGGCAAAGTGTCTTCTGTGCTCCAGGAAGTTTTTCATTTTCTTACCACTGTATCGCAATATTGCTTGCAATATTGGCGGACATAGATGCATTCTTCATTTTGCACTGCGCCAGACGAATATGTTGGATCGAAATAGGTAGTAGAAACTCGCTAATAGCTCTTGTCTTTTGTGACAGTTAAAACAAAATCTTCCAAACGGAGTAATGAAGGTTGTCAATAACCATGACTTTTTATCTAATGGAACTTGCCAAAAGCCACTGTGCATGTCAAGCTTCGTGAAGACAGTACGTTTGGATAACTGTACCAAACCTTCGCCCACTAAGGACATCGGATGGACTTCTCCTGCCACAGCCTTATTAAGTTAAGTCTACACAAATGCGAAGATCACCGTTAGGTTTAGGAACTGGAACCATTCCCGAACACCACTCTGTAGATTCAGTAACAGGAGAAATGACTCCCATCCTGGTCATGTCTTCTAATTGATGTTGGACTTCATAAGTGGGTATGGTATCTTCCTAGCCGTGAAAAGACATACTGATTTAGCATCTTTCCGTAATGTAATACTATATTCGGTCTTCGGTCCCCCTGGACCAGTAAATAATTTTGGGAATTCCTCTTGGAAGGGACTCCCGGACTCTTGTTGTTTAACTTCTTCCACTTTCTTTATAACAGGAAGGTCAAATACAAGCTCTTCTACTTGACAGAGAGAATTCCTGATTCTTCTGAACATAGTGTTTCTAACATTTGCATTCCCCTGTACTGGAGTGTTGCCTGTAGCTTCGCCTTTACTTCGAGTTCAACCCGTCCCAGGCCATGCAACTGAGTTTCTGCTGGTTGCAGAAAATGTGTTGATAACAACGTCTCTTTGTCTGATAAGACTGTTACACTCGCTCCAGCACAGAGTTTAAAATTAGTGATATGTCCATTGTCATATATATCTGCAGACCAAAATGCCTGATTAGGATCATTGGTCTCACCAAGGAAGTATATTGGTTGCTCTTCTGAAAAAAGTTGTTTAACTTTGTTAACCACTCTAGTCTTGAATGATTTTTTTTTTTGCACCTGTGGGAGTAGATATTCATTTTACCAAAATGCCCTGTTTTCTTACAGTGGAAACATCTTGCTTTGTTTGCAGGACACTGTTAACACCTGTGGGTACTTTTGGCTCCACATCGCTAGCAGGGTTTTATGGCATCCTTTGCTTCCCCCCACCGCTCCACCTCCTCCCTCACCCCGTACATTTTTTTTCTGGAGCCACTTTCACAGCCCTCTGTTAAGGAACTGTAATGTTGCGAGAGATTTCCTGAACCAAGGTCTTTCTTCACCTCCCAGGATTGATCTGTTGTTCTTCCAGACCTCTGCTTGTCTCATCAGCTGAATAGCTTTGTCCAGGGTGAGGTCTTCTTTGGACTGTAATAAATCTGATGGGGACTCATCAGCAATGCTTACTACAATGAGCTCTTATCAATTCTGCTTTAAGGTCTCCTTATTCACATCTCTCTGCAAGCCTGTATCTGTCATTGACGAAAGCATCAACAGTTTCGCCTGGTTTCTGGACCCTTCTGCTGAAATTTGCTCTTTCTAAAATCTTATTGCTCAAGTTGAAATAAGAATCAAAAGCTTTTAAAACTTCTTCGAACTTGGCAGATGTTTTATTAATACCTTGTCTTGCAATAACATCTGCTATAGCCCCAATAGAATATAATATAAAGTGTGAACTTGTTCTGCTTCAGACTGACTGTCCAATTTGGAAGCTATTCTGTATCTGAGAAACCATTTTTGCCAGAGTGACCAATTTTGGGTTCGATTTGGTCCAATTCTCTCGGGAATTGAGAATTTAAGCTCCATTGCTTCAATTAGTTTTACTTTCACTTTCGTGTTCTTCCCTCCAGTATTGGAAGCTTCCTGTGCTTTTTCAGCTTCGCGCTGATTCCCACGATGGCTATGTCAGCCTTCAAAACCTCTAGACTAGGATTACTTCCCTCCCTACGTTAAACTCCGTTTTATAGCGTTACTGCTACACTTCTTTAACTTTCATCTCATACAGAATCCAGTATTTGCAGCCTCATTGCTTACTGTGTTTTCTTTCCTCTGGCCACCACGTGTAATGGCGCCGACCTAAGATCAGCCCTCACTATGGACTTTCCCGGTGTTGCCCAGTTCTGTTATGGACGGATTTTTTAATCCTCTTTCAGGTTGCTCACCAGATCCTCGAACTTTGTTTGGTGCATTGACTTGAAGCCTGTGCTCGCTGGACCGGATTTCTACCACCGATTCCCTGACGCTCCGTGTCTGGAGCTTTTTTACAGCCTCTTCTCGAGCCTTGCAGTTTTGGCTCCTTTTTCAGGCCTAACTTCTTCCAAATTCTTCTTTTGGGTGTAGCAAGGTAAGAACCTCCATTGGTCTCGATCTCACTGCTGATCACCATATTGTATGTTTGTTTGGTACACTACCACCATAATTAGTCTAGCTCAGAGAGATACTTCAGTTTGGGGTTATTAGAACATTGATATTTAAATTAGAACTATATACATCTTCACACTAGTCTGTGTGACTCCACCAAAGCCACGCCGCATCTAGCTTCAAATCTCTTTCACATGTGATCTCATACATCATGGGAGGAGGCATTCTGTACACTCTCTCAAGATTAACCCTTTCAGACCTTTATACCACACTGGGGATGGAAAGGTGCTAAATTAATGCAAGATCTTTCTTCTTTCTCATGTTTCAGGCAAGGGCCCTTCAACTGGACCAATCTAAGGAAGGGCCTCACTCAGAACATTAACTTGCCTAACCAAGTCTGTTGGACCTGCCGCCTGCGTCAGGATCTTGGGCAGTAACTGGAAATCCTCGTTGATCGATCATTCGCCCCTTTACTGGAGGAGGGGCCAAGAGGAAGGAAGTGATTGTATTTTCACCCCTTTTAGGATCACCCCTCCTCTGGGTCACAGGTCAGCAGCTGGCCTGCTTCTGAGTCTCAGGTCAATGTACATCGTAAGTAACTTCTGGAAGCATACATCTCTACCAGCAATATGTCAATATGGCAGAGCATAGATGAGTCAATGCAGGAGCGTTGGCTGCTGGAGAAATGCAGAAATCACGGGTTTTGCACACACGGCCGTTGTTTTATCAGCATCACTGGTTAGTGTGCGCTCGAGTATGTGAGAGGGGTAGTTACCCCTCCTTTCCCTGCAAGAAAAACTACCAGCTCTTGTAGCTCAGGCGGCGACCAGAAACTCTGCGTGCAAATGAAGGGTTAATTGGCAGCATCAAACCACAACAACAATCTGCATTTAACTGGAGAATTAGGAGAGAATGCCAAAGCTTAGGGCCCAGGCATCCGAAGGCACGGCTGCCAATGGTGGAGTAATGAAATCTGGGATGCGCAAGAGGCCAGAACTGGAGGAGTGCAGAGATCTCGGAGGGTTGAAGGGCTGGAGGAAGTTACAGGGAAAGGCTGGGGTGAGGCCACGGAGACATTTGAAGTTAAGAATGAGATTTTTAAAATCAAGGCATTGGTGGACCAGGAGCCAATGTAGATCAGAAGCACAGGAGGTGATGGGTGAATTGGACTTAGTGTGATTAGTGGGATGTAGGACGACACGTAAGAAGGAAATTCGGAGGGCGAACAGAGGTCATGAGATTTCCCTGGCAGATAAGATAAAAGAGATTCCTAAAAGATGCTATAAGTATATTAAGAATAAAAGGGTAGCTAGGGAGAGAGTAGGTCCCCTTAAGGATCAGTGTGGCAATCTATGTGTGGAGCCACAGGAAATGGGTGAGGTCTTAAATGAATATTTCTCATCAGTATTTACCGTGGAGAAGGTCATGGAAGCTAGTGAGTTCAAGGGAGGGAACACCGATATCCTGGAGCATATCAACATTACAAAGGAGGAGGTATTGGAGGTTTTGAAGTGCATTAAGGTGGATAAATTTCCAGGGCCTGACCAGGTGTATCCTAGGATGCTATGGGAAGCAAGGGAGGAGATTGCTGGGGCCCTGGCAGAGATTTTTGTATCATCGTTAGCCACGGGTCAGGTACCAGAAGACTAGAGGATAGCTAATGTTGTGCCTTTATTTAAGAAGGGCAGCAGGGATAAGCCAGGGAACTACAGGCCGGTGAGCCTTACATCAGTGGTAGGAAAGTTATTGGAAGGGATTCTGAGAGACAGGGTTTATATGCATTTGGAAAGGCATGGTCTGATTAGGGATAGTCAGCATGGCTTTGTGCGTGGGAAATCATGTCTCACGAATTTGATTGAGTTTTTCGAGGAGGTGACCAAGAGGATTGACGAGGACAGGGTGATGGACGTTGTCTACACGGACTTTAGCAAGGCCTTTGACAAGGTCCTGCATGGTAGGCTGGTCCAGAAGGTTCGAACACATGGGATCCAGGGTGAGCTAGCCAATTGGATACAAAATTGGCTTGGTGATAGGAGGCAGAGGGTGGTAGTGGAGGGTTGTTTTTCAGATTGGAGGCCGGTGACCAGTGGTGTGCCGCAGGGATCGCTGCTGGGCCATCTGTTGTTTGTCGTATATATTAATGACTTGGATGTGAATGTAGGGGGCATGATTAGTAAGTTTGCAGATGACACCAAAATTGGTGGTATAGTGGACAGTGAAGAAGGTTGTCTAAGGTTACAACAGGATATAGATAAACTGGGAAAGTGGGCAAGGGATTGGCAAATGGAATTTAACGCAGACAAGTGCAAAGTGATGCATTTTGGGAAGTTAAACCAGGGCAGGACATATACAGTGAATGGCAGGGCCCTGGGGAGTGTTGTTGAGCAAAGAGACCTTGGGGTGCAAGTACATAGTTCCCTGAAAGTGGCAACACAGGTAGACAGGGTGGTGAAAAAGGCGTATGGCATACTTGCCTTCATCGGCCAAGGCATTGAGTACAAGAGTTGGGACGTCATGTTACAGTTGTACATAACGTTGGTTAGGCTGCATTTGGAGTACTGTGTGCAGTTCTGGTCGCCGCACTACAGGAAAGATGTGATTAAGCTAGAGAGGGTGCAGAAAAGATTCACAAGGATGCTGCTCGGTTTGGAGGGCTTGAGTTATAAAGAGAGATTGGATAGGCTGGGTCTATTTTCCCTGGAGCGAAGGAGGCTAAGAGGGGACATGATAGAGGTATATAAAATTATGAGAAGCATAGATAGGGTAGATAGCCAGAGTCTGTTTCCCATGGTAGGGGTGAGTAAAACTAGAGGGCATAGATTTAAGGTGAGAGGGAGGAGGTTTAAAGGGGATCAAAGAGGTAAATTTTTCACACAAAGAATAGTGGGTATCTGGACAGGTACTTGAATGAGCAAGGCATAGAGGGATATGGAATTAATGCAGGCAGGTAGGATTAGTATAGACAGGCATTATGGTCGGCATGGACGCGGTGGGCGGAAAGGCCTGTTTCTATGCTGTATGACTCTATGAGTAGGGATATAGGCAAAGTTTGCCAGCAAGCTGGATGAACAGAATGCCTAAACGAAAAACAAATTTGTTTACATGATTTTAGACCCACAGTTGTGTGTTATAATCGATCTTTTACAGAAATGAATGTCCAGCACCAGTCTGGGTACACCTGAACCTAGTGGATTAAAACTGCTCCTAATGCTATGTGAGAGCATTAATACCAGGTCAGGCAGTCTTTACTGACTCCTGCAGAATCCAGCAGATTTATCACTCCCCAAGCACAAGGATAACTTCAGACTTTGATTCTAACGCATTAATTATGTCAGTTTAACACGAGGTGTGAGGAATTCATCACAGTTTCTACAGTGTTCATATATAATCCTGGCCTTAAAAGGAAGTAATAAAAGTAGATTTGAAAGACAGTTTAAAAGGTATCATCTAAATGTATGAATTTAATCTATAAATTATCAGAATTTAAGTTAGGTTTGTTTAAATGTTTCAATTGTGAAAATTAATGGCCACTCTTTCCTTTAATTAATTCTCTTCCCTACTCTACTGCAACGGTTTCTCTTCCTGCTCCAGCACGGTTAACTTGGCTCTCTCCTATTTCTCACCTACATTATGTCCTTCAGTGACATCATCTGAATAAATTCCACCAGTTGCCATATTTGCACTGACAACACCCAGCTCTACCTCAACCGTCTCTCTACATCCCTCCACTGTCTCTAAATTATCAGAATGCTTGTACGACATGAACAGAAATTTCTTCCAACTAAATATCGGGAAGACCAAAACCACTGTGTTTGGTCACAGCCACAAACTCCGTCCCCGAGCCGATTCCATCCATCATCTACCACCTTCCCTCCACCACCGACGCACAGTGGCAGCATGTACCGTCTACAAGATGCACTGCAGCAACTCTCCAAGGCTCCTTAGACAGCAACTTCCAAACCCGCGATCTCTACCACCTTGAACGACAAGGGTAGCAGATGCATGGGAACATCACCACCTGCAAGTTCCCGTCCAAGTCACACACCATCCTGACTTGGAACTATATCGCCGTTCCCTCACTGCCGCTGGGTCAAAATCCTGGAACTCCCTCCCTAACAGCACTGTGGGTATACCTACAATGCATGGACTGAAGCGGTTCAAGAAGGCAGCTCACCACCACCTTCTCAAGGCAATTAGGGACGGGCAACAAATGCTGGCATAGCCAGAGATGGCTGCATCCTGTGCAAGAATAAACAAAACACTCGCACCAAGTCACGTTCACCCATCACTCCTGTGCTTGCAAACCTAAACTGGCTCCTGGTCAAGTAACTCCTCAATTTTAAAATTCTCATCCCTGTTTTCAAATCCTTCCATGACCTCACTCCTCACTAACTCTGTAATCTCCTCCAACCCCACAATCCTCCGAGATATCTGTGCTCCTTTAATTCTCGCAGCCAGTTTCCCCAATTTTAATGGCTCAGCTATTGGTGGCTGTCTCTACAGATGTCAAGGCCCTAAGCTCTGGAATTCCCTCCCTAAACCTCGCTGCCTCTCTTTCATCCTTTAAGACGCTCCCTAAAACCTACCTCTTTAACTAAGCTTTTGGTCACTGTTCCTGTATCTCCCTATGTGGCCCGGTGTTAAGATTTGTTTGATAATGCTCCTATGAAACACCCAGGATATTTTACTATCTATAAGGCACTATACAAGTTGTTGTTGATGACCTTTCCGGCTGAGTACAGTCCCGGGGGCACCCGTCGTCTGCCAGTATAAGAAGAAATAGGAGCAGGGGTAGCCCATGTGGCTCCCCCTAGCCTACTCTGCCATTCAGTAAGATCATGGCTCAACTCCACTTTTCCACCTGATTTCCACATCCCTCGATTCCCTTACTGTCCAAAAATCTATCGATGTCAGTCATGAATATACTCAACTTACCTGAATGCCCACTGTATGCAAAACAGTGCCTCTGGTCACCTTCTTATCTCCCCTCTGGTTCTTTTGTTAATTACCTTAAATCTCTGTCCTCTGGGTATTGCCAGGGGAAACAATTTGGAATCCCAGTGAGACAAAGGCAGGGTAAAAAAAACATTAATTCCAGCATAGCTGCAGGATACTGTCTCAGGGTCCTGCTGCTTTAAGCAGAGCACAAAGCACAGCCTCGGGTCCGGCCAATAAACTAAGACAGCAACCCATTTCAATTGCTGGATCTTAGAATTAATGGAGAGAATGCATCGGTTCCAAGTTATGGCAAGGTGTTACGAAACTGAGTGTAAGGTCCTTGCTGTCCCCCTTCAAACTGCCAATCAATGGCACTCACTCAGCTGATTCTTGACAAAAATGAAACTTATGATCCAGTAACTTTCTGCTACAGCAAATCGTTGCTCTTCTGAATCTTCCTGGCTCAATCATAGTCACTTAGGGCACAGAGGGAGGCCATTCACCCCAATGAGTCCATTCCGGTTCATCACGGAGCTATGCAATCAGTCCCACTCTCTGGCTTGATCCCCATAGCCCTGCAAGTCTATTTCTCTCAGGTGGCCGTCCAACTTTCTCCTGTACTCATTGATCGTCTTCGCTTCCACCACCCTTGCGGGCAGCGAGTTCCAGGTCATTACGACCTACTGCGTAAAAAGTGCTTCCTCATATTTCCTCTGCATCTCATGCCCAAAACTTTCAATCTGTGTTGCCTAGTCCTTGTACCATTTGCTAATGGGAACTGTTTTTCCTTGTCTAACCTATCTAAGCCTGTCATAATCTTGTACATGCCTCTCAAATCTCCCCTCAATCTCCTTTGTTCTAAGGAAAACAAACCCAGCTTTTCCAACCTAAACTAAAATCCTACATCCCTGGAATCATTTTGGCAAATCTCTTCTGTCCCCAGCTGGTAGCTCTCTTGTCTCTGGGTCAGAAGTTTGTGGGTCCAAGCCCCAATCCAGAATCTTGAACCCATAATCGCAGCTGACACTCCAGTGCAGTACTGAATGAGTAAACCGAGATCCCACGCTCTCGCAGGTGGATATAAAACATCCCACGGTCCTATTCTAAGAGGAGTAGGGGAGTTCTCCCCAGTGTCCTGGACAATACTCATCCCTTAATGAACTTCATTAAAAAAAGAACGAGTGATCTGGTCATTGCTGTTTGTGGGAGCTGGCTGGGCGCAAGTTGGCTGCAATGTTTCCTATGTTACAACAGTGAGCACACTTCAACAGTATTTCATTGGCTATAAGCATTTTGGGACATCCTGAGATTGTGAAAGGGGCTACAAAAATACAAGTTCTTTCTTTCTTTCCTCCCTTGCTTTTTCTGCTCCCTGCATTTTACATTCAAACCATCGCACCAGCTCCAACTCGTTCCCAGGATCTCAAATCGATGGAACTCTTCACGTCCCCCAAGCCTTTCTTCCTACAATCTACAGGCTTTCAAAACCGAAATTTGGGCTCTTCTATTTCCTCACTGATCTCATCTTCTGCCCCAGTGCTTGTCCTGCACCATGGACCTTCGCCCTGCCCTTTGCTGAATCAGTGAAGACGTTTCTGCCCCTCCTCCAATGCCTCCTGGAGTAAATGCACATTGCCCCTTCAGCATTTCCCAATATAAATAAAACGAATTAACTGTCAAGGTTCTTTTGCCCAGCTGCAGTTTCAGTCACTGATACTGCTCTGTCAATTTAACACACTAGAATCAGACTGATTGTTTTTAAAGTGTAACGCCGCTGTCACAGCCAAGACCTCGTGGGTCAAGCCATTACTGGAGAGACATGTTTCCATAGCAACAGAGCCTTATATAAAAATAGAGGTTAATAAATAAAGCACAAATGATAAAAATCTGAACCAAAGATTGAGAACACAGCCAGCCTTGGACACACGCGACAACCTCTCTTAATCTCCAGCATTGGAGGAAGAAACCATGAATGCAAAGAGTCCAAAAATAGATCAGAGAAGAGTGAAAAGTGGCTGGGGAGAATCATAGCAGCATACTTTGTACAGAATCCATTCTCGAGTACAGAAGAGTGATCTAACAGACATTAAAGATGATTAAAGGAGTTGATAGGATAGAGAGAACTATTTCCTCTGGTGGGGCAGTCCAGAACAAGGGAGCAGACCTTTAAAATCAGAGCCAGGCCGTTCAGGAGTGATGTCAGGAAGCAATTCTTCACACAAAGCGGGAGTGAAAATCTGGAACACTCTCCCCCAAAAAGCTGTTGAGTCTGGGGGTCAATTGGAAATTTCAAAACTGAGGATGAGAGTAATAAAGGTTATGGAACCAAGGCAGGGAGATGGTGTTAAAATACAGATCAGCCATGATCTAATTCAATGGTGGAACAGGCTGTCAAGAGGCTGAGTGGCCACGGCTTGTTCCCATCTTCCACCCCACATACTTCTCCATGCGTCCTCACCCCACTGGATCAGTGAAGTCGTTCACTATTGAAGGAGCCTGTGAGTGATCTCAACCAAGCAACTTCAGCTAGTTTCCCTTAAAGTGAAACATCAGAGCTGCATGAGCTCCTGAATGATTTATCCTCAGAGGTAGAAGTAATTTTTTTTTGAAAAGGAACACAGCTAAAGGGAAAGAATATTCTACACAATGCTTTCTCTCTCGCTATTTTTTATTCCTTTGGTTAAAGTGCTCGTGCTCCCTTAGTTAAACTGGTTGCCATGACATTTTTCCGTTGCTAGACACTGTGGGTATAGGATGTGCTGAATGCTCATAAACGGACAAGTACTAAGGCAGCTTTCCTTTATTTACCCAGGCTCTGACGGGGTGATATTTCAGTTGGTGCACTTTCCCTCAAATTCCTGGCATGCACTGAATCAGTGAAGACGTTTCTGCCCCTCCTCCAATGTCTCCTGGAGTAAATGCACGTTGCCCCTTCAGCATTAAGACACGTGGCGTCAGCTGTGGATCAGTGTGCAGCACATTCGCCCCTGAGCCACAAGGTTGTGGGTTCGAGCCCCACACCAGAGCCTTGAGCACAAATATCCCAGGTTGACACTTCTGATGCAGTGCTGAGGGAGTGCTGCACTGTCAGAGATGCTGTCCTTCAGATGAGACTTTAAAACGAGGCCCCATCTGCTCATTCAGCTGGGCATAAAAGATCCCCGGTCATTATTACGAAGTAGTCAATATTCACCCCTCAAGAAACATCACTAAAACATCTGGTCATTATCTCATTGCCATTTGTGGGAGCTTGCTGTGCACAAATTGGCTGCTCCATTTCCTACATTACAACAGTGACTATACTTGAAAAAGTACTTCGCTGTAAAGTGTTTTCTTCATACAGGATTGGGCTCAGCTGTGATGCCCCCCATGAATGGCTATCCTCCCAACATCCATCGTCGGGAATCATATTAAGAATGGCCAGTTGGCCCTATTTCCAGAGGGCAGGTGCAGACAGTGGTAACGTACCCCAGGAAGAATCAATGCCTCCAGGACAACAGGGGACAGAATATTAAGCAAATACATTACTGCATTAAAAACAATCGAGCAAGTGATAGGAAAGTTGAAACAGAGAATATTCAACAAAAGCCACAAGGAGTTTCGAGGACACGTTATGTGATGAAGTGCAACATCCCACAAATTTCGACGTGAACCCAGTGTAGTTTGCTGCCTGACATGACATGTCCCAGGGTGATCAACATTGCAAATCCAAGCAAAAGCAAATCACTTGCCCTGGTTTAACCTTCCCACAGTCAGTGACTGAATCAGGATAAAAATGGAAAAGGTTTACATGTTCTCCTGGAAAAGGCCAGAGGTGAACTGCTGCCAATTAAACTTCAACTTTGAATTCAAAAGGATGCCCTTTTAAAACCCACTGTTTAAAACTGAATGCCTGTTTACCCAGAGATGAAATGCTGGCAGCTTTCCCTTACACAGGTAGGACTGCTTCCACTCTCCCAGTCATCAGAACACACAGAGACTTGAACATCAAGAGGTAGTTGCGACAAGAATTTCAGTCTGCGCTGTTGCTTCTACATTCCAAATTGGGTAAACATTATCAAATATAGAAATGGATAGAAAATCGCATGTTCACATAATATAGAGCCATACAGCCATAGAATTATACAGCACAGAAACAGGCCCTTCGTTCCATCGTGTCCGGGCCGGCCATTAAAAAACTTAACTATTCTAATCCCAAAATGTTAGTACGCAGGTACAGCAAGTGATTAGGAAGGTAAATGGAATATTGTCATTTATTGCAAGGGAACTTAAGTATAAAAGTAGGGAAATGTTGCTACAGCTGTACAGGGCCTTAGTGAGACCGCATCTGGAGTACTGTGTACCATTTTGGCCTCCTTACTAGAGGGATATAATTGCATTAGAAACAGTTCAGAGAAGGTTCACTCGACTGATTCCTGGGACGAAAGGATTATCTTAGGAAGAGAGTCATAGTCATAGCGTTATACAGCACAGAAAAGAGCCCTTCGGCCCATCGTGTCCATGCTGGCCGTCAAGCACCTATTCCAATCCCATTTTTCAGCACTTGGCCTGTAGCCTTGTATGCTATGGTGTTTCAAGTGCTCATCTAAATACTTAAATGTTCTGAGGGCTCCTGCCTCTACCACCCCTTCAGACAGTGTGTTCCAGATTCCAACCACCCTCTGGGTGAAAATTTTTTCCCTCAAATCCCCTCTAAACCTCCTGCCCCTTACCTTAAATCTATGTCCCCAGGTTATTGACACCTCCTCTAAGGGAAAAAGTTTCTTCCTATCTATCCTATCAATGCCCCTCATAATTTTCAAGAAATGCTGGAAATACTCAGCAGGTCTGGCAGCATCTGTGGAGAGAGAAGCAGAGTTAATGTTTCAGGTCAGCGACCCTTCTTCAGAACTGATGAAGGGTCACTGACCTGAAACGTTAACTCTACTTCTCTCTCCACAGATGCTGCCAGACCTGCTGAGTATTTCCAGCATTTCTTGTTTTTATTTCAGATTTCCAGCATCCACTGTATTTTGCTTTTATTTACCCCTCATAATTTTGTATACTTCAATCATATCTCCCCTCAGCCTTCTCTGCTCGAAGGAGAGCAACCCCAGCCTTTTCTGTCTCTCTTCAGAGCTGAAATGCTCCAGCCCAGGCAACATCCTGGTGAATCTCCTCTGCACCCTCTCCAGTGCAATCACATCCTTCCTCTAGTGTGGTGCCCAGAACTGTACACAGTACTCTAACTGTGGCCTAACTAGCATTTTATACAGCTCCATCATAACCTCCCTGCTCTTATATTCTATGCCTCGGCTAATAAAGGCAAGGAGCCCATTTGCCTTCCAAACCAACTAATCTACTGTGCTGCTGCCTTCAGTGATATATGGGCAAGTACACCAAGGTCCCTCTGACCCTCTATACTTCCTAAGGTCCTACCATCCATTGTATATTCCCATGCCTTGTTAGTCCTCCCGAAATGCATCACCTCACACTTCTCTGGATTAAATTTCATTTACCACAGCTCTGCCCATTTTACCAGCCCACCTATATCGTCCTGTAATCTAAGGCTTTCCTCCTCACTATTTACGGCACGACCAATTTTTGTGTCATCTGTGAACTTACTTATCATACTTCCTGTATTCACGTCTAAATCATTAATGTACACTACAAACAGCAAAGGTCCCAGCACCGATTCCTGCAGTACACCACTGGTCACAGGCTTCCACTCACAAAAACAACCCTCGTCCATCACCCTTTGCCTCCTACCACTAAGCCAATTTTGGATCCAATTTACCAAATTGCCCTGGGTCCCATGGGCTCTTACCTTCTTAAGAAATCTCCCATGCTGGATCTTATCAAAAGCCTTACTGAAGTCCATGTAGACTACATCAACTGCTTTACCCTCATCTACACATCTAGCCACCACCTCGAAAAATTAAATCAAGTTAGTTAGACACGATCTGCCCCTGACAAAGCCATGCTGACTATCCCTGATTAATCCCTGCCTCTCCAAGTGGAGATTAATCCTGTCCCTCAGAATTTTTTCCAATAGTTTCTCAACCACTGATGTTAGACTCACCGGCCTGTAATTACCTGGTTTATCCCCGCTACCCTTTTTGAATAATGGTACCACATTCACTGTCCTCCAATCCTCTGGTACCTCTCCTGTGGCCAGAGAGGATCTGAAAATTTGTGTCAGAGCCCCTGCTAGCTCCTTCCTTGCCTCACATAACAGCCTGGAACACATCTCATCGGGGCCTGGGGATTCATCCACTATTAAACCCACTAAAACAGCTAATACTTCCTCCCTTTCAACGCTAATATGTTCAAGTATATCACAGTCCCCCTCCCTGATCTCGACACCTACATCGTCCTTCTCCATAGTGAACACAGATGAAAAGTAATCATTTAAAACCTCACCTATGTCCTCCGGTTCCACACACAGATTGCCACTTTGGTCCCTACTGTTTCCCTGGTTATCCTCTTGTCCTCAATATACTGATAAAACGCCTTAGGATTTTCCTTTATCTTGCCCACCAGTGTTTTTTCCTGTCCCCTCTTCGCTCTCCTAATTACTTTTTTAAGTACCCCCCTACACTCTCTATACTCCTCTCGTGCCTCCGCTGTTTTCAGCACTCTGAATCTGCCATAAGCCTCCTTTTTTTTCCTGATCCAATCCTCTATATCCCTTGACATCCAGGGTTCCCTGGACTTGTTGGTCCTACCCTTCACCTTAACGGGAACATGTTGGCTCTGAACTCTCACTATTTCCTCTTTGAATGACTCCCACTGGTCTGATGTAGACTTTCCTATAAGTAGCAGCTCCCACTACACTTTGGCCAGATCCTGTTTTATCATATTAAAATTAGCCTTCCCCCAATTCAGTACCTTTATTTCCGGTCCAGCTTTGTCCTTTTCCATAACTACCTTAAATCTTAGAGTTATGGTCACTATCCCCGAAATGCACCCCCACTGACACTTCTACCACTTGTCCAGCTTCATTCCCTCGGATTAGGTCCAGTACTGCCCCTTCTCTTGTAGGACTTTCTACGTACTGGCTCAAAAAGCGCTCGTGTATGCATTTTAAGAATTCCGCCCCCCTTAAGCCTTTTGCACTAAGACTATCACAGTTGATATTGGGGAAGTTGAAATCCCCTACTATCATTACACTATTTTTACACCTCTGAGATTTGCCTACATATCTGTTCCTCTATCTCTCCCTGACTGTTTGGAGGCCTTTAGTACACTCCCAGCCAAGTGATTGACCCTTTTTGTTTTTACGTTCTACCCATATGGCCACATTTGAGGAACCTTTGAAGACATCATCCCTCCTTACTGCAGTAATTGACTCCTTGATCAACAGTGAAACACCACCTCCTCTTTTATTCCCTCCCCTGTCACGCCTGAAGATTCTATACCCTGGAATATTGAGCTGCCAGTCCTGCCCCTCCCTCAACCATGTCTCTGTGATAGCAATAATATCATAATCCCATGTGCTAATCAATGCCCTCAATTCATCTCTCTCCACAGATGCTGCCAGACCTGCTGAGTATTTCCAGCATTTGTTGTTTTTATTTCAGATTTCCAGCATCCGCAGTATTTTGCTTTTATCCCTCAATTCATCTGCCTTACTAGTAAGACTCCTTGCATTAAAATAGATGCAATCCAGCCTTGCATTTTTCACTTGTGCCTTAACAGGTCTATATACCTGCTCTGTCTTCCAGACAGACTCAGTTTCTCTTCTGTATTTGACTGTGCATCACCCCCTACTGTACCTCCACTCTGTATCCCATTCTCCTGTCAAATTAGTTTAAACCGCCCCCCAACAGCACGAGGAAACCTCCCAGCAAGGATGTTGGTCCCATTCCGGTTCAGGTGCAACCCGTCCAACTTGTACAGGTCCCACCTTTGCCAGAAACAGACCCAGTGATTCAGGAAACTAAAGCCCTCCCTTCTGCACCATCTCCTCAGCCACGCATTCATCTGCTCTTCCTCTTATTCCTATACTTGCTAGCACATGGCACTGGGAGTAATCCAGAAATTACAACCTTTGAGGTCCAGCTTTTTAATCTGCTACCTAGCTTCCTAAATTCTTTTTGCAGGACCTCATCCCTCTTTCTACCTATGTCGTGGTACCAATATGTACCACGACCTCTGACTGTTCACCCTCTCACTACAGAATGTCCTGCAGCCGCTCAGAGACATCCTTGACCCTAGCACCAGGGAGGCAATACACCATCCTTGAGTCTCATTTGCGGCCACAGAAACGCCTATCTGCTCCCCACACAATTGAATCTCCTATCACTATGGCTCTCCCAGTCTTTTTTTACCCTCTGCTGTACAGCAGAGCCATCTGTGGTGCCACGAACTTGGCTGTTGCTGCTTTCCCTGGGAGGCCATCCCTCTGTCAACAGTATCCAAAGCGGTATATCTGTTTGAGAGGGGGATGGCCACAGGGGACTCCTGCACTACCTGCCTGCACCTACTACACCTCCTGGTGGTCACCCATCCCTTTTCTGCCTGTGCAGCCATTACCTGCAGTGTGACCACCTCACTAAACGTGCTATCCACAACATCCTCAGCATCACAGATGCTCCACAGTGAGTTCACCCGCAGCTCCAGCTGCGCAATGCAGTCAGCCAGTAGCTGCAGCTGGACACACTTCCTGCACACATGGTCGTCATGGACACTGGAAGCGTCCCCGATTTCCCACATAGCGCAGGAGGAGCATATCTGGGGGCTGAGCTCTCTTGCCATGACTTACCTTAGAGTAAGCTCCTTAGTTACTCCCTTTAATATAGAGTACTATCAAATCACACAGCACAGAAGGAAGCCATTCATCCTATTCCGTTTGCACCAACTCTCAGTTCTCCAATTAGGCCCACTCCCCCTGGGTGGGGTGGGAAGAGGGCGGAAGGAAAACGAGCAGGATAGGGGAGGGGACCGGACAGAGCTGGGAGGGTGGGGAAGAAGGGGTAGAGAGGGAAGGGGAAGGAGAAGCGACAGAGCTGGGTGGGGGGGGTGGGGGGTGGGGAGGGGAAGGGAGGGTACAGAGCTGAACGGAAGGGAAGAAGGGACACAGCTGGGGAGCTGGGGGGAGGTGCGATGGAGCTGGCGGGGGGGGGGGCGGTGGGACGGAGGGGACGTGCTGGGGAGGGGAGGAGATGGAGCAGGGAGGGAAGGGGAAAGAGAGGGGATGGAACTTTGCGGGGGGTGGAGGATACAGAGCTGTGGGGGCAGGGGACAGAGCTGGGAGGGGAGGGGAAGGAAAAGGGATGGAGCTGGGGGTGGGGGGGGAGGGACAGAGTTGGGGGCCGGATAGGACGGAGTTGGGGAAGGGTGGATTTGGGGGGGGGTGGGGGGGGGAGAAGGGCGGAGCTGAGGGAGGAGCGGGTGGGCCAGAGCTGGGGGGAGAGGATGGAGCTGGGTGGCGGGGACAGAGCTGGGGGTGGAGAGGCAGAAGTCGGCCAGGATTTCCCCTTCTGATTGCTATTCTCCAACATATGCTGCTAGGTGTGTGTGTTTGGATTTCAGATGAGGAAGGAACTGTGTTTGTCAGTGATGCCTCCTATATTCAAATAGTTGCCTGGGCTCACAAATGGGCCAAGTGAGGACTGACAGAACCAAACTGCAGCAGTTAATGGAACCTCAAGGAATGAAAGCACACTGAACCAAAAGTACATGAAGTGACAGCACGTACCTGATCTTCAGAGAGTTGTGAGATGTGATTAACTGCTGCATACGACTCTATCTTAGGGTTAAAATGGTTGATGATGGCTCTGAAACAAAAAGTGCCCATGATTCACAAAATTGTCAATTGTATAAACCCTCAATTAATCTTCAGTTTTTGAAATATGTTTTAAATTAGTTCAGATCTGTGGTGCTATTTTAAAAAACAAATACTCAAACGGGATTTTTTTTTTGCCTTTAAACATTGAAATTGCACATTGTGTAACCTCTGACTATCATATGCACAGGCTTATAAGACACTCATGTATTATACAACACCCTGCATTTTAATAAAAAAACAAGAAAATAACATTTACCACACACGTACAAGATTCACTCACCAATCATCACAACATCACTTCTACATTACAACAATGACTACACTTCAAAAGTACTTCATTGGCTGTGAAGAGGTTTGGGACAATGAACAGCAGCAAGCGAGAGGGGGGTGGGGGAGGGGAGAGCGTGAGGCCCATGATACTGGACAAGTAAAGAAAAACACAACAGTGAGCTCAAAATTTAAAAAAAAGTAAAACTTACATTTCTATAGCGCCATTCACCAACTCAAGACATCCCAAAGTGCTTTACAGCCAATGAAGCAATTTTGAAGTGTAGTCACTGTCGTAATGTAGGAAACATGGCAGCCAATTTGTGCACAGCAAGCTCCCACAAACAGCAATGTAATAATGACCAGATAATCTGTTTTAGTAATGTTGGTTGAGGGATAAATATTGGCCAGGACACTGGGGAGAACTCCCCTGCTCTTCTTCGAAAAGTGCCATGGGCTCTTGCACATGCACCTGAGAGGGCAGACAGGGCCTCGGTTTAACATTTTAACATCTGATCTGAAAGACGGTACCTCTGGCAGTTCAGTGCTCCCTCAGTACAGTAACTGGGAATATCAGCCTGAATTTTCTGCTCAAGTCCTGGAGTGGGACATGACTCGGGGCAAAAGAGTGCTACCCACTGAGCCACAGCTGATGAGAAGGTGTGACCAGGCCAGAAACAGGGGAGGGCAGAGTGCTCCTCAGGGTATCTTCTATAAGGTGCCTCCCTCCCCACACACACTACTTTCAAAACCTCAGACTGCCCTAAATCTCTAGACTTACATGCAAGCATATATAGTAAGCCTTCTTTAAATTTATTTTGTACATCACTATTCAGGACTGTCTCACCATTGCTATTCAACGGCATCAACTAACCCTCTTTGCTGATGACTGCACTCTACGTTTGTCAATGTCCTGCATACCCTCAGCACTCAACTGTCAGTTCTCTCTCAGTGCACTGGCTGAATCACTGTGGGCAGGCATAATTTCGTTGGCATCTAATAGGGGGAAGAACTGAGCACACTGCAAAGCTGCTAAGCTAACCTCTGCGCCTGCTACACCAACAAGCCCGTCAGCTACACAGTGCGCTGCGATGGGAACACAAGCTCAAGAAACCTATCGCACAATATGGACTCATGCTTATGAGCAACACTGCAGCATGGTCTGCCTGCTGTGCATGTTTTCTTAGCTGAAACACTCAGTGCCAGATGGGTACATTAAAACTAGATCTATTTATGAAGGAGAGATGATTCCGTCACAAGAGACAGCGGGACACAAGGCTGGGAACTCGCTGAGCAGATAAAACAGCAGGATTCAGCCAAAGTCATGGATTCAAAGACAAAACAAACGAGGCCCAGATAATTACAGGATGTTGCTCAAGATGGTTGACACTGTGTAGTCAGCTATTTACAAAAGGGCTGTCTTGTTAACTTTAACTGTGGAGCAGTTGGGCGCAAGACCTGACCTTATTTGTTTTTTTATTATTCATTCATGGGATGTGGGCGTCGCTGGCAAGGCCACCAACTTTAACTTCCCCTGAGAAGGTGGTATTGAACTGCCTTTTTGAACCACTGCAGTCGGTGTGGTACAGGTACACCCACAGTGCTGTTAGGTAGGGTGTTCCAGGATATTGACCCAGTGACAGTGAAGGAACGGCAATATAGTTCCAAGTCAAGATGGTGTGTGACTTGGAGGGGAACTTGCAAGTGGTGGTATATCATTAGAACTTTTCTGGTTTTATGTTAAAAAGAATTGTATTTAGAGTTCAAGATTTGTCCTCAGGATATCCCATAGAAACTAGCGAATTATTTTTGAAGTGTAGTCGCTGTTTTAATGTATGGAAACACAGCAGCCAAATCTGCACACAACAAACTCCCACAATGAATGAATGGCCAGGTGATAAGAGTTTTGATGATATTGGTTTGGAGATATGCTTTGGCCAGGCCACTAGGAAGAACTCTCCTCTTTTCTCCAGCAGTGTCATGGGATCCACCTGAGCAGCCAGACGGAATCTGGATTGAAAGCTGCATCTTTAGAATGTCACTCCTGATAGTCCAGGATGACACTCAGAGCTGCACTATGTACGGAGTGGGGCTTGAGCCCACAACTTGGAGGTGAGAGAACTTCCAACAAAGCATAGCTAACTCTTAAGACATTTATTATTTTCCTTTAATGCAGACTTACTTTCTTTCCAACCCTCTCCAATTTTCTCCCCTTCAGTCTTGAACATATTGATCTGGAAGGGTAGGAATTTCAATCAGCAAAGTTCACAAACAATTTGGGTGCTTGTCCTCCATCCCGATTGCCACCCTATGGAAGGTACAAGGCGAGCACTTCAGTAAGGCGTTTGATAAGGTTCCCCATGGTAGGCTGATGGAGAAAGTGAAGTCGCATGGGGTCCAGGGTGTACTAGCTAGATGGATAAAGAACTGGCTGGGCAACAGGAGACAGAGAGTAGCAGTGGAAGGGAGTTTCTCAAAATGGAGACGTGTGACCAGTGGTGTTCCACAGGGATCCGTGCTGGGACCACTGTTGTTTGTGATATACATAAATGATTTGGAGGAAAATATAGGTGGTCTGATTAGCAAGTTTGCAGACGACACTAAGATTGGTGGAGTAGCAGATAGTGAAGGGGACTGTCAGAGAATACAGCAGAATATAGAGAGATTGGAGAGTTGGGCAGAGAAATGGCAGATGGAGTTCAATCCGGGCAAATGCGAGGTGATGCATTTTGGAAGATCCAATTCAAGAGTGAACTATTCAGTAAATGGAAAAGTTCTGGGAAAAATTGATGTACAGAGAGATTTGGGTGTTCAGGTCCATTGTTCCCTGAAGGTGGCAACGCAGGTCAATAGAGTGGTCAAGAAGGCATACGGCATGCTTTCCTTCATCGGACGGGGTATTGAGTACAAGAGTTGGCAGGTCATGTTACAGTTGTATAAGACTTTGGTTCGGCCACATTTGGAACACTGCGTGCAGTTCTGGTCGCCACATTACCAAAAGGATGTAGATGCTTTGGAGAGGGTGCAGAGGAGGTTCACCAGGATGTTGCCTGGTATGGAGGGCGCTAGCTATGAAGAGAGGTTGAGTAGATTAGGATTATTTTCATTAGAAAGACGGAGGTTGAGGGGGGACCTGATTGAGGTGTACAAAATCATGAGAGGTTTAGACAGGGTGGATAACAAGAAGCTTTTTCCCCAGAGTGGGGGATTCAATTACTAGCGGTCACGAGTTCAAAGTGAGAGGGGAAAAATTTAGGGGGGATATGCGTGGAAAGTTCTTTACGCAGAGGGTGGTGGGTGCCTGGAACGCGTTGCCAGCGGAGGTGGTAGATGCGAACACGATAGCGTCTTTTAAGATGCATCTAGACAGATACATGAATGGGCAGGAAGCAAAGAGATACAGACCCTTAGAAAATAGGCGACAGGTTTAGATTTAGGATCTGGATCGGCGCAGGCTTGGAGGGCCGAAGGGCCTGTTCCTGTGCTGTAATTTTCTTTGTTCTTTGTTCACTGAGAGCTCATTTGGGGGCTTCATCAACTGCAATTTCTACCCTATCTTATATAAACAGGAAAAGGTGATTGGATCTAGAAAAATATTCTATTTTCATTGACCTCAATCAGACCTCTCTCTTATTCATAGCAAATATCCATCAAGCCTATCTCTCAACAGAAATACATCTGCTTTGGGCTCATTTATACTGTCTGCTTCAGTGCATTCAGTGGAAATTTACCATCCTTTCAGCAAAATCTTTTGCTCGATTTCCCTGCTTATTCTTCACTTTCTATTTTTAACTTGTACCCTGTGGTCTTTAAACCTTTTACATAGGAAGAGGGGAAGGCCATTCAGCCCCTTGAGGAACATAGGAACTGGAGGAGGCCATACAAACGTACGAATTAGGTGCAGAAGTAGACCATTCGGCCCCTCTAGACTGCTCTGCCATTCAATAAAATCATGGCTGAACTGTTTGTGTTTTGAATTCCACACTGCCATCTACCCCCGATAACCTTTGATTTCCTTGCCCAACAAGAATCTATCTACCTCCGTCTTAAAATTATTCACTGACCCTGCCTCCACCACCTTCTGAGGCAGAGAGTTCCAAAGTCGCACAACCCTCTGAGAAAAAATTTCTCCTCATCTCTGTCCTAAAAGGGCGACCCCTAATTTTACAATAGTGCCCTCTAGTTCTGGACTCAATCACAAGAGGAAACATCCTCTCCACATCCACCTTGTCAAGACCGTTCAGAATCTTATAAACTTCAATCAAGTCTCCCCTCACTCTTCTGAAAACTCCAGTGAAAACAAGCTCAGTCTGTCCAACCTTTCCTCATAAGACAACCCGCTCATACCAGGTATCAATCTAGTAAATCTCCTCTGAACTGCCTCCAACACATTTACATCCTTCCTTAAAAAAGACCAAAACTGCACACAGTATTTGAGATGTGGTCTCACCAATGCCCTGTATAACTGAGCATGACATCCTTACTTTTATTTTCAATTCCTCTCGTAATAAAGGATAGCATTCCATTAGCCTTCTTTATTACTTGCTGTACCTGCATATTAACTTTTTGTGACTCCTGCACTAGAACACCTAGATCCCTCTACACCTCAGAATTCTGCAGCCGTTCTCAGTTTAAGTAATACTCTGCTTTTTTATTCTTTCTGCCAAAGTGAACAACTTCACATATTCCCACATTATTTATTTTTGTTCGTTCAAGGAATGCTGGCATCGCTGGCCAGGCCAGCATTTATTGCCCATCCCTAATTGCCCTTGAGAAGGTGGTGGTGAGCTGCCTTCTTGAACCGCTGCAGTCCATGTGGTGCGGGTACACCCACAGTGCTGTTAGGAAGGGAGTTCCAGGATTTTGACCCAGCGACAGTGAAGGAATGGTGCTATAATTCCAAGTCAGGATGGCATGTGGCTTGGAGGGGAACTTGCAGCTGGTGGTGATCCCATGCATCTGCTGCTCTTGCCCTTCTCGGTGGTAGAGGTCATTGGTTTGGACGGTGCTGTCTAAGGAGCCTTGGTGCTTTGCTGCAGTGCATCTTGTAGATGGTACCCACTGCTGCCACTGTGCATCGGTGGTGGATGGAGTGAATGTTTGTGGATGGGGTGTCAATCAAGCAGGCTGCTTTGTCCTGGACGGTGTTGAGCTCCTTGAGTGTTGTTGGACCTGCACACATCCAGGCAAGTGTAAAGTATTCCATCACACTCCTGACTTGTGCCTTGTAGATGGTGGACAGGCTTTGGGGAGTCAGGAGGTGAGTTACTCGCCGCAGGATTCCTAGCCTCTGACCTGCTCTTGTAGCCACGGTATTTATATGGCTACTCCAGTTCAGTTTCTGGTCAATGGTAAATTCCTGGGGGATTCAGTGATCGCAATGCCATTGAATGTCAAGGAGAGATGGTTAGATTCTCTCTTGTTGGAGATGGTCATTGCCTGGGACTTGTGTGGCGTGAATGTAACTCCATCTTTTTGCGAGCCCACTCGCTCAACCTATCTATGTCAGTCTGCAACCTCCTTTTGTCCTCTTCACAACATTCAACCCCTTGAAAACATAGGAACCAGAAGAGGCCATTCAGATACTCGAGGAACATAGGGATAGGAGCCCTTCGAAACCGTTCCAAAATTCTATTAGATCATAGTTGTTTGGAGACTGCTGATCATGAAAAGTGCTATATAAATGCAAGTCTGTCTTTCTTTCATTCTCAACTCCATCTACCTGCTTTTGCTTAATATCCATTGATTCCCTTACCCAACAAAATAGAGCATGGCTACCTGACCCGAACCCGACGACATGTGTCCGGTTTGGCGCGCTCTTCCGGGTCCGGCATTCGGGCTCGGGTTGGGTTGGGTCGGGTCGGACACCCTCTATCACCACCTCCGGTACGTGGCTCCAATCTTAATGCACTTTTTAAACAACCTTTCAAGTCCAGTTACAGTTTTTGTTACTTATCTGCACAAGCTTATAAAGTGAAAAACGGAAGCTAGGTTAACTGAACATTCCGATGGTTGGGTCGGGCGTGGGAATAAATGAAAGGACTCGGACTGGGTCAGATGTGGTTCTGTCGGGCTCGGGTCAGGTTTCATTTGCAGACCCGAGCAGGCCTTTACAACAAAAATCTATCAATCGCAGGATTTCCACTTAACCCCCAGCATCCACAGCCTTTTGGGGGAGAGAGGACTCCAGATTTCCACTACCCTTTGTGTGAAAAAGTGCTTCCCGATTTCACTCCTCAACAGGAGAGCTCGAATTTTAAAGTTTGTCTCCTTGTTCTAGATTCCCTCAGTAGGAGACAGATTCCCTGTATCTATCCTATCAAATCCTTCTTTCATTTTAAACACCTCAAACTAGCTCACCTCTCAAATTCCTGAAATTAAAGGAACACAATCCCACCTCGCCTCATAAATATAACCCTTCAATACCTGGTATCATTCTGGTGAATCTGCACTCTATGTCCTCTAAGGCGAGTACATCCTTCCTGAGGTTTGGTGCCAAAACCTTTCCACAGGCATTGGATATCTCACCCAAGTGACCAATCTTCACGTATGAGGCCAGACAATGTGTGTGGACGGGTCAGTTATCACTGGGCAGGGGACATCAGCCAGTCACATCCTGCATCCACATTAAATAGCACACATAACTGACTTTACAAGTCACTCTCCTGTTCATTCCCCCCTATATCCTTGAACATCCCACCTGGTCTAATCTCTACTCACTCTTCCATACCTTTTATTATCCCACCCAGTCTAATCCCATTGTCCTGCTCATTTGCAACAACCTTTAAAAGCACTCTTTTCCAAGCAATGATCAAATTCTCTTTTCAAAAGATTTATGATCTCTGTCCAGTGTTTGTGGAACTGTATGCCAAATAGGGTCAGTGCTCTGATAACAAAAACAAGTTAAACACTGAAGAAACCTTTGTGAAGGTCCATAGCCCAGAATGCTCTACCCTAGCGAGGTTTTAAAAAAAGAGACAGAGATGTGCATTTAGAGAGTGCCTTACATAATTCCCAGAATCATCAAGAATTACCCATGAATCGACACCAAGTTTAGGTTTTATAAGCTTCTAGCCCATCGGAGTAAAGAGATGCTGAGGGCAGCGAGGAGTTGCCCAGGTACAGGGGAAGAAATGAGAGAGCAGGAGACGATGCAATGAGTCATGATTTCAACGTGGCGAGAATGCAGGCAGCATGTAATATAGGCAAAGGTACAAATTATACCAGACACTGCTTGTTTGGTTAATGGAATTGAATCTCAGTGGTAGACTGCATGCTGATTCATCCTGTTGCAAATATCCACCATCTAAATTAAATTTAAAAGACATTTGTTCAAAGTGCTGATTTAGCAATCACGCAGAAAACAAGTTTGCTAATTCAAGTATAATTTTCAGCCATAAATGTGTTTTCGTGGTTTGCTGTGAATTCGTACACACAGAAAGTAAGGACTAACTGGTCCTTAGGAGACAGAAAGCGACAGCTTTCACCGTACGATTTGATTCACTGTCAGATGGAACTGACGTTCCACCCTGCTCCGAGTACAGACATCCGTCCTCTTCCTTAGCCGAGTACAGACACTCGTTCCCTTCCTTATCCGAGTACAGACACTCGTCCTCTTCCTTATCCGAATACAGACACCCGTCCTCTTCCTTATCCGAGTACAGACACCCGTCCTCTTCCTTATCCGAGTACAGACACTCGTCCTCTTCCTTATCCGAGTACAGACACTCGTCCTCTTCCTTATCCGCGTAGACACTCGTCCTCTTCCTTATCCGAGTACAGACACCCGTCCTCTTCCTTATCAGAGTACAGACACCCATCCTCTTCCTTATCCGAGTACAGACACTCGTCCTCTTCCTTATCCGCGTAGAGACACTCGTCCTCTTCCTTATCAGAGTACAGACACCCGTCCTCTTCCTTATCCGAGTACAGACACTTGTCCTCTTCCTGCTCCGAGTACAGGCACCCGTCCTCTTCCTTATCCGAGTACAGGCACCCGTCCTCTTCCTTATCTGAGTACAGGCACCCGTCCTCTTCCTTATCCGAGTACAGGCATCCGTCCTCTTCCTTATCCCGAGTACAGACATCCGTCCTCTTCCTTATCCCGAGTACAGACATCCGTCCTCACCCTGCTCTGAGTACAGACACCCGTCCTCACCCTGCTCCAAGTACAGACACCCGCCCTCTTCCTTATCCAGAGTACAGACACCCGTCCTCACCCTGCTCTGAGTACAGAAACCCGCCCTCTTCCTTATCCGAGTACAGACATCCGTCCTCTTTCCGCTCCGAGTACAGACGTCTGTCCTCTTCCTGTTCTGAGTACAGGCACCCGTCCTCTTCCTTATCCCGAGTACAGACATCCGTCCTCTTCCTGCTGAGTACAGACATCCGTCCTCTTCCTGCTGAGTAGAGACATCCGTCCTCTTCCTGCTGAGTACAGACATCCGTCCTCTTCCTGCACAGAGTACAGACATCCGTCCTCTTCCTGCTGAGTACAGACTTCCGTCCTCTTCCTGCACAGAGTACAGACATCCGTCCTCTTCCTGCTGAGTACAGACATCCGTCCTCTTCCTGCTGAGTACAGATATCCGTCCTCTTCCTACTGAGTACAGACATCCGTCCTCTTCCTGCTGAGTACAGACATCCGTCCCCTTCCTGCTGAGTACAGACATCCGTCCCCTTCCTGCTGAGTACAGACATCCGTCCCCTTCCTGCTGAGTACAGACATCCGTCCTCCTCCTGCTGAGTACAGAGATCCGTCCTCTTTCTGCTCTGAGTACAGACACCCGTCCTCACCCTGCTCTGAGTACAGACACCCGCCCTCTTTCTTATCCGAGTACAGACATCCATCCTCTTTCCGCTCCGAGTACAGACATCTGTCCTCTTCCTGTTCTGAGTACAGGCACCCGTCCTCTTCCTGCTCCAAGTACAGACATCCGTCTTCTTCCTGCTGAGTACAGACATCCGTCCTCTTCCTGCTGAGTACAGACATCCGTCCTCTTCCTGCTGAGTACAGACATCCGTCCTCTTCCTGCTGAGTACAGACATCCGTCCTCTTCCTGCTGAGTACAGACATCCGTCCTCTTCCTGCTGAGTACAGACATCCGTCCTCTTCCTGCTGAGTACAGAGATCCGTCCTCTTTCTGCTCCGAGTACAGACATCCGTCCTCTTTCTGCTCCGAGTACAGACATCCGTCCTCTTCCTACTGAGTACAGACATCCGTCCTCTTCCTGCTGAGTACAGACTTCCGTCCTCTTCCTGCTGAGTACAGACTTCCGTCCTCTTCCTGCTGAGTACAGACTTCCGTCCTCTTCCTGCTGAGTACAGACTTCCGTCCTCTTCCTGCTGAGTACAGACTTCCGTCCTCTTCCTGCATAGAGTACAGACATCCGTCCTCTTCCTGCTGAGTACAGACATCCGTCCTCCTCCTGCTGAGTACAGACATCCGTCCTCTTTCTGCTCTGAGTACAGACATCCGTCCTCCTCCTGCTGAGTACAGACATCCGTCCTCTTTCCGCTCCGAGTACAGACATCTGTCCTCTTCCTGTTCTGAGTACAGACATCCGTCCACTTCCTGCTGAGTACAGACATCCGTCCTCTTCCTGCTGAGTACAGACATCCGTCCTCTTCCTGCTGAGTACAGACATCCGTCCTCTTCCTGCTGAGTACAGACATCCGTCCTCTTCCTGCTGAGTACAGACATCCGTCCTCTTCCTGCTGAGTACAGACATCCGTCCTCTTCCTGCTGAGTACAGACATCCGTCCTCTTCCTGCTCCAAGTACAGACATCCGTCTACTTCCTGCTGAGTACAGACATCCGTCCTCTTCCTGCTGAGTACAGACATCCGTCCTCTTCCTGCTGAGTACAGACATCCGTCCTCTTTCTGCTCCGAGTACAGAGATCCGTCCTCTTTCTGCTCCGAGTACAGACATCCGTCCTCTTTCTGCTCCGAGTACAGACATCCGTCCTCTTCCTGTTCTGAGTACAGACATCCGTCCACTTCCTGCTGAGTACAGACATCCGTCCTCTTCCTGCTGAGTACAGACATCCGTCCTCTTCCTGCTGAGTACAGACATCCGTCCTCTTCCTGCTCCAAGTACAGACATCCGTCTACTTCCTGCTGAGTACAGACATCCGTCCTCTTCCTGCTGAGTACAGACATCCGTCCTCTTCCTGCTGAGTACAGACATCCGTCCTCTTCCTGCTGAGTACAGAGATCCGTCCTCTTTCTGCTCCGAGTACAGACATCCGTCCTCTTTCTGCTCCGAGTACAGACATCCGTCCTCTTCCTGCTGAGTACAGACATCCGTCCTCTTCCTGCTGATTACAGACATCCGTCCTCTTCCTGCTGAGTACAGACATCCGTCCTCTTCCTGCTGAGTACAGACATCCGTCCTCTTCCTGCTGAGTACAGACATCCGTCCTCTTCCTGCTGAGTACAGACATCCGTCCTCTTCCTGCTGAGTACAGACATCCGTCCTCTTCCTGCTGAGTACAGACATCCGTCCTCTTCCTGCTGAGTACAGACATCCGTCCTCTTCCTGCTGAGTACAGACATCCGTCCTCTTCCTGCTGAGTACAGACATCCGTCCTCTTCCTGCTGAGTACAGACATCCGTCCTCTTCCTGCTGAGTACAGACATCCGTCCTCTTCCTGCTGAGTACAGACATCCGTCCTCTTCCTGCTGAGTACAGACATCCGTCCTCTTCCTGCTGAGTACAGACATCCGTCCTCTTCCTGCTGAGTACAGATATCCTTCCTCTTCCTGCTGAGTACAGACATCCGTCCTCTTCCTGCACCGAGTACAGACATCCGTCCTGTTCCTGCTGAGTACAGACATCCGTCCTCTTCCTGCACCGAGTACAGACATCCGTCCTCTTCCTGCACCGAGTACAGACATCCGTCCTCTTCCTGCACCGAGTACAGACATCCGTCCTCTTCCTGCACCGAGTACAGACATCCGTCCTCTTCCTGCACCGAGTACAGACATGCGTCCTCTTCCTGCTCCAAGTACAGGCACCCCTCCTCTTCCCGCTCCGAGTACAGAAACCCCTCCTCTTTCCGTTCAGAGTATAGGAACCCGTCCTCTTCCTGCTCCGAGAACCGGCACCCATCCTCTTCTTGTGGGTGTCTACACCCGGAGCAGGAACACAAGACCTACGAGCAGGAACAGGCCATTTGACCCTTCGAGCCTGCTCTGCTATCCGATAAGATCATGGCTAATCTGATTGTGGCCTCAACTCCACTTTCTTGTCTGCCCCCCATAACCCTGGACTCCTGTCGATCAAAAATCTTTCAAACTCAGCCTTGAATCTATTCAATGACCCAGCCTCCACTGCTCTCTGGGGAAAGAGAATTCCACAGATTAATGACCCTTTGAGAGAAAAAAAATTCCCCATCTCAGTCTTAAATGGGAGACCCCTTATTTTTAAACTGCATCCCCTAGTTTTAGATTCCCCCATAAGGGGAAACATCCTCTCAGCATCCACTCTGTCAAGTCCCCTCAAGATCTTATATTTTTCAGTAAGATCACCTCTCATTCTTCTGAACTCCAACGGGTATAGGCCCAAACTGCTGAACCTCTCTTACAAGTAAGGCAGATGAATTGAGGGCGTTGGTTAACACTTTGGAATATGATATTGTTGCTATCACAGAGACATGGTTGAGGGAAGGGCATGACTGGCAGCTCAATATTCCAGGATATAGAATCTTGTGGGGGGGTGTAAAAGAGGTGGCATTGCACTGTTGATTAAGGAGTCAATTACTGCAGTAAGGAGGGTTGATATCTTAGATGGTTCCTCAAATGAGGCCACATGGATAAAACTTAAAAACAAAAAGGGTGCAATCACTTGGATGGGAGTGTACTACAGACCTCAGGGAGAGATATAGGAGCAGATAGAGGCAAATCTCAGAGATTTAAATAATAGGGTAATAATAGTAGGGGATTTCAACTTCCCCAATATTAACTGGGGTAGTCTTAGAGCAAAAGGCTTAAAGGGAACGAAATTCTTGAAATGCATACAGGAGAGCTTTTTGAGCCAGTACGTAGAAAGGCCTACAAGAGAAGGGGCGTTACTGGACCTAATCCTAGTGAATGAAGCTGGACAAGTGATAGAAGTGTCAGTGGGGGCGCATTTCGGGGATAGTGACCATAACTCTGTAAGATTTAAGGTAGTTATGTAAAAGGACAAAGATGAACCGGAAAAAAAGGTACTGACTCGGGGGAAGGCCGATTTCAATATGATAAAACAGGATCTGGCCAAAGTGGACTGGGAGCAGCTACTTGTATGAAAGTCTACATCTGACCAGTGAGAGTCATTCAAAGAGGAAATAGTGAGAGTTCAGAGCCAACATGTTCCCATTAAGGTGAAGGGATGGACCATCAAGTCCAGGAAACCCTGGATGTCAAGGGATATAGAGTATTGGATCAGGAAAAAAAAAGGAGGCTTATGGCACATTAAAAAACACTGGCGGGCAAGATCAAGGAAAATCCTAAGGCATTTTATAAGTAAATTAAGGGCAAGAGGATAACCAGGGAAAGCGTAGGACCCATTAGGGACCAAAGTGGCAATGTGTGTGTGGAGTTGGAGGATATAGGTGAGGTTTTAAATGATTACTTTTCATCTGTGTTCACTACGGAGAAGGACGATGTAGGTGCAGAGATCAGGGAGGGGGACTGTGATATACACGAACAAATCAGCATTGAAAGGGAGGAGGATTTAGCGGGTTTAAAAGTGGATAAATCCCCAGGCCCAGGTGAGATATATCCCAGGCAGTTATGTGAGGCAAGGAAGGAGATTGCAAGGGCTCTGACACAAATTTTCAAATCCTCTCTGGCCACACGAGAGGTGCCAGAGGACGGGAAGACAGCGAATGTGGTACCATTATTCAAGAAAGGGAGCAGGGATAAACCAGGTAATTACAGGCCGGTGAGTCTAACATCAGTGGTAGGGAAACTATTGGAAAACATTCTGAGGAACAGGATTAATCTCCACTTGGAGAGGCAGGGATTAATCAAGGATAGTCAGTATGGCCTTGTCAGGGGGAGATCATGTCTAACAAACCTGATTGAATTTTTCGAGGAGGTGGCTAGATATGTAGATGATAAGGTCCTGCATGGGAAATTGGTTAAGAAGGCAAGAGCCCATGGGATCCAGGGCAATTTGGCAAATTAGATCTAAAATTGGCTCAGTGGAGGTGACAGAGGGTGATGGTCGAGGGTTCTTTTTGCGAGTGGAAGCCTGTGACCAGTGGGGTACCGCAGGGATCGGTGCTGGGACCCTTGATGTTTGTAGTGTGAATGATTTAGACGTGAATACAGGAGGTATGATCAGTAAGTTCGCAGATGACACGAAAATTGGTGCTGTCGTAATAGTGAGGAGGAAAGCCTTAGATTACAGGACAATATAGATGGACTGGTAAGATGGGCAGAGCAGTGGCAATTGAAATTTAATCCTGAGAAGTGTGAGGTGATGCATTTCGGGAGCACTAACATGGCAAGGGAATATACAACAGATGGTAGGACCCTAGGAAGTACAGAGTGTCAGAGGGACCTTGGTGTACTTGTCCATAGATCACTGAAGGCAGCAGCACAGTAGATGAGGTGGTTTGGAAGGCAAACGGTATACTTGCCTTTATTAGCCGAGGCATAGAATATAAGAGCAGGGAGGTTATGATGGAGCTGTATAAAATGCTAGTTAGGTGACAGCTGGAGTACTGTGTACAGTTCTGGGCACAACACTATCGGAAGGATGTGAATGCACTGGAGAGGGTGCAGAGGAGATTCACCAGGATGTTGCCTGGGCTGGAGCATTTCAGCGATGAAGAGAGACTGGATAGGAGAGGGTTGTTTTCCTTAGAGCAGAGAAGGATGAGGGGGGACCTGATAGAGATATACAAAATTATGAGGGGCATAGATAGGGTAGATAGGAAGAAACTTTTTCCCTTAGCGGAGGTGTCAATAACCTGGGGGTATAGATTTAAGATAAGAGGCAGGAGGTTTAGAGGGGATTTGAGGAAAAAAAATTTCACCCAGAGGGTGGTTGGAATCTGGAACACACTGCTTGAAGGGGTGGTAGAGGCAGGAACCCTCACAACATTTAAGAAGTATTTAGATGAGCACTTGAAACGCCATAGCATACAAGGCTACGGGCCAAGTGCTGGAAAATGGGATTAGAATAGGTGCTTGATGGCCGGCACGGACACGACGGGCCAAAGGGCCTGTTTATGTGCTGTAAAACTCTATGACTATGATGCTCTTCCTAAGATAATCCTTTCATCCCAGGAATCAGTCAAGTGAACCTTCTCTGAACTGTTTCTAATGCAATTACATCCATCTAGTGAGCAGACCAAAACTGTACACAGTACTCCAGATGCGGTCTCACTAAGGCCCTGTACAGCTGTAGCAACATTTCCCTAATTTTATACTCAATTTCCCTTGCAATAAATGACAACATTCCATTTACCTTCCTAATCACTTGCTGTACCTGCATACTAACTTTTTGTGATTCACGTACCAGCACACCCAGGTCTCTCTGTACCATAGAGTTCTGCAGTCTCTCTCCATTCAAATAATATACCACTTTTCTTCGTGCCAAAGTGGACAAGTTTACATTTTCCCACTCCATCTGCCAAATTTTTGCCCACTCACTTAATCTATCTATATCCCTTTGCAGACTCTTTATGTCCTCTTGACAGCTTACTTTCCTACCTATCTTTGTGTCATCAGCAAATTTAGCTACCATACTTTCGGTCCCTTCATCCACGTCATTTATATAGATTGTAAATAGTTGAGGCCCCAGTACTGATCCCTGTGGCACTCTACCAGTAATGGCCTGCCAACCAGAAAATGGCCCATTTATCCCTACTCTCTGCTTCCTGTTAGCTCACCAATCCTCAATCCATGCAAATATCTTACCCCTACACCATGAGCTCTTATTTTGCGTAGTAACCTTTGATGTGGCACCTTATCGAATGCCATTTGGATATCCAAGTACACCACATCTACAGGTTTCCCTCTACCCACCTTGCTTGTTACTTCCTCAAAGAACACAAATAAATTAGTAAAACACGATTTCCCTTTCACAAAACCATGACGGCTCTGCCTGATTGTACTGTGATTTTCTAAATGTCCTGTTACCTTCTTAATAGATTTTAGCATTTTCCCTACAACAGATGTTAGACTAAATGGCCTATAGTTTCCTGCTTTCTGCTTCCCTCCTTTCTTGAAGAGAGGTGATATTTGCGATTTTCCAATCCGCTGGGACCTTTCCCGAACCTAGGAAATTTTGGAAGATCACAACCAATGCATCCACTATCTCTACAGTCAGTCCTAGGATGCAGGCCATCAGGTCCAGGGGACTTGTCAGTCTTTAGTTCTAATGGTTTTCCCAGTGCCTTTTCCCTAGTGATTGTGATTGTTTTAAGGTCCTCCCTCCCTTTTAACTCTTGATTTTCATGTATTCTTGGGGTGGTTTTTGTTTCTTGTACGGTGGAGACAGACACAAAATATCTGTTCAACATTTCCACCATTTCCTTGTTTCTCATTATTGATTCCCCAGTCTCACCCTCTAAGGGACCAACGCTCACTTTAGTCACTCTTTTCCTTTTTAAATATTTGTAGAAACTCTTACTATCTGTTTTTATATTTCTCTCATACTCTAATTTCCCCTTCCTTTTTTTTTTAAGCCATTTTTGCTGGTTTCTAAAATCTGTCCAATATTCTGACCTACCACTAATCTTCACAGTATTGTATGCTTTTTCTTTCAATTTGATACTATCCTTATCTTCCTTAGTTACCCACAGATGGTGCATCCTTCTTATAGTCTTTCTTTCTCAATAGAATTTATTTTTTCTGACAGTTATGAAATATCTCCTGAAATATGCTTCCCAATGTCCTACCTTTAATCTATGCTCCCAGTTCGCTTTAGCCAATACTGTCCTCATATCCTTGTAATTGTCTTTATTTAGGTTTAAGATACTAGTCTTAGACCCACACTTCACACCCTCAAAATGAATGTGAAATTCTATCATGATATGATCACTGTTGCCCAGAGGCTCCTTTACTATGAAGTCATTAATTAATCCTGTCTTGCTGCACATTACCAGGTCTAAAACAGCCTGCTCCTAACTTGGCACTAGAATGCACTGCTCTAAGAAAGTGTCCCGATTACTCTCTATGACCTCATCTTCCAGGCTACCTTTGCCAATCTGATTTGTCCAATCTATATGAAGATTAAAATTACCCATGATTATTGCAGTATGTTTCTTACAAGCCCCCATTATTTCTTCCTGTATACTCGGTCCTACAGCGTAGCTATTAGGGAGACTATAAAATACTCCCACAAGTGACTTCTTACCCGTCCACTTCCCACTCCGAGTACAGACACCGTCCTCTTCTTGCTCCGAGTACCGACACCTGTCCTCTTCCCGCTCCAAGTTCAGACATCCATCCTCTCCCTGCTCCAAGTACCGACACCCATCCTTTTCCCGCTGCGAGTACAGACATCCGTCCTCTTCCTGCTCCGAGGACAGACACCCGTCCTCTCCCTGCTCCAAGTACCGACACCCATCCTTTTCCCGCTGCGAGTACAGACATCCGTCCTCTTCCTGCTCCGAGGACAGACACCCGTCCTCATCCCGCTCCGAGTACAGACACCCGTCCGTTTCCGCTCCGAGTACCGACACCCGTCCTCTTCCCGCTCCGAGTACCGACACCCGTCCTCTTCCCGCTCCGAGTACAGATACCGTCCTCGTCCCACTCCGAGTACTGACACCCGCTCACTTCCTGCTACAGGTACAGACACTGACCTCTTCCCACTCAGAGTACAAACACCCGCCCACTCCCTGCTCCGAGTTCAGACAATGACCTCTTCCCGCTCCGAGTACAGACACCTGCCCACTTCCTGCTCCGAGTACAGACACCCGCCCACTTCCTGCTCCAGGTACAGACGCCCGTCCTCTTCCTGCTCCGAGTACAGGCACCTGTCCACCTCCTGCTCTGAGTATAGACATCCGTCCTCTACCCGCTCCGGGTACAGACACCGTCCTCTTCCCGCTCAGAGTACAGACACCGTCCTCTTCCCGCTCAGAGTACAGACACCGTCCTCTTCCCGCTCCGGGTACAGACACCCGTCCTCTTCCCGTTCCGAGTACAGTCACCCGTCCTCTTCCTGCTCCGAGTACAGACACCCGTCCTCTTCCCGTTCCGGGTACCGACACCCATCCTCTTCCCGCTCCGAGTACAGACACCCGTCCTCTTCCCGCTCCGAGTACAGACACCCGTCCTCTTCCCGCTCCGAGTACAGACACCCGTCCTCTTCCCGCTCCGAGTACAGACACCCGTCCTCTTCCTGCTCCGAGTACAGACATCCGTCCTCTTCCCGCTCCGAGTACAGACATCCGTCAACTTCCCGCTCCGAGTACAGACATCCGTCAACTTCCCGCTCCGAGTACCGACACCTGTCCTCTTCCCGCTCCGAGTACAGACATCCGTCGACTTCCCGCTCCGAGTACAGACACCCGTCCTCTTCCCGTTCCGAGTACAGACACCCGTCCTCTTCCCGCTCAGAGTACCGACACCCGTCCTCTTCCCGCTCCGAGTACAGACACCCGTCCTCTTCCCGCTCAGAGTACAGACACCCGTCCTCTCCCGCTCAGAGTACAGACACTGACCTCTTCCCGCTCCGAATACAGACACCCGCCCACCTACTGCTCCGAGTACAGACAATGACCTCTTCCCGCTCCAAGTATAGACACCCGTCCACTTCCTGCTCCAGGTACAGACGCCCGTCCTCTTCCTGCTCCGGGTACAGGCACCAGTCCTCTTCCTGCTCCGAGTACAGGCACCAGTCCACTTCCTGCTCCGAGTACAGGCATCCGTTCACTTCCTGCTCCGAGTATAGACACCCGTCCACTTCCTGCCCTGGGCACAGGCACCTGTCCACTTCCTGCTCAGAGTACAGGCACCAGCCCACTTCCTGCTCCGGGTACAGATGCCCGTCCACTTCCTGCTCTGGGTACAGGCACCAGTCCACTTCCTGCTCTGGGTACAGGCACCCGTCCTCTTCCTGCTCCGAGTACAGGCACCCGCTTACTTCCTGCTCTGAGTACAGACGCCCGTCCACTTCCTGCTCCGGGTACAGGCACCAGTCCACTTCCTGCTCCGGGTACAGGCACCAGTCCACTTCCTGCTCTGAGTACAGACATCCATCCTCTTCCCGCTCCGAGTACAGACATCCATCCTCTTCCCGCTCCGAGTACAGACATCCATCCTCTTCCCGCTCCGGGTATAGACACCTGTCCTCTTCCTGCTTGGAGTACAGGCACCAGTCCACTTCCTGCACCGGGTACAGGCACCAGTCCACTTCCTGCTCTGAGTACAGACATCCATCCTCTTCCCGCTCCGGGTATAGACACCCGTCCTCTTCCTGCTTGAAGTACAGGCACCAGTCCACTTCCTGCTCCGGGTACAGGCACCAGTCCACTTCCTGCTCTGAGTACAGACATCCATCCTCTTCCTGCTCTGAGTACAGACATCCATCCTCTTCCCGCTCCGGGTATAGACACCCGTCCTCTTCCTGCTTGGAGTACAGGCACCAGTCCACTTCCTGCTCCGGGTACAGGCACCAGTCCACTTCCTGCTCTGAGTACAGACATCCATCCTCTTCCCGCTCCGGGTACAGACATCCCTCCTCTTCCCGCTCCGGGTACAGACACCCGTCCACTTCCCGCTCCGAGTACAGGCACCCGCCCACTTCCTGCTCAGAGTACAGACCCCTCTCCTCTGCCTGCTCTGAGTATAGACATTCTGCCTCTTCCTGCTCTGCTAACAGAACTGGAGCCATCGGACATTGGGCTCATGGCGACCGTTCCAATGGAGGGGTTTTGACAAGAGTAAATAAGGTGAAACTATTTCCACTGGCAGGAAAGTTGTAACCAGAGGGGAGAGATTTAAGGTAATTAACAAAAGAACCAGAGGATCTAAGGACAACTTTTTTTAAATGGCGCGGGTTATGATAATCTGGATCACGCTGCCTGCAAGTGCGGTGAAACCAAATTCAAGTCATTTTGAAAAGGAAAACTGAATAAATACTTAAGGGGAACAACTTACAGGGCAATGGGGAAAGAGCAGAGGGAAGCGGGACTAAATGGAAAGCTCTTTCAAGGTGAATGCACAGGCGTGATGGGCCGAATGGCCTCCTCCTGTACTATATGATTCTAACTGTAAAACCCACAGAAAGCCACTTGCCCACAAGCGTAGGTTACCTCAAGTTAAAATAGCTCCTCAATTAAACTCCATGCTTCCCCTTGAGGGTGGTAACTTGTGCTCCTTTGTGCCAGTCATACAAACTGCACAGCCTGGTGGCAGCTCAGTGCAAGCAGCAGCTATTGAGGAGCTGCAGTTTTCAACTGTCGGGGAGGGTGAAGGGACCACTGGGCCACACCGGGGCCGTGGCGGTGTCAGACTGATCTGCTATGCCTTGTCACTACATTAATTTTTTTCCTGCAGCAAAACTCTCCTCACTGAAGACTGAACAACCTGGAACACTTAAGGAAGTTGAAGAGATTAATCATGGTCTTAGCAGTTTAAACAATCTATCTCAGCTATTGACTAACTGCTGGGACCCTTAAGTGAAATGGATGCCTCCATTCCTTCCACAAAAGATTTACTGAAATTGCCAGCACATATTTTTTGAGTGAACTTGGTGCTCATCAAGGTGAAATCAATCAGCTCCCAGGACAGGTACAGCACGGAGTTAGATACAGAGTAAAGCTCCCTCTACACTGTCCCCATCAAACAAACAAAAAAATGGGCTATATAGAATAAAGCCCCCATCAAACACTCCCATTAAAAAAACAGGGTCAGATAGAAGTGCTGTAGGCCCTTCGGCCATTGTTGCTGCCTCTAAAATGTACGGGAAGGCTGTGTTTTTCCTGAAGACCGAGCGGGCGGTATCCTTGGCCCTGAACAAGGGGCTCACCGTGGACCGGACCTTTCTGCCAGTGGACCCCCTGGAGGCCACTGCGCAACGAATCATTTTGTCAGATGTCCCACCCTTGAACCCTGGTGAGCTCCTCCTTCCCCACCTGCACCATCTGGGGGAAGTAAAGACGGGGATCACCCCAGTCCCGCTCGGTCTTCGGGAGAACAGCCTCCGGCAGGTGTACTCCTTCCACCACCAGCTATTCATACAGGGGGCCATTTCAATGTAGAGTTCCAGGGGACAGCCTAACACGTCTTCTGGACCTTGGACGGGGCACGGTGCCATGTCTGCAAAGGGGTGGGGCATGTTCCTAAGAACTGTCCCAACCTCCCGGCTGCCAACTCCACCTCGCAGCCCAGGGTGGTGCCGTTGCACCTCCTCCCACCCCCCGTACACCTCCACCAGATACTGTTCAGTCGGTGCCGGAGGCTGTGGTTTTCACGGCCTCCAGCAGGGAGCGGGGGTGCCCGTCCAAGTGGAAGGAAGGCGCAGAAGAAAAATAAACATCGAGAGGTACGTCCCCTGGACACCGTGGCTCAGCCCAAGCCTGAGCTCAGCCCAAGGCCCGCTCCCGGGGAATCCACCTGTCCCAGGGTTGGGCTCAGGCCCAGGGTGACCAGGCAAAAGGTGGGTGCGGAGGCAGAGGCCCCTGATGACATGGAGGTCTCTGTGCCCCATCGCCCCTCCCGAAATAAGAGGAGGAGACGTCCTTACTCTGAAGAAGGCCCTGAACCACGGGGTCCACCTCCTGGCGTGGGTCCTCAGGTTCCCCCTGCCACCAGCACGATCAGGGCCTCAAGCCCTGGGCGGAAACCCTCCACCCCTTGGAACGGAGGTGGGGGAGATGCCCCTGTAATCTTGTCAACTCCCGAGGTGGGGGATCCGCCCTTGGTAGGGGAGTCTATGGACCCCACGAGAGAAATCATTCCTTTGGCCGATGGGTCGGGTGTCCTGGGTGAGGGTGAGACCTGTGAGGGGCCACCCTCCCAACAGCCCGAAACTCCTAACCGGGATGTAATCAACCCAGAGGCCAATCTGTGTAATTCCCGGTCTGCTGGTCCTGTAGGTGCTGACAGGACAGGAGATGGCCTCCTCTCTCCACCCTCCGGTCCCGGCTAGATTTGCGGAGTCGGGCACTTCCATCTCATTGGCCTGGGGACGGAGGTGGAGGGTGGTCCTGAAACGCTGGCGCCCACAGGCTCCAGTTCAATTCTAGAACCCAGAGTGGACTCCTCCGCCATCAATCCTGGGGATGGGATCGTGACGGAGGCGGGACCAGCTGGCGTGGCCGGGACAGCCACCCCACAGTATGTGGTGGGTGTGTCAGCCACTGGCGGTGACAACCCAGAGGAGGATGGGGATTCGGTGTGGGGCTCGGAGGACGACCTTGATTCCATCGCTAGTGAGGTGGTGCAGTCCCTCATGCCTCCCACCGAGTCTCCTCTCATCCCCATGGCGGAACTCCAGGATTTCCTCGTGGCATGCAGGAGTTGCCGCAATAATGTTCAGCTGGCCCTCGGCCGTTGGTCGAATCTGGCGCTGATCATCCAGTCCGTCTGTGCCGTCCTCAAGAAAGCAGGCAAGGGCGCAGGTGTGAAACTGGTTGAGAGGCACCAATTTAATGCGTTCCTCAATGGGTTGCTGGGGGAGTGGAAGGCCAGGTGCACTTCCGCTCCCTCCTCACAGTGAGGTGTTGGTGTCGGTGTCAGTTTTAAGTACCTTTGACAGGAAGATAACCATAGCCAGCCTCAACATTAACGGCAGCAGGGGGTCTCACCGCAGATTTCATAATCTCGCAGTCCTCAGGGAAGGGAGATACGCGGTGAGCATTCTGCAGGAAACCCACACCGTTCCGGGAGACGAAGCCACCTGGCTCCTGGAGTGGCAGGGTGGGGTCTACATGAGTCACCTCACCCCTATTTCTAGTGGGGTGGCTATCTCATTGGCCCCGACCTTTCAACCGGAGATCTTGGGGGTCAAGGAGCTAGTGCCGGGCCGCTTGCTCCACCTCGCCGTTAGCCTGGGTAGCATGCCGCTCCCACTTTGTGAACATGTACGCGCCCATGCCCGGCGCGTTGCAAGTACGCTTCTTTGAAGAAGTGTCCACTCTTTTGAGCTCCATCGATAGTGGCGAGTGCATCATCCTCGGCGGTGGGGGGGGGGCGGATTTTAACCGTTCCCTCGAGGTGGGGGATTGCTCCGGTCCCCAGTACGGCCAAGCGTCGGTGGAGAAGTTGAGGGGACTGATCAGCTCCCTCAACTTGGTGGACGTCTGGCAGAATCTCCATCCCGACTCCAGCACCTTCACGTGGAGGTCTGGAGGAGGAGGGTGCCGAATGGACCGCCTTTACTTTTCGCAGGCGTACGTCTCCCGCATCTCGGCGGCCTCCATGCGGCTGGTGCCGTGCTCGGACCACCACCTGGTGTGGGCGGAGTTCATTCCGCTCGCGGGCAGGGTCCGCGTACTGGCACTTTAACAACCGGCTGCTGGAGGACGAGCGATTCCGGGACTCATTCTGTCGATTCTGGGCAGACTGGAGAAGGAAGCAGGAGGCCTTCCTCTCCTTGAGGCTATGGTGGGATGTGGACAAGACTCACATCCGTGTCTTCTGTCAGGAGTGCACAAAGGGGTTGACCAAGAGGCGGGAAGCCGAGATCGGCGCCTGGAGAGGGAGATGCTCGACTTGGAGTC
Organism: Heterodontus francisci; assembly: GCF_036365525.1. Classification (NCBI taxonomy): domain Eukaryota; kingdom Metazoa; phylum Chordata; class Chondrichthyes; order Heterodontiformes; family Heterodontidae; genus Heterodontus; species Heterodontus francisci. The sequence continues at coordinate 85,411,428 of NC_090390.1, forward strand.
CCGCCTCGGTCATGCCGTCGCGGACCCGGTCCTGTGGCAGGCGTACAAAGAGAAGAAGGGCGCGCTGAGGGACCTGCAGCTCATAGGGTCCCAAGGCACATACATGAGGTCATGGATCCAGATCCTGAAAGATTTGGACCGCGCCTCACCCTTCTTCTACTCGCTGGAAAAATGGTGGGGGGTCCATAAGCAGCTCGTTGAGCTGCTGGCAGATGACGGATCCTCCATCACGGAGCCAGAGGGAATGGGCCTCCTGGTCCGTACTTATTACAGTGCGTTGTTCTCTCTGGATCCCTCCAGTGAGGATGCGCGCAGAGTTTTGTGGGAGGACCTGCAGCAGGTCAGCCCGGAGGGCGCCGCAGGATTGGTGGCTCCACTCACGTTGGCGGAGCTGACTGGCGCCCTCCACCAGCTCTCGAGGGGCAAATCCCCAGGGCTGGACGGGCTGACCGTGGAGTTCCTCAGGACGTTCTGGGATGTCCTGGGGAACATTACGCGCGGGTCCTGGGGAAAAGCCTGGCGACCGGGGAGATGCCCCTCTCGTGGTGCAGGGCGGTCATCGTCCTGCTGCCAAAGAGGGGCGATCTCTGCCTGCTTAAAAACTGGCGTCCAGTCTCCCTCCTCAGCACTGATTGTAAGATCTTTGCCCGGGCTATGTCTACCCGCCTGGGCTCCGTGCTGGCCCACATGATCCACCCCGACCAGTCCTACACGATCCCGGGCCGGTCCACCCAGGACAACAACCACCTGGTCCGGGACCTGATCCATCTTTGCCAGAGGACTGGTCAGTCAGTCGCCTTTCTCTCCCTCGATCAGGAGAAGGCGTTCGACAGGGTGGATCATGAATACCTTTTCAGGACTCTGCGCGCTTTGGAATCGGCCCGCATTTTGTGGCTCGGGTTTGACTTTTATACGCCGCCGCAGAGTGTCTGGTCAAAGTTAACAGGTCCCTGACGGCGCCCCTTCGCTTTGGGAGAGGAGTGCGTCAGGGATGCCCCATGTCCAGCCAATTGTATACCATCTGCGTGGAGCCGTTCCTGTGCCTCCTTCACAGGAGGTTGACGGGATTGGCTCTGCGCGAGCAGGCCTTTTGGGTTGTCCTCTCAGCTTACGCCGATGACATGCTCCTCGTGGTCACAGATCCCGTTGACTTGCGGAGGATGCGCGACTGCCAGCAGACCTTTCTGCTGCGTCCTCTGCAAAGATCAGTTGGGAGAAATGTTCTGGTCTCCTGGTGGGTCAGTGGCGGGTGGACTCCCTGCCGGAGGAGATGACACCTTTTGCGTGGAGCACCACGCACCTCCTCTATCTGGGGGTCCACCATAGCCCCGCTGAGGATGCCTGGCCGGCAAACTGACAGGAGTTCGAGGCGAACATCACCAATCGGCTTGGGTGCTGGACAGGACTGCTCCGAGTGCTTTCCTACAGGGGCCGAGTGTTGGTCATAAACCAACTGGTGGCCTCGATGCTGTGGTACCGGTTGGCCAATTTGGCCCCGCCCCCTGCATTCGCCACCAAGATCCAGAAGAAAGTCATCAGTTTCTTCTGGGGCAAGAGGAAACACTGGGTCTCTGCTGCGGTCCTGAGTCTCCCGATTGAGGAGGGCAGCCAGTCGCTGGTGTGCATCCGCACCTTGGCTGCGGCTCTCCGCCTTCGGACCCTGCAGGGATACCTGTACATTGAGCATCCTCCCAGATGGAGTGCGCTGGCGATGTATTTTTCCGCCACTGTCACTGCCTTCAAGATGACATGCAGCTCCCGGTGGAGTCCATTAGCTGCGCCTCTCTGAGGGAGTTGCCTGTCTTTTACCGGGATCTATTCAGAGTTTGGAACATGATCGCCTCCAGTCAGAGTGCTCCCCCGCCGGCGGACGGACCGACGGGCGGAGGAGTAGCCGAAGCTCCTGAGACGCCCTTCACTGCGGATGGCGAGAGGGCTCGGGGGTGCGGAACGCTCCCAGCCGAGCTGAAGACCACATCGGAACCAGGCCCCGAAACCCTCCTCGAGAGCCAGTCCCACACAACCCGAGCCGACTCTCAGAAATGCCCTCCGTGCCATTCCAATTGGCGCGCAGGGGTTTCCTGTACGGGCTGCTCCTGCACACTCTCCACTTCCTCGCCTTCGTCAGCTGGCCGGAACGCCCTGGCGGTCTGCGTTGCCATCTGGCGGCGAGGGGAAACCCCGACGGAGGTCCCTGTACGCGGGAGTCCTCCCACTTTACATCGGGGACCTCGGGTAGAGGGTGCTGCATAGGGCAGTCCCGTGCAATAGACTTTTAAGTAGGTTCATGGACTCCGAGGCCGCCTGTACTTTCTTCGGCCTGGACAAGTCCGTGTTCATATATATGGAGTGTGCGAGGTTGCAGCCCCTCTTGGAGTATTTGAAGGGGCTGCTCCTCAAGTTTTGGCTACACTTCAGCCCCACGCTCCTGATTTATGGGCACCCGGTGCAGAGGGGCATGGGCCAGGAGGAGGATATCCTCGTCGGTCTGCTCCTGGACCTGGCCAAGGTAGCAATTCACAGGTCCAGGCTGCGGGCCATCGGGGGGTCCATCCTCCCCGATTGCCTGCCCCTCTTCCACGGTTACCTTCACGTCCGGGCGTCCCTGGAGAAGGAGCATGTGGTGTCCACCGATACACTTGAGGCCTTCCGCGACCGGTGGGCACCGCAGGGACTGGAGTGCATCGTCGACGCCGAGAATGGCATTTTAATTTGAGTTTTTTTGTTTGTTTGTTCGATTTTAATAAAGTTATTTTAAAAATATGTATATAAAGGGGGCCTGAGGAATAAAGGCCCCCTTGACATTAAAAAAAAGGGATTACAGAGTAAAGCTCCCTCTGCACTGTCTGCATCAAACATTGCCAGCTCTCCACATTCCACAGATTGTTCAAAGATTCATAAATCAGCCTCACTGACTGAGTGCACCAGCGTCAGAATGGGGCGGAGATGGGCTATATGGCTTGCTGTGCTGATTGGGCAGGAGGCACAGGGTCGAGGTGATGGAGTCAAAGTTGCACTTAGACACCATTCTGGAAAGCAGCCTGCACGACTGGATGAACGAGCTGTTAACAGGCCCCAACAAATCATATTGCCTCTTTGTACCAGCCCCTCCCTTCACCTGTCACTCCAGGTATCCTGCTACAGTTTGACAAATATATCAGTAATGCCTCAGCCCAGAACCTAAGAATCAGGATCAATCCAAGCCTGTTCAGATTCTGCGATAACAGTTTGGTATGTGCACTGAAGAGTGTGGAGCTCAGAGAAGTCATTGATCAAGTAAAAGTGGACAAAGTAAAGATGATAGCAGCCAAGGGTGAAGATATGAGATCAAATGGTACTGCGTGAGCGTGAGGCAATTTATTTACTGTGGCTCTTAACAAGGCAGAGGCTTTTCAGCAGAGAGACATCCATACCAGACGTATTTGTGAATTATTCCAATTGCAAACAGCAGTCGATGGCACTACAGCTGCTTCATTTATTACCACAATGCAGAACAAGTAATGAGGGTGAACTTACGACAGCTATAAATAGTACCTTTTCCAGTGAGAGTCACTTTTTATAAGTCATAATTGGTAGCTCTGTTTTACGTGAGTAAAATCTGTAATAAAGTTTTACGAAAAAGAAAAACACACCAATCATGTCAATGGAATGAAGTGCCAGAGGACAAAGATTAAAATGGATCAAACAGGGGCGCTGATAAAAAGCAAATGTAGATATTGAGGCGGATGTAACATGGGCCACAAGAGCTTCAGGGTGTGGGTATCTGGAGCATTGGGATGCTAACATTAAGGGCAATATGCACATATTAAGAGCTTGGATTGTAAAACACTCAACAGTATATTCAATATATGCACAATTCCTAGGAAATTTCAGAACTATGTTAATTTAATAACCAAATTAGTTCCAATTGAATATTGTTATTAAGTTACTGACTGCATTCAATAATTACTGACAGAATTTAATTATGCTATTGACTCAATCTAATCGTTAAATCACTGGCTGAATTCCATATATTGAATTAATTTTTGCCAATTAATGAATTGATGCCTGAAATTAATTCCTCAATGTATTCATTTCTAACTTGAGTTGATATTGTGAACAACGCACCTTTTGTTCACAGCTGCAGAGCATTGTTTACAGGACAGTTCATCACAGGAGCCCAGGAAAACTGGGCCAACAACAGAAAACCATTCCGAGGAACTATCACACTTGGTCCATCCTCCAGCTGACTGGCTGCGCACAGGCCTGTAAACTGAGCCATGAACAGTGCCACTAACACTCCATTCTTCAGCCTAGAGATAATCCAACCTCACCCCACAAGGCAAGGTCAGCTTAATAATATTTTAAACGTTGCTCCCGTTGGCAATTTTTGGCTTTTTTAATTCATTCTCAGGATGAGGCAAGGTATTTATGGAATAAAAACAAGAAAGTGCTGGAAATACTCAGCAGGTCTGGCAGCATCTGTGGAGAGAGAAGCAGAGTTAACGTTTCAGGTCAGTGACCCTTCTTCGGAAGGTATTTATGGCCCTGCCCTACTTGCCCTAAGAAGGTGTTCCTGAACCACCAAGTAACAGTTGAGAGGTTCTCCGAGCTGCCCTGTGAAGCAGCCGAGCGTCAACCCCCATTGCACAGCACTCGTTGGGATGGAGCAAGACGAGATTTTGGGAGTAGGTTTCCAGCAGCAGCAGCACTTAAAACAGCTGCTGGAACCTCAAGAACAAAGGAAATTGGTGAGAGGGAAGAGAAAACACAGCAGCAAAGAGGACGTTAAAGATCCAACGGGCGTGAAGGAGGTAAGCTGGGCAGCCCTCGGGGGAACTTTGATGCTTGGGAAAAGATATTAAAATATTTTCAATGGCCATCCCTGGCAGTGTCTAATTTTAACAGACACTGAGCAACTGGAGTCTCGCTCAGTCAGACAGTCTGGATGCTTTAGCAGTTCTAATTAAAAGTAAAAACAGGCCACAAAGAGGCCTGCACAAAATTTGAACTATCCTAGGCTGATACACACTGAGTATCAGTGTCAGTTACTGGGTTACTCAGCTACGTGGGAGACAGCACCTAACACATGCCAGCAACGCCTACCACCTAAAAGGACAATAAAAACAAGAAATGCTGGAACCACTCAGCAGGTCTGGCAGCATCGGAAGGGTTCCGAAGAAGGGTCACTGACCCGAAACGTTAACTCTGCTTCTCTTTCCACAGATGCTGCCAGACCTGCCGAGTGGTTCCAGCATTTCTTGTTTTTATTTCAGATTTCCAGCATCCGCAGTATTTTGCTTTTATATTACCTAAAAGGACAAGGCTGGCAGACACATGGGAACACCACCACCAGCAAGTTCCCCTCCAAGCCTCACACCATCCTGATTTGGAGCTATATCGCCATTCTTTCACTGTCGCTGGGTCAAAATCCTGGAACTCCCTTCCTAACAGCGATGTGGGTGTACCTACCCCACATGGGCTGCAGCGGTTCAAGAAGGCAGCTCGCCACCACCTTCTCAAGGGAAATTAGGGATGGGCAATAAATGCCGACTTTGCCAGCGACACCCACATCTCAAGAGTGAAAAAACATATAATGGACATTTCCAATCACGTCAGCAGCCCCGTTAGGCGTTAGTGGATACGCGTCAGCTGTGCCTCAGTGGACAGCACTCTCAATTGAGTCAGAAGGTCATGAGTTCAAGTTCCATTCCAGAGACTTGAGCACAAAATCTAGGCAGACGCTTCCAGTGCAGTACTGAGGGAGTGCTGCACAGTCTGAGGAGACATTTTCAAATGAGACGTTAAACCGAGGCCCCGTCTGCCCTCTCAGGTGGATGTTAAAAAATCCCATGGCACTGTTGAACAGCAGCAGGGGAGTTCTCAGTCAATATTTATCCTACAACCAACATAACTGATACACAATATTGTCATTATCTCACTGTTGGTAGTGGGATCTTGCTATGCGCAAATTGGTTGGCACCTTTCCTGCATTACAACAGTGACGACACTTCAAAAAGTCTTTCATTGGCTGTAAAGCGCCTTGGGAAATCCTGAGGTCATGAAAAGCTCTATATAAATACAAGTTCGTTTTTATAACTCCGCTATATTTTATCCAATATAGTCTGGTATTGTGATATATATTTGTGTTAATAGGCTTAAAAACTGTACAACTGCACAGTTGTATTATAACATTCCCAAATTGGAATGGATAAAACCAAAGCAATAACAGTGAAAGTGGTCCCCACTTACATCGAGTCTGCAGCACTGAAAGAGGCCATTCAGCCCAACTGATCTATTCTGGAGTTTGCCACTTGCCATCTGTGTGTGTTGCTTACCTGACATTGACCAGCGCATGTGTCACTTTGCTTGCTGGCTCCTTCCACTGACCGCTGTTTGTCGAAAGCCTTAAAACTATAACAGAGCAAAAATAAAGGTCACTAGCACTCAATTCAAACTCATCCATGGCAACACTTATATCGAAACGTGTGAACAGAAAGTTGCGTCTGTAATAACCTGCATTCATGTAGTATCTTGGATAAAGTAAAATGACCCAGGACGACTCTCAGAGGCACAAAGGAAAAAAATGGATGTGGATTCAAAGGGAGGGAGATTGAAGAGGGCTAGCCAGAGTTCTGAGAGCAGCTTTAAGGAGATTCTGAAAAACAGAGTAGGGAAGTGGAGGAGTTTGGAGGGGGAATACTAGGAAGTGGGACCTAGGTGACTGAAAGCATGGCCAACAATGGTACAGTAAATCGAAAAGAGACGTATAAGAGGCTAGAGCCAGTGTATCCGCAGCCACGAGGAAGGGTCTCATGTGCTCATACCTTTCCTCAGATTCTGCAACCCAAGTTGCTGAGCACAAAATCCAGGCTGACGCTCCCAGTGCTGCATTGTTGGAGGTGCCATCTTTTGGAGAAGATGTTAAACAGAGACTCCATCTGCCTTTTCAGGTGGAAGTAAAAGATCCTACCCCAATATTTAAAGAGCAGAGGAGTTCTCCCCAGTCTCCTGGGGTCAATATTCATCTCTCAACCAACATCACAAAACAGGTTATCTAATCATTATCACGTTGCTATTTGTGGAAGCTTGCTGTGCGCAAATTGGCTGCCACATCTCCTACAACAGTGACTGCAATTCAAGAAGTAACTCACCCATTGAATATAAGTTATCGAAGACCTGGTGCATTCGAATGATCTCGTAGTAAAGTTCATCATAACTGCTTGGCGTGGGGAGGAAAGTGTCGCCATACGTAATAAACACATTGAATAAATTCACGACCTGCAACGAAAAGGAGCCATAGCTCAATTCTTCTGTTACACTTTTCAGAGGATGGTGGAAAAGGCAAACACTTCACAACAGGAGCAGCCCTGCCCTGAGTCAGCTGGCATGGGTTAATGAGACTTTGCAACACTCTGCACTGCCTCAATGGGTAGGGAGTTCTTAAATCACCTCAGTGTTGCCACTGTCCAGCTGTCTCCAATACATTCTGGCTGCCGTTATTAACAGGCAAAAGGGAAATCTACTCGTGTGACATTCCTCTGGCGAAAAGGGTTAAATTCTAAGGACAGGTTGCATAGACTAGGCTTGTCCTCCTTCAAGTTTAGAAGATTAGGGGGTGATCTAATTGAGGAGTTTAAGATGATTAAAGGAGCTGTTAATATTGAGAGAGAGAAATTATTTCCTCTGGTGGGCGGAGTCCAGCACCTTAAAATTAGAGCCAGGCCTTTCAGGGGTGACGTCGCAAAGGGTAGTGGAAATCTCTAACACTCTCCCCTAAAAAGCTGTAGAGCTTGGGGGTCAACTGAAAATTTCTAAACTGAAATTGATAGATTTTTGTTGGGTAATGGTATGAAGGGTTACAGAACCAAGACAGGTAAATGAAGTTAAGATACAGTTCAGCCATGATCTAATTGAATGACAGAACAGACTGGAGGCCTCCTCCTGTTGCTATGCTCTCTGCATGGTACTGTAGCGCAAGCAATAACCCGTATATTCTGGCCGGGTTAGTGTCTAAACTGAATAAGCAGACAGAGGAACTTCACATGAGTGCGTTAAGCTATAGCCTGCTGATATCCAGGAGTAATTTTGTGGCTCAGATCAAAAAGAGCTGCATGGAACAGGCTACTGGGGAGGGATGTTGCAGTGTGCACGGTTAAAGTGGGCTCACGGGACGAGTGGATGCAGTTGTGGAGAGGGGTAGGGATTGAGGGAGATTGAGGAGGTGGGTCTGTGAGTTTGAGGTCAATAAAAAATGAACAGGCTTGTCGATCCTGGTGGCCTGTTCCTGTCCCTAAAGATACTACGTAAACTGTCATGTGACTTCATCTGCCCTGTTGCTAGGTTTTTGTTGCTAGGTAACTCTGAGAGCAATCCATCACTTGTAAAAATCCTTTTTGCTACAATCTGCAAACTTTAACATTCCATTTAAAGTGTAGCAGCTCTTTTTTGTCATTAATATACATTACGAGCTGCAGGATTTCAGCATCCAAGCTCAAAGTCTGCAGGCTGTCCAATTCGAAATATCACTCCCGATAGCCATATACTTCTGCTTTGCATTTTCCAGCCAATTCAGTGCCCATTTGTAATGTCGGCTTTGATCCCACAAGCTTTCAATGCAGCCAAGAACTGAAGGAATCATTTGTGCTCCCATGGAAGTTTCCCAATAATCAGTCAGTGATACAGTGACAGGGCTGCACTAACGAGGGGTCAGTCAGTGACAGTGACATGGCCGCACTATCGAGGGGTCAGTCAGTGACACAGTGACAGGGCCGCACTATCGAGGGGTCACTCAGTGACACAGTGAAAGGGCCGCACTATCGAGGGGTCACTCAGTGACACAGTGAAAGGGCCGCACTATCGAGGAGTCAGTCAGTAACACAGTAACAGGACCGCACTATCGAGGGGTCAGTCAGTGACACAATGACAGGGCCGGACTATCGAGGAGTCAGTCAGTGACACAGTGACAGGACCGCATTATCAAGGGGTCAGTCAGTGACACAATGACAGGGCCGGACTATCGAGGAGTCAGTCAGTGACACAGTGACAGGACCGCATTATCGAATGGTCAGTCAGTGACACAGTGACAGGGCCACACTATCAAGGGGTTAATCACACAGTGACTGGGCCGCACTGTCGAGGGGTCAGTCACACAGTGACAGGGCCGCACTGTCGAGGGGTCAGTAACATACTGACAGGGTCGCACAGTCGAGGGGTCAGTCAGTCACACTGTGACTGGGCCATACTCTCAAGGAGTCAGTCACAAAGTGACCAGGCCGCACTCTCAAGGGGTCAGTCAGTCACATGGTGACAATGCCGCATTATCGAGGGGTCAGTCACATGGTGACAGGGTCGCACAATCGAGGGGTCAGACACATGGTGACAGGGATGCACTGTTGAGGGGTCAGTCACATGGTGACAGGGCTGCACTGTCGAGGGATCAGTCACATGGTGACAGGGTCGCACTGTCGAGGGATCAGTCACATGATGACAACGCCGCATTATCGAAGGGTCAGTCACATGGTGACAGGGTTGCACTGTCGAGGGATCAGTCACATGATGACAACGCCGCATTATCGAAGGGTCAGTCACATGGTGACAGGGCTGCACTGTCGAGGGATCAGTCACATGGTGACAGGGCTGCACTGTCGAGGGATCAGTCACATGGTGACAGGGCTGCACTGTCGAGGGATCAGTCACATGGTGACGGCTGCACTGTCGAGGGGTCAGTCACATGGTGACAGGGCTGCACTGTCGAGGGGTCAGTCACATGGTGACAGGGCTGCACTGTCGAGCGGTCAGTCACATGGTGACAGGGCTGCACTGTCGAGCGGTCAGTCACATGGTGACAGGGCTGCACTGTCGAGGGGTCAGTCACATGGTGACAGGGCTGCACTGTCGAGGGGTCAGTCACATGGTGACAGGGCTGCACTGTCGAGCGGTCAGTCACATGGTGACAGGGCTGCACTGTCGAGGGGTCAGTCACATGGTGACAGGGCTGCACTGTCGAGGGGTCAGTCACATGGTGACAGGGCTGCACTGTCGAGGGGTCAGTCACATGGTGACAGGGCTGCACTGTCGAGGGGTCAGTCACATGGTGACAGGGCCGCACTGTCGAGGGGTCAGTAACATACTGACAGGGTCGCACAGTCGAGGGGTCAGTCAGTCACACTGTGACTGGGCCATACTCTCAAGGAGTCAGTCACAAAGTGACCAGGCCGCACTCTCAAGGGGTCAGTCAGTCACATGGTGACAATGCCGCATTATCGAGGGGTCAGTCACATGGTGACAGGGTCGCACAATCGAGGGGTCAGACACATGGTGACAGGGATGCACTGTTGAGGGGTCAGTCACATGGTGACAGGGCTGCACTGTCGAGGGATCAGTCACATGGTGACAGGGTCGCACTGTCGAGGGATCAGTCACATGATGACAACGCCGCATTATCGAAGGGTCAGTCACATGGTGACAGGGTTGCACTGTCGAGGGATCAGTCACATGATGACAACGCCGCATTATCGAAGGGTCAGTCACATGGTGACAGGGCTGCACTGTCGAGGGATCAGTCACATGGTGACAGGGCTGCACTGTCGAGGGATCAGTCACATGGTGACAGGGCTGCACTGTCGAGGGATCAGTCACATGGTGACGGCTGCACTGTCGAGGGATCAGTCACATGGTGACAGAGCTGCACTGTCGAGGGGTCAGTCACATGGTGACAGGGCTGCACTGTCGAGGGGTCAGTCACATGGTGACAGGGCTGCACTGTCGAGCGGTCAGTCACATGGTGACAGGGCTGCACTGTCGAGCGGTCAGTCACATGGTGACAGGGCTGCACTGTCGAGGGGTCAGTCACATGGTGACAGGGCTGCACTGTCGAGGGGTCAGTCACATGGTGACAGGGCTGCACTGTCGAGCGGTCAGTCACATGGTGACAGGGCTGCACTGTCGAGGGGTCAGTCACATGGTGACAGGGCTGCACTGTCGAGGGGTCAGTCACATGGTGACAGGGCTGCACTGTCGAGGGGTCAGTCACATGGTGACAGGGCTGCACTGTCGAGGGGTCAGTCACATGGTGACAGGGCTGCACTGTCGAGGGGTCAGTCACATGGTGACAGGGCTGCACTGTCGAGGGGTCAGTCACATGGTGACAGGGCTGCACTGTCGAGGGGTCAGTCACATGGTGACAGGGCTGCACTGTCGAGGGGTCAGTCACATGGTGACAGGGCTGCACTGTCGAGGGGTCAGTCACATGGTGACAGGGCTGCACTGTCGAGGGATCAGTCACATGGTGACAGGGCTGCACTGTCGAGCGGTCAGTCACATGGTGACAGGGCTGCACTGTCGAGCGGTCAGTCACATGGTGACAGGGCTGCACTGTCGAGCGGTCAGTCACATGGTGACAGGACTGCACTGTCGAGGGATCAGTCACATGGTGACAGGGCTGCACTGTCGAGGGATCAGTCACATGGTGACAGGGCTGCACTGTCGAGGGATCAGTCACATGGTGACAGGGCTGCACTGTCGAGGGATCAGTCACATGGTGACAGGGCTGCACTGTCGAGCGGTCAGTCACATGGTGACAGGGCTGCACTGTCGAGCGGTCAGTCACATGGTGACAGGGCTGCACTGTCGAGCGGTCAGTCACATGGTGACAGGGCTGCACTGTCGAGCGGTCAGTCACATGGTGACAGGGCTGCACTGTCGAGCGGTCAGTCACATGGTGACAGGGCTGCACTGTCGAGGGATCAGTCACATGGTGACAGGGCTGCACTGTCGAGGGATCAGTCACATGGTGACAGGGCTGCACTGTCGAGGGATCAGTCACATGGTGACAGGGCTGCACTGTCGAGGGATCAGTCACATGGTGACAGGGCCGCACTGTCGAGGGATCAGTCACATGGTGACAGGGCCGCACTGTCGAGGGATCAGTCACATGGTGACAGGGCCGCACTGTCGAGGGATCAGTCACATGGTGACAGGGCCGCACTGTCGAGGGATCAGTCACATGGTGACAGGGCCGCACTGTCGAGGGGTCAGTCACATGGTGACAGGGCTGCACTGTCGAGCGGTCAGTCACATGGTGACAGGGCCGCACTGTCGAGGGATCAGTCACATGGTGACAGGGCCGCACTGTCGAGGGATCAGTCACATGGTGACAGGGCCGCACTGTCGAGGGATCAGTCACATGGTGACAGGGCTGCACTGTCGAGGGATCAGTCACATGGTGACAGGGCTGCACTGTCGAGCGGTCAGTCACATGGTGACAGGGCTGCACTGTCGAGGGATCAGTCACATGGTGACAGGGCTGCACTGTCGAGGGGTCAGTCACATGGTGACAGGGCTGCACTGTCGAGCGGTCAGTCACATGGTGACAGGGCTGCACTGTCGAGGGATCAGTCACATGGTGACAGGGCCGCACTGTCGAGGGATCAGTCACATGGTGACAGGGCTGCACTGTCGAGCGGTCAGTCACATGGTGACAGGGCTGCACTGTCGAGGGATCAGTCACATGGTGACAGGGCTGCACTGTCGAGCGGTCAGTCACATGGTGACAGGGCTGCACTGTCGAGGGATCAGTCACATGGTGACAGGGCTGCACTGTCGAGGGGTCAGTCACATGGTGACAGGGCTGCACTGTCGAGGGATCAGTCACATGGTGACAGGGCTGCACTGTCGAGGGGTCAGTCACATGGTGACAGGGCTGCACTGTCGAGGGATCAGTCACATGGTGACAGGGCTGCACTGTCGAGGGGTCAGTCACATGGTGACAGGGCTGCACTGTCGAGGGGTCAGTCACATGGTGACAGGGCTGCACTGTCGAGGGATCAGTCACATGGTGACAGGGCTGCACTGTCGAGGGGTCAGTCACATGGTGACAGGGCTGCACTGTCGAGGGGTCAGTCACATGGTGACAGGGCTGCACTGTCGAGGGATCAGTCACATGGTGACAGGGCTGCACTGTCGAGCGGTCAGTCACATGGTGACAGGGCTGCACTGTCGAGGGATCAGTCACATGGTGACAGGGCCGCACTGTCGAGGGATCAGTCACATGGTGACAGGGCAGCACTGTCGAGGGATCAGTCACATGGTGACAGGGCTGCACTGTCGAGGGATCAGTCACATGGTGACAGGGCTGCACTGTCGAGGGATCAGTCACATGGTGACAGGGCCGCACTGTCGAGGGGTCAGTCACATGGTGACAGGGCTGCACTGTCGAGGGATCAGTCACATGGTGACAGGGCCGCACTGTCGAGGGGTCAGTCACATGGTGACAGGGCTGCACTGTCGAGGGGTCAGTCACATGGTGACAGGGCTGCACTGTCGAGGGATCAGTCACATGGTGACAGGGCTGCACTGTCGAGGGATCAGTCACATGGTGACAGGGCTGCACTGTCGAGGGATCAGTCACATGGTGACAGGGCCGCACTGTCGAGGGGTCAGTCACATGGTGACAGGGCTGCACTGTCGAGGGATCAGTCACATGGTGACAGGGCCGCACTGTCGAGGGGTCAGTCACATGGTGACAGGGCCGCACTGTCGAGGGGTCAGTCACATGGTGACAGGGCCGCACTGTCGAGGGATCAGTCACATGGTGACAGGGCCGCACTGTCGAGGGGTCAGTCACATGGTGACAGGGCCGCACTGTCGAGGGATCAGTCACATGGTTGCACTCACATAGGTTCAGTCAGTCACACAATTTCATACATAACAGTAAACATTGAAGAATTCTGTTGGAAAAGGCCTGAGCAACCTGGCAGTTACTTAGAGTGTTTTGCGGTAAGTTGCCTCGCTGTCCTGTCATCTGTGGGACACAGAGAACATTAATAAAATGTACATTGCAAAATAATGGCTCACCATTAAGGCCAAAGCAAAGATGTTGTATTTTTCCAGGAGAACAGTCTCATTTGACATCAGGAACTTCAACAGATTGATCAGTGCTGGAATTACATGAAGCAGACAGTAAGAAAAGCAATAAAACAAAAAGATACACAATTTTGACTACTGAATCTTTCTCCTACTCCCTTGATAGGGGTGCATAATGTTAGGAAATGATGTTCACGGAGCTCAGACTCTCACCGACTCGAAGCACTTTCCAGCACCATCTTAGGAGGGAACTATGGCTGAACCTCTCCCCAGCCCAACAGAAAGCCAAGTTTCACCTGTTTCACTTCTGCTTCCTGGCAAAGATCAAGTAACCCGACACAAACTGAACAATCAGAGCTGGGACCCTCTAGTGTGCAGTTTTATATCAGCCCAACAAACCAGCCATGGAGGTTTACACCATTTTCCTACAGAACTGGAAACAATCTGCTCGGTCTGGAATCTGTTCTGTTCCTTTCCAATGTGTGATGTTAAGTTTATCCCAGTGGATAGTCACTGTGACAAGCGATAGTCAGCATGGCGTTGTCAGGGGGAGATCATTTCTAAGATGGGGGGAGCTGTGGCAAATGAAATTTAATCCTGAGAAGTGTGAGGTGATGCATTTTGGGAGGACTAACAAGGCAAGGGAATATACAATAGATGGTAGGACCCTAGGAAGTACAGAGGGTCAGAGGGATCTTGGTGTACTTTTCCATAGATCACTGAAGGCAGCAGCACAGGTAGATAAAGTGGTTAGGAAGGCATATGGGATACTTGCCTTTATTAGCCGAGGAATAGAATATAAGAGCAGGGAGGTTATGATGGAGCTGTATAAAACGCTAGTTAGGCCACAGCTGGAGTACTGTGTGCAATTCTGGTCGCCACATTATAGGAAGGATGTGATTGCACTGGAGAGGGTGCAGAGGAGATTCACCAGGATGTTGCCTGGGCTGGAGCATTTCAGCTATGAAGAGAGACTGAATAGGAGAGGGTTGTTTTCCTGAGAGCAGAGAAGGCTGAGGGGGACCTGTTTGAGGTATACAAAATTATGAGGGGCACAGATAGGTTAGATAGGAAGAAGCTTTTTCCCTTAGCAGAGGTGTCAATAACAGGGGGCATAGATTTAAGGTAAGGGACAGGAGGTTTAGAGGGGATTTGAGGAAAAATTCTTTCACCCAGAGGGTGGTTGGAATCTGGAACACACTGCCTGAAGGGGTGGTAGAGGCAGGAACCCTCACAATACTTAAGTATTTCGATGAGCACTTGAAACGCCATAGCATACAAGGCTACGGGCCAAGTGCTGGAAAATGGGATTAGAATAGATAGGTGTTTGATGGTTGGCACAGACACGATGAGCCAAAGAGCCTGTTTCTGTGCTGTATAACTCTATGACTAGAACCTATCAGGAAAGGATGAACAGGCTGAATCTCTTTAGAAGAGAAGGCTGATGGGTGACTGAATAGAGGTCTTTGAAACAATGCAAGGTTTTTATAGAGTAGACACAGAGAGTGTCTTCAGCGGTAGAGCAAAACTATCATATAAACATAATATATAAGATAGTCACCAAGAAATCAAATAGGGAATTCAGATGAACCTTCTTTACCCAGACAGGAGTGAGAATGTGGAACTTGCTACCACTGGGATTGGTTGAGGTGAATAGTGTGGATGGATTCAAGCAGCTAGATAAATAGATAAAGGGAGAATGCAATATATGGTCATGCTGATAGAGTTAGACAAGATGGGAGGAGGCTTGTATACAGCATAAATGTTGGCATGGAATGGATGGGCTGAATGGCCTGTTTCTGTGCTGCATATTCTATGTAGAACTAGGCCATTCAGGAAAGGAATCAGGAAGCACCTCTACACACAAAGGTTTAGTGGAAAGTTGGAACTTCCGCGCCAAAAGGGTGTGGATGTTGGGGATCAATTGACATTTTGAAGACTGCTGTTGATAGAGTTTTGTTGGGTAAGAACATCAAGGAGAAAAGGCAGGTAAATGGAGTGCAGGTACAGATCAGCAATGATCTAACAGAATGATGGAATAGGCTTGATGGGCTGAACGACCTCCTCTTGATCTGATGATCCTCTCCCCACATCCGATGTAATATAGTTTAGATGCTGAGTAAAGCTCCCTCTACACAGCTTCCACACATTTTACCCCTAGCCCAGAATAGGCCCATTACTGTAACTAGTGTGGCACTTGTAATTCCATTAACAAGTGGTGGTGGTTGAATTGCCAGAAGTAGCATCCTTCAGATGAGACATTAAACTCCTGTTCAGACGAAAGATTATCAACCCAAAAGGTAACTGCTCCCCTTTCCACAGATATAACTTGACCTGCTGAGTACTTCCAGCATTTTCTGCTTTTATTTCAGATTTCCAGCATCTGCAGAATTTGGCTTTTGTACAAAACTTTTCTGACTGAAGAAGTAATTAACCTCAGATGGTAAGGACTTAGTTTGCTGATTCTAAACAATTTCCAACAAGAGGGAGGAAAAAAGAGACAATAACAGATGGTGGGAACAGATGTTACATAGCTGTAGTGACTGAGCTTCGCTGCATGTGCTGTGCTGCTGATCTGATTTGGCTGCAAGGCAACCTGATCGGGAGCCAGGCAGCAAAAGAAACTGCAGGATGGAAGTTATACAAGGGAAGGGGTTTAGCAGAAGAGTTTAATCAAGTTGCAGGTGGAGAGAGAAAGAAAAAGATTAAGGAAAAAAAGTCAGGGAGACTAAAGAAAGCAGAAAACAATGCCACTGATAATGGGAGGAAGAAGCAGCTTGCATTTCCATAGCTGTTTTCACAACCTCAGAACATCCCAAAGCATTTTACAGATAATGAAGTAAGTTAAGAAATGGAGTCATTGTTGTAATATAGGAAACGAGGCAGCAAATTTTTTTTGTGCGTTCGTTAAGGGATGAATATAGACCAAGACACCAGGGACACCAATAGTGGCTGCAAGATCTTGTACATACAATGTAAAGGGCAGACAGGACTTTGGTTTACCATCTAGTCTGAAAGGTGGCACCTCTGACAGTGCAGCACTCCCTCAGTACCGGCCCTCCGACAGTGCGGCACTCCCTCAGTACCGGCCCTCTGACAGTGCGGCACTCCCTCAGTACCGGCCCTCCGACAGTGCGGCACTCCCTCAGTACCGGCCCTCCGACAGTGCGGCACTCCCTCAGTACCGGCCCTCCGACAGTGCGGCACTCCCTCAGTACCGGCCCTCCGACAGCGCGGCACTCCCTCAGTACCGGCCCTCCCTCAGTACCGGCCCTCCGACAGTGTGGCACTCCCTCAGTACCGGCTCTCCGACAGTGCGGCCCTCCCTCAGTACCGACCCTCCGACAGTGCGGCACTCCCTCAGTACCGGCTCTCCGACAGTGCGGCACTCCCTCAGTACCGGCCCTCCGACAGTGCGGCACTCCCTCAGTACCGGTCCTCCGACAGTGCAGTGCTTCCTCAATTCTGACCCTCCGACAGTGCAGTGCTCCCTCAGTACTGACCCTCTGACAGTGCAGCACTCCCTCAGTATTTGGCTCCAATTGGAAACTCTGAGCTTTAGCCTCAATCTCAGCATTAACTGCCCCCTTACTGCAAAAGTACATTATTCCAGTTCCTGTATTTCAAAAAAATGTTTCAGGCGATTAAAGGATTCGATAGGGCGAATAGAGAGGAACTATTTTCTCTAGTGGAGAATTAAGACTTGGCTGTTTGTGGTGATGTCAGGAGACAGTTCTTCACACAAAGGCTCGTGGAAACCTGGAACTCCCCCCCCACTGACCCACAAAAAATGTGTTGACATTGGAGGTCAGTTTTGAAATTGAGAT
Organism: Heterodontus francisci; assembly: GCF_036365525.1. NCBI lineage: Eukaryota > Metazoa > Chordata > Chondrichthyes > Heterodontiformes > Heterodontidae > Heterodontus > Heterodontus francisci. The sequence continues at coordinate 85,429,100 of NC_090390.1, forward strand.
CGATAGGTTTTTGTAGAGTAAGGTATCGAGAGAGATGGAATGAAGACAAGTAGATGGAGTTGTGATATAGATCAGCCATGATCTGACTGAATGGTGGAACAGGGTCAAGGGGCTGAATGGCCTCCTCCTGTTCCTGTGCTCCCAAAGAGCTCCTCTGTGGCTTCCTCTAGATGATTAGTGCTGAAACTGACCAGTTTCCTAACTGGACAGAGGCTCCCCTGCACCAGGTACTGGATTACTAACTATTGACTGCACCAGGCTGACTGTTGACTACAGAGCGAGTGTATAAATTACGCTAATGGAGACCCAAGGTATTGACTAACTGCTCTGACAGATGGCCTTGTTTCCTTTTTCGTATTTCTTCTGTAATTTCAGGAAAACCAATGTGAACTTATTCCGTTATGCTTCTGTCTTTCAGATGCAATTAATTCTCAAACAGTCCAGAAAAACCTGAGAAGGCCTGAAATGATTTGCTGCCTCATCAGATAATGTTGTAATCTCTAAAAATAAAATGCTCATGGCCCTGCACCAATTTTTAAATTCATTAAATTAGGTGCAAGTAAGAGACAGAATCTTACAGTACAGGAGGCTGCCGTTCCTATCAGGCCTGTGCTGGCTCTGTGAAAGAGCTATTCTATTGGTCTCATTCCCCTTCTCTTTCCCCACAGCTCTGCAAATTTTTCCTTTTCAAGTATTTATCCAATGCCCTTTAGAAAATTACGATTGAATCTGTTTCCACTGCCCTTTCTGGCAGGGCACTCCAGAACAACTCAGAGTAAATAAAAATTCTCATCTCTGCTGGTTCTTCTGCCAATTATCTGTGTCCTCTGGTTACCTTGCGCCACTGAGAACTTATTTGTTCCATCAAAACTCCTCAATTTTGAACTCTATTAAATCTCCTCCTAACTTTCCTTTATGATGTGTGGACAGTAGGAGGGAATGCCTCATCAGCTTGAAATTCTGGCACTTCGACTAGTATGATTCAGAAGCATGGACAATCCTGCCATTTGCACAAAATGAAAATGCAGTCCTATTCATTTGCAATGTACAATGCTTGTTGCCAGAATGCTGTCATCTCACCAGCTCAAAACCACCAGCAGTGATTGCAAATTAGCTTTAATACTCAAGGGCTCATCTTAACTGCCTCATACACACAGCAGTGCTCCCGCACCTCTGATGAGTCACACAGTGTCATGGGGCCCCGAATCGTGGAGCTACTTCACATGTTTCAGCTAGGCTCAAAACGTAATAGCAATTGCAACAGTTGGATCGAATGTGAAATTGAACAGAGCTGCTACCACAAGGATTAGTTGAAGCGAATCGCAGACACATTTAAAGAGAAGCTAGATAAGTACATGAGGGAGAAAGGAATCGAAAGATACGCTGATGGGGTGAGCTGAAGTGGGGTAGGAGGAGGCTCGAGGAACATAAACACAGGCATGAATCCATTGAGCCGAATGGCCTTTTTCTGTGCTGTAGACGCAATGTAATGGACAAAGTGCGTCAGAGTGAATGAATGGGAATGGGGGGTGTGATCTTCACCATCCCATCTCTGCCCCATACCTGGATCGTACCCAGTATTTCTGTGCAAAGTGAAACACTCAGACTGTGGACTCGTGATTGACAGGCAACACTGCTTGGAGGACTTTCCAACACAAATGGAAAGACATTAACCGTCCACTACAGTCTGGCAAACACGAAGGATGATTGAGGAGGCTGGTACTCCTGCAATTTAAACCTGTGATGAAAGGGTCTTCTCAAAGTGAAGCTTTTCACAGCTGGAAAAGTCACAACTGCTATCCAGTGAAAAGTCACCAAGAGGGCAGGACTGGGCTCAGCTATGACAGCCCTATAGTTGGATGATGTATGGGACTGACTTTATAGGTTCACTCACAATGAATTTGCGTGAAGTAAAAAAAAAACTTGCATTTATATCGCGCCTTTCACAATTTCAGGACATCCCAAAGGGCTTTGCAGCCAATTTTAAAGCCTAGTCACTGATGTAATGTAGAAAAGGCAGCAGCCAATCTGTGTACAGAAAGCTCCCACAAACTGCAGTGAAATATAACATCTGTTTTAGATGTTGGTTGAGGGATAAATGAAGAACTCCACTGCTCTTCCTTGAAGTTGTGCCATGGGATCTTTTATGTCCGCCTGAGAGGGCCTCAATTTAATGCCCCATCTGAAAGGCGGCACTGTTACAAAAGTGCTTCGATATTTTTTGTTCAGTATATGTTTTTGAGGACTTATAATTAAACTGTGAAGATAGATTAATTGAAAGACTGAAGACTTCATAGAAGCTGGACTTTGCTTTGCTGTTGACAGTTCATTGAAAGGACACCGAGATGCTGTTTAAAAACAGCCTTGCTGGAAGTCATGTGCTTTAAGCAATAAACACAGAAGCCCTGGTGACCTGAGGAAGATGTTTACAGAGAAGTGACAGGTCAGGATTTATAAGGGTCAGAAGGCTTGACTCTAGAGATAGTGTTTGTGGTTTTGCTTTGGACACTGTGTTGGGGTGTGAACTGTTTTCAAGACAGTTGGAGAAAACCAGCCAAGACAGCAGCCACCATCAGCTCACCTTCCTCCATCTCTTTGAGAATTTCCCGAGAATCAAGTGTAAGAAATAGAGAAACTGATGCTGCATTTCTCCTGATAAACCTGCCAAACTGATCCTCAAGATCGCCTGAAAAGAACGGCTCTAGAAAGATCCCAGTCACAGCAGTCTATGCATATTTGAGATGCCTGACCAAAAGGGACAACTGAAATGTTTCCATATCTTCTCTTTTTTCTTCAAAAATTAGCAAGTATTTAGCCAAAGTATTCTTTTTTGTCTTTTTTTTGTAACAGATCCCTGCAGACAGAATTTCTGTATTTTTTCCAGTATGCGTGAGTTTGTGTGTGGGGAATTTAAAAAGGGGAATTTTCATATTTCAATCTGTGTGATAATGGTCAGCTTTGTTACTGGTTAAGTCTTGGTTTATAATAAACTGATAGTTTTGTTGTTTATTAAAGAAACCTGGTTGGTGTATTTTATATTGGGATAAAGAGTAGAGTATATTGGTAGCAGTGACCACCGCACAGTCCTTGTGGAGACGAAGTCCCACCTTCACTTTCAGGATACCGTCCATCTTGTTGTGTGGCACTATCAGCGTGCTAAATGGGATAGATTTCAAACAAATCTAGCAATGCAAAACTGGGCATCCACGAGGCGCTGTGGGCCATCAGTAGCAGCAGAATTGTACTCAACCACAATCTGTGACCTCATGGCCTGGTATGTCTCCCACTCTACCATTACCATCAAGCCAGGAGACCAACCCTGGTTCAATGAAGGAGCAACACCAGGCATACCTCAAAATGAGGTGTCAACCTGGTGAAGCTACAACAGAGGACTACTTGCATGCCAAACTGCGTAAGCAGCATGTAATAGACAGAGTTAAGCGATCCCATAACCAACGGATCAGATCTAAGCTCTGCAGTCCTGCCACATCCAGCCATGAATGGTGGTGGACAATTAAACAACTAACTGGAGGAGGTGGCTCCACAAATATCCCCATCCTCAATGCTGGGGGAGCCCAGCACATCAGTGCGAAAGATAAGGCTGAAGCATTTGCAACAATCTTCAGCCAGAAGTGTCGGGTTGATGATCCATCTTGGCCTCCTCCTGAAGTCCCCAGCATCACTGATGCCAGACTTCAGCCAATTCGACTCACTCCACGTGATATCAATAAATGACTGAAGGCACTGGATACTGCTAAGGCTATGGGCCCTGACAACATTCGAGCAATAGTACTGAAGACCTGCGCTCCAGAACTTGCCGTGTGCCTAGCCAAGCTGTTCCAGTGCAGCTACAACACTGGCATCTACCTGGCGATGTGGAAAATTGCCCAAGTATGTCCTGTACACAAAAAACAGGACAAATCCAACGCAGCCAATTACCGCCCCATCAGTCTACTCTCAATCATCAGTAAAGTGATGGAAAGTGTCATCAACAGTGCCATCAAGCGGCACTTGCTTAGCAATAACCTGCTCAGTGATGCTCAGTTTGGGTTCTGCCAAGGCCACTCAGCTCCTGACCTCATGGCAGCCTTGGTTCAAACATGGACAAAAGAGCTGAACTCAAGAGGTGAGGTGAGAATGATTGCCCTTGATATCAAGGCAGCATTTGACCGAGTATGGCATCAAGGAGCCCGAGCAAAACTGAATTCAATGGGAGTCAGGGGGAAAACTCTCTGCTGGTTGGAGTCATACCTAACGCAAAGGAAGATGGTTGTGGTTGTTGGAAGTCAATCATCTGAGCTCCAGGACATCACTGCAGGAGTTCCTCAGGGTAGTAGCCTAGGCCCAACCATCTTCTGCTGCTTCATCAATGACCTTCCTTCAATCATAAGGTCAGAAGTGGGGATGTGGCAATGACCATCTCCAACAAGAGAGAATCTAACCATCTCCCCTTGACATTCAATGGCATTACCATTGCTGAATCCCCCACTAACAACATCCTAGGGGCTACCACTGACCAGAAACTGAACTGGAGTAGCCATATAAATACCATGGCTACAAGAGCAGGTCAGAGGCTAGGAATCCTGCAGTGAATAACTCACCTCCTGACTCCCTAAAGCCTGTCCACCATCTACAAGGAACAAGTCAGGAGTGTGATGGAATACTCTCCACTTGCCTGGATGGGTGCAGCTCCAACACTCAAGAAGCTTGACACCATCCAGCACAAAGCAGTCCACTTGATTGGCACCCCATCCACAAATATTCACTCCCTCCACCACCGATGCATAGTAGCAGCAGTGTGTACCATCTACAAGATGCACTGCAGCAATGCACCAAGGCTCCTGAGAGAGCATCTTCCAAACCCACAACCTCTACCAACTAGAAGGACAAGGGCAGCAAATGCATGGGAACACCACCACCTGCAAGTTCCCCTCCAAGTCACAAACCATCCTGACTTGGAGCTATATCGCCGTTCCTTCACTGTCGCTGGGTCAAAATCCTGGAACTCCCTTCCTAACAGCACTCTGGGTGTACCTACCCAACGTGGACTGCAGCGGTTCAAGAAGGCAGCTCACCACCACCTTCTCAAGGGCAATTAGGTATGGGCAATAAATGCTGGCCTGGCCAGCGACGCTCACATCCCGTGAATGAATAAAAAAATATGTATGATTGACTGCATCGGTAACTGGGTAACATTTTAAAAAACATAAGTTGTGACCTGTGGAGAAGTGGAACTAGAAAAGTCAGTGCACTCCTCCCGCCTCAGTCGTAACATATGCACGGCACCTCAGTACTGCACCGGGAGTTTCAGCCTGGAATTTGTACTCAAGCCTCCAGAGTGGGACTTGAATCCAGGGCCTTCTAATTGAGCAATGAAGCAAGGTGTCAGCAGTAACAGGTGAGTGGCAACTGTGGAACTGGACGCCAGCAGGAGAAGACAGGGTGCCGGGGTGGGAAATTACTGGGATGGAGCAAGGCCTACATGAAAAAGCCTCACAATGATCGACATACACTACAATCTCTCATTAACATGTACAGCATCAGCAATTTCCAGATTTTGCCCATCACTTCTTCTCCATGACAACCTACACTACAGTCCTGTATTCTTACTGGCTGTTGCTTTTTCGATATGCCCACCCCAACACCTCCAACTCATTTTCTCCTCCTGACTCTTTCTTCAGGTCTCCTGTCTTCCCATCCCTACCCTGCTCCTGCCTCTCCATGGCTTTCCATCACAGAAGGATTTGATGAAGTTTCCCAATGTGAATAAAGGAACCCACAAATAAAGCAACAAAGTCCATGACTTCAGACTTATTGAGTGGCTGCCGCATGCCCTCCCGTGCCGACCCTCATCCCCCCCACACTGCCCCACATCCGCCCCACCCTCGCCCACGTCCCCCCCACCCTCGCCCACGTCCGCCCCACCTGCCCCACCCTCCCCTACACCTCCCCACCCTCACCCACGTCCCCCCTACCCTCACCCACGACCCCCCCACCCTCACTCACATCCATCCCGAGCCTCACTCTCACCCACATCCCCCACACCCTCGCCCACATCCGCCCCACCCTCCTCCACATTCCCCCCCACCCTCGCCCACATCTGTCCACACCTCCCTACCCTCACCCACATCCCCCACACCCTCACCCCCATCCACCCCACCCTCACCCCCAGCCTTACCCCCATCTGTCCCACCCCTATCTCCATTCATTCCACCCCACATGATGGGGGAACAAGACAATAGTGGAATGGCAAAACTCTGGTGAATATTATTTAAACATTAAAATATGGAACATTTCAATTGTTGTTCTGTAAGGTAACACTTCCTAATGTGTATCCTCTATTTAATCTTAACTGATCACAGCTCCAGGTGTACTATAATGTTATCTACCAGGTATAACAGGACACTCACCTGACCAGAGTTCACGCCAGGTGTAATGTAACCGTACTCTACACTTCTTCTGATAACAGATGAGCTTGTGAACTATCTGAACACACCGCCTGCAAACAGGGAAATGGAGGAAGTGTTACATTAACAACAAAAACAACTTGCATTAATAGAGCTTTTAAACCTAATCAAACAGAAATAGATGGTGAGGCAAAGAAAGGGTAATTAGAAGAGGTGATCAAAAGCATTTTTAAAAAATTCTCTCATGGGATGTGGGCATCAATGACAAGGCCAGCATTTGTTACCCAGCCCTAATTGCCCTTCTTGAACAACTGAATGGCTTGACCAAGAGTCAACCACATTGCTGTGGGTCTGGAGTCACATGTAGGCCAGACCAGATAAGGACGGCAGATTTCTTTCCCTAAAGGACATTACTGAACCAGATAAGTTTTTATGACAACCAATGATTGTTTCATGGCACCATAACTGGGAGCACCATTACTGAGACTCGCTTTCGATTCCAGATTTTTTAAAATTAACTAATTAAATTTAAATTCCACCAGCTGCCATGGTAGGATTTGAACCAATGTCCCCAGGGCATTAGCCTGGGCCTCTAGATTACTAGTGCAGTGACATTACCACTACGCCAACATCTCCCTCAGCATGGTCAAAGATGTATGTTTTAAGAGGGGTAATGAAGGAGCAGAGAGAGGTGGGGAGGCCGAGAGGTTTAAGGAGCGAATCCCAGAGCATAGGCTCTAGATGGCTGAACGCACAGCCACCAACGGCGGGTGAATGGAATGGGGATATACAAAAAGCCAGAGCTGGACGAAGAGAGAGCACAGAGGAGAGAGGGTTTTAGGGTTGGAAGAGATAGTCAAGGACAAAGCCATGAAGGGATTTAAACTCAAGGGTGAGAATTTAAAATTTGAGGCATTGGTGGATGGGGAGCCAGGAAGCACAGGGGTGATGGGTGAATGGGACTTGGTTGGATTAGAAAACAGGGTGTTAGACAAGCTCAAGTTTACAGAGGATGGAGGATGGGAGTCCGGCCAGAAAGCATTGGAATAGTCAAGTCTGGAGGTGACAAAGGCATGGATGACGGTTTCAGCAGCAGATGAGGTGAGCTGGAGAAGAAGTGGGCAATGTTACAGAGGTGGAAGTAGGTGATTTTCGTGATGGAGAGGGTATGGGGTTGGAAGCTCATTTCAGGGTTGAACAGAACACTGAGGTTGTGAACAGTCGGGCTGAGCCTCAGACCATGGCTAGAAAGGGGTTGGAATTGGTGGCTAGGGAACCGCGTGTGCAATGGGGGTGGCAAAGACAATAGCTTTGACTTTCTCAATATTTTAATTTGAGGAGGTTGCGACTCATCCAGAAATGTATGTCGAACAAGTAAATTGATTAAGTGCAGGGGTCGAGAGAAGTGGTAAAGGGTGTCTGAAATAAAACCAGAAAATGTTGGAAATATCCGGCAGGCCAGACAGTATCTGTGGAGAGAGAAACAAAATTAATGTTTCAGGTCCATGACCTTTCATCAGAACTCCTGGAGAGATTAAATGACAAAAGAGTTGGTGGTGCAGGGCCAAAGGAAATGGTAATTGGACAAGTAAAGAAACAAAAGATGCGTCTAAAGGAACTGTGAATGGCAGAACGATGAACAACTGCCACCTGAAAGCAAAGAAAGAGAAAGACAACGAAACAAAATGGGGGCAGAGGTTACAGTTTGAAATTGTTGAACTCAATGTTGAGACCAGTAGTTTGTAAAGTGCCTAAGTAAAAGAGGAGATGCTGCTCCTTGAGCTTCAATGGAACACAGCAGGAGGCCAAGGACAGAGAGGTCAGCATGACAGCAAGGTGGAGAATTAAAATAACTGGCGATCGGAAGCGTGGAGCTACGCTTGCGGACTGAACAGGTGTTCCGCAAAGCAGTCACTCAATCTGTGTTTGGTCTCCCCAGTGCAGAGCAGACCGATTTGTGAGCAGCGAAAACAGTACACTAAATCGACAGAAGTACACATGAATCGCTGTTTCATCTGGAAGGAATGTTTGGGGCCTTCGGCACTGAGGAAAGAGGAGGTAAAAGGGCAGGTGTTACATCTCCTGCACTTGCATGGAAATGTGCCTTTTGAAGGGGAGGGTGTGTTGGGATGAGTGAGGAGTGGAGAATGCTGAGGGGGGGGGGGGCGGTGAGATGTGTTTGGTTGCAGCATCAAGCTGGAGATGACAGAAGATGATCCGTTCAATATGCAGACTGGTGGGGTGGAAGGTGAGGACAAGGGGAACCCTATCATAGTTGTCGGAGGGAGGCAAGGGGGTGAGAGCCAAAGTGTAGGAAATAGAATGGACATGATCGAGGGCCCTGTCAACCACAGTGGGGGGGGGCTCCTCAGCTGAGCAAAAAGGAAGATAAATCAGAAGTGCTGGTATGGAAGGTCACATCATCAGAGCAGATGCGACAGAAACAGAGAACCTGGGAGAATGGGATGGAGTCCTTACAGGAAGTGGGGTGTAAGTAAGTGTAGGCAAGGTAGCTGAGGGCATCAGTGGGCTATTAATGAATAGTCGTTGATAGCCGATCCCCAGAAATGAAGACAAAGAAGTCGAGGAAAGGAAGAAAGAGTTGGAGATGGACCATGTGAAGATGAGAGAAGGAAGGGTGGAAATTGGAAGCAAAGTTGATGAAATTTTCTAATGCATCCCAACAGCAGAAACCAGCACAGATACAAGACATCAATGCACTGGAAAAAGAGGTAAGGGAGGGGGCTAAGTAGGACTAGAACAAGGAACATTCCACATATCCCACAAAAAAGCAGGGACATCTAGGACCCATGTGGGTAACCATAGCAACACGTTTTGTTTGGAGGAAGTGAGTGGAGTTGAAGGAGAAGTTGTTCAATGTGAGAACAAGCTCAACCAGGGGGAGGAGGGTGGTGGTGGATGGGACAAAAACAAGAAATGCTGGAATCACTCAGCAGGTCTGGCAGCATCTGTGGAAAGAGAAGCAGAGTTAACGTTTCGGGTCAGTGACCCTTCTTCGGAACTGACAAATATTAGAAAAGTCACAGATTATAAACAAGTGAGGTGGGGGTGGGGCAAGAGATAACAAAGGAGAAGGTGCAGATTGGACCAGGCCACATAGCTGACCAAAAGGTCACAGAGCAAAGGCAAACAATATGTTAATGGTGTGTTGAAAGACAAAGCATTAGTACAGATTAGGTGTGAATACACTGAATATTGAACAGCAGCAAGTGCAAACCTGAAGAAAAACAACCTGAAAAAAACTTTTCTAATATTTGTCAGTTCCGAAGAAGGGTCACTGACCCGAAACGTTAACTCTGCTTCTCTTTCCACAGATGCTGCCAGACCTGCTGAGTGATTCCAGCATTTCTTGTTTTTGTTTCAGATTTCCAGCATCCGCAGTATTTTGCTTTTATTTTGGTGGTGGATGGGGACTGGTTGGGCCTCTGTTCAAGGTAGAAGGGGAGAACCCTCACAACGTCCTGGTGGGGGATGGAGATGTAGAGATATTGGACGTCCATGGCGAAGAGGAGACAGTGAGGACCAGGAAACTGGAAACCATTGAAGTGACGAGGGCATCGGAAGAGTCACGGATGCAGGTGAGAAGCAACTGGACAAGAGGATAGAAAATAGAGAGATAGGCATGACAGAATAGGGGATAGAGTTGAGATAGGAAGAAATCTGTTCAGGGGGGCAGGAACAGGCTGAAACAATAGGTATACCAGGGCAGTGCTGTTTGTGTGTCTTGGGAAGTAGGTAGAAGCGGGCTCTTCGAGTTTGGGGCTCTAGGAGGTTGGAAGCCACGGACGGAAGATTTCCAGCGGAGATGAGGTCAGTGACAGTCCTGGAAACGATGGCTTGACGTTCAGTAGTGGGATCATGGTCCAGGGGGAGGTAGGAGGAAGTATCAGAGAGTTAGCAATCAGCCTCTGCAAGGTAGAGGTCGGTTCACCAGACAACAACACCATCATTATCAGCAGGTTTAATGATAATATTAGGCTGGCACCCGAGAGAACAGAGAGCTGCAAGTTCAGAGGGAAACAGGTTAGAGTGAGTGAGGAGAACAGACAAATTTAGATGGCCAATGGCACACCGAAAAAATCTAGAAAAAGTAAGACACCAGAGGAAGCAGTCCAGTTGGAGGGAGAATACGCGAGACGGGTAAAAGAGTCCACTGAGCTGGGATGGGAGAGACTCCTAGCCATTGAAGTGGGCGTGGAGGCAACAGAAGAGCTCAGCATCATTCTGAGCTCAAAATTCATTGAAATGGGGGCATAAGGGGATCAAGCTGAAGCATTGCTTAAGGACAGGTTGATCAGTATCAGAGAGAGGAAGGTTGGAGGGTACTGTGAATACATGGCAAGGGGTAAGATTGGAAGAAGGGATGGGGTCAGAGGGAAGTGAAGGGGAAGAAAGATCCAGAGGGGCATTGCTACCCATGGGTTGTTGGAGTTTGCGATCCTTCACACCTGAAAGGAAGAAAAAAAGTTTTTTTGTTTGAGTGTCAGATGTGGCGACGGATGAAATGAAACTGTGGAATAGGTAGCTTTGAGATCGAGTGAGTCAGTGCTGCTGAAGAGAGGTCAGAGTGTGCATGTGGCAGCACATGGCATTGACAGTGGATCTCAGGTGCAGTGAGAGCAGCAGTTCGAAGAACGCTCAATGTCTAGGAGGTTTCTAATTGTGAGTGGATCCGAAACACGAAGGTTGCAATTTCACTTGGAATCCACGTGGAATAAGTCGGAGCTGGTGACAGTTGCTAAGGAAGGAGATGTGGCTGTGAAATTGAGCTTTGGTAGACACCTGATCAAACACAAGGAGGGGAACAGAAACCAATGAAGGTGAATGAGGTAAAAGAGACAAACGGAAATCCCATTGGAGAGAAGAGCAAAATTTCTTCAAGGTTAGCATTCCTGGAAGAAAGGTGGCAGTGAATTCAACACTAAAACAAAAGCAAAATACTGCAGATGGAGGAAATCTGAAATAAAAACAGAAAATGTTGGATATGCTCAGCAGGTCAGGCAGCATCTGTGGAGAGAGAAACAGAGTTAACATGTCAGGGTGATGACCTTTCATCAGAAAGGGCAAAGGGGTTGAGGGCGGGTTTTCTGAGGTGGGGAGGTGATGACAGCGTTTTTAAAAGGGAGCGGTACAATATCTGAGGGGAGGGAGCCGTTTACAATGGCAGGTAGCATGGGGGCCAGGAAGGGAAAATGGATCATCAGCAGTTTAGTGGGAATGAGGTGAAGGGAGCAGAAGGTCTCATGGACAAAATGAGCTCAGACATAGCATGAAGGGAAATAGGAGAAAAAATAGATTAACATGCTGGTTCAACACTGGGGGAACCATATTTGGCAGCTGACTGGCCTAAACGTAATGATCAAAGTAGTCGTGGAGCAGATTAACAGCTGCAGCAGTATCATGGCGACAATAAGCGTTTTAAAGAATCAGATGACATTCAATAAGCTTCACCTGTATCTGAGCTACCCATAGCATAATTAATCCACTCAAAGGGATTCAACAAATGTTGTAAACCTTATGTTATCATAGGTACTCTCTTACAATCCATGTTCACTGATTCCCAAATGCTCTGTCCAATCTAAGTTAAATGGAGCGGGTCCTGGGTTACCTGATCTTACCCAGGTTAGCGGTAGAAGAAGCTACAATTGATTTCTGGGACTCGGGTTGGAAAAGGATAACTGATCAGCCAAATTTCCACATCTTGATCATTATTCAGAGATTCCCATGCTCACCATTAGTCTGGCATGCAGAAAGCTTGGGTAAAGTATGGGGACTCACCCTGCAAGCAGGAGGGGTGAATGAAGGGGACAATGAAGAAATGATGTTGACTTACATGTAAAGGTCCATGGGGAACTCCTTCATCATGTGGGTGACCATAAATTCCACCATTAGATCTGGAAAACAGTGAGTTAAGCTTTGGAATATATTGTGGCTGGAGCTTATATATTCATACATATATAAAGTTCGTCACAGAAGGCCACTCAGCCCATTGAGTCTACGCCAGCTCCTTTGAAGTTAATCTCACGCCTCTCCTCTTTCCCTATATCCCTGCAATTTTTCTCGTTCAGGTATTTATCCAATTCCCTTTTGAAAACTCCTACTGAATCTTTATCTACCACCCTATCAGGCAGTGTATTCCAAATCCTAACAACTCAATGCCTAAAAAAGTGCTTTCTCATGTCACCTCTGGTTCTTTTGCCAATCACTTTAAATCTGTGCCCTCTGGTTATCGATCACTGGAAACAGTCTCTCTTTATTTACTCTAACTAAATAGAAATAAACAAATAGTTTGCCTACATTACACAAGAATCATTCCTGCCTGGCTGGCTCTTCCAATTACATGATGTTACCTAGCTCAGGTCATTTTGCTGCAACAACTGCTGCTGAAAGATGTGACTAGATGCTACAGGAATGGAAAGCTTTCTTTTTTAACTTTTGGTGCCTTTCATTGCAGCAGTAATAAGAGAGCATTAATAACATGGTTGGTTTGACACCACTGTTGCTGTAAGGTCAAGAGCAAGGACACAGCCTGCTCAGAAATCTGCAGAGGTGCAAACTGTGCCAACCTTTAGACTTGATTTTGGGCATCACCCAAAGATGAACTTCTCTTGGTTCCAGCACCAATTTCTTCATCTCTTCAGAAGGTTACAACTGGTGCCCATGATTCTTGGTCTGGGATTGGTGTCACCTCTTGACCTGTTGGCAATGTTGAGATAATGCTCTATACAGCTATTTGCCAAGTCTTGAATGTACACTACACTCCCATCACCTTAACTATAAATATGCAGGAGAGTCAGTCAGACAAGGAACCTGGAGAAGAATTAATTTCTTTTATTTCATGTCTGAAGGTCTGATAAACAATATATTGCGGTACTTCGGCATCTGTGACACTGTAAATCCTGAAAACCTGATGAATAAAGTTATTAAAAAGAAAATGAAAGCCTGGTTAACAAGGGCGCCAATCAAATGCAGTGCTGAGGTAACACACAACACAAGCGGACAGTCCCAGATTCAATCTCCAGTATGTGCTGAGAGAGATGATCACAGAAAGTACTAGGAATGATAGAATTATGGAATACAGTACAGAGAAGGCCATTCAGCCTGTTGAGTCCGTGCCCACTTCTTGCAAAAGCAATTTAGCTAGTCCCTCTACCCCACCCTTTCCCTGTAGCCTTGCAAATTTTCTCACTTCAGGTGCTTATCCAATTCCCTTTTGAAAGCCACGATTGAATCTGCCTCCACCACACTCTCAGGCAGTGCATTCCAGATCCAAACCACGCACTACGCAAAATGTTTTTCCTCATATCGCCTCTGGTTCTTGACCCTTTGGCCAGTGGGAACACTTTCTCTCTATCTACTCAGTCTACATGATTTTAAACACCTCCAACAAATCTCTCAGCTTTCTCTAAGGAGAACAACCCCAGATTCTCCAATCTATCCATATAACTGGGCTCAAAACACCAGACCAAGGAAAAGAAAATATTAGTGAGGAAAACCACTCCTGATTGCTAACCTGTACCATGTGCAAGAGCCAGGAGAGAACTGGGCTTGACGTGTCGCTTATAGTCAAAACAGGTTGAAAGAAAAAAAAACTTGCATTCTATAACGTCTTTCATCACCTCAGGATGCCCTAACTTTACAGCCCATTTGTGCTCTGCAAGCTCTCACAAGCAGCAATGTGATAATGACCAGATATTCTGATTTTAGTGATGTTGGTTGAGGGATAAATATTGGCCCAGGACACCTGGGAGGACTCCCCGACTCTTCTTCAAAATTGTACCATGGATCTTTTACATTCACTGAGGGGGCTCGATTTGAAGTCCCATCTGAAAGGCGGCGCCTCCGATAGTGCAGCATGCCCTGAGCACTTGGAATGTGTGCTCAAGTATCAGGAGTGGGACTTGAAACCACAGCCTTCTGACTCAGAGGTGAGAGTACTCCACACTGAGTCACAATTGACATCATCCAGACATGAGATTGGCCATTGGCTGAAGTACCAGAGGTAGGCCTGGCCCCCTGTGGAGCCGTATTTCACCAGAAGACAGCACCTAAAGGAGAGAGAATACCACAGCGCCATGTTACTTGAATCATTCTGATTCCACTTTACAATGTCTAAATTTCCCGAAGGCAACACCACACTCATTTTCACTGGGACTTGTTCCTCAGATTTCAAAAGTCTGCATTTTAGTAACATCACAAGATCTAGTCCGGAGTAATACAGCCCTAACAAGAAAGCATTTGTCAGCTCATTATGAATTTAAAAAAAGACAAATCAAAAATGATTAGATTAGATTAGAGATACAGCACTGAAACAGGCCCTTCGGCCCACCGAGTCTGTGCCGACCATCAACCACCCATTTATACTAATCCTACACTAATCCCATATTCCTACCAAACATCCCCATCTGTCCCTATACTTCCCTACCACCTACCTAAACTAGTGACAATTTATAATGGCCAATTTACCTACCAACATGCAAGTCTTTTGGCTTGTGGGAGGAAACCGGAGCACCCGGAGAAAACCCACGCAGACACAGGGAGAACTTGCAAACTCCACACAGGCAGTGCCCAGAATCGAACCCGGGTCCCTGGAGCTGTGAGGCTGCAGTGCTAACCACTGCGCCACTGTGCCGCCCCAAATGGATCCCATTTGTTTAAAATATCAATATTTAGATTTTAAAAACTGAAGGAACCACTAAATTATTCAAGCATTTCAATATCAAGTAATTATGATTCCTCTTCACAGTGTCTACATTTCCCTAATTAGTTTTGCTTCTGTGGTGCTAGATCAATGGCTACAGCCTAACTTTGCATACTGGTGAATTAGATTTAAATAGCATAATTCATTCATATATATTCACCACCCGCAATAATGAATAGACCCTTCCAATCTCATAAAGCTGTACTTTGTTCAGCTTTAGGTGAAAGCCTGTCCTTAATTAACCAGATTTGCAGAGGTACTAATCATTTACAGCACCAAAGCCTGGGTACAATCACTGGTCTGTGCTGGACAAGTTGATCTCAAGGTCTTTAGACATAAGTTTATCTTAATAGTGTTTAAAATATTGTTTTTTTAATAAATAGTTAATTTGTTGTTATCTAAAGATACCTGGTTTGGTCTGTTTTATTCTGGGGGTTACTAGAGTGTTTAATTTGGCTGTTTTTCAGGTTGGGTGGGAAAACTTTAATAATATGCTGCGACCTGTGGAGTGATGGGACTGAATTGACAGTGTGTTGCGCCTGCCTCGGTCGTAACAATCTGTTTTGGTCAGCTGTGAGGGACAGGAGGATGTGAGGGACAGGAGGATGTGAGGGACAGGAGGATGTGACCGTGAATGAGGCAGGTAAAGGGACTGAGCAGACAGTAGTGGAGGAGCCTCAGACTTAACAATTGTCAAACAGGTTTGAGGTGCTCTCAACCTGTGTGGACAAAAGCAAGGTCTGCAAGGTGGATGAGCAGATTGGCTATAGCACTGTGGTACAGGAAGCCATTCAAGTAGGGGGAGCAAAAAGGAATGTAGTGGTAGTAGTAGGGGATAGTATAGTAAGGGGGATTGACACTGCTCGACGCAGCCAAGAGCGTGAGTCCAGAAGGCTGTGTTGCCGACCCGGTGCCAGGGTTCGGAACATCTGCTCAGGGCTGGACAGGAACTTGGAGTGGGAGGGGAAGGATCCAGTTGTCGTGGTCCATGTAGGCACCAACGACACAGGTAGGACTAGGAAAGAGGTTCTGCTTAGACAGTATGAGGAGCTCGGGGCTAAATTGAAAAGCAGAACCTCAAGGGTAATAATCTCTGGATTATTACCTGAGCCACGTACCAATTGGCAGAGGGCACATAAGATTAGTGAAATGAATAAGTGGCTCAAAGACTGGTGTGGGAGAAGTGGGTTTCGGTTTGAGAGGCACTGGCACAGTACTGGGGAAAGTGGGGGCTGTACCTTTTGGACAGTCTGCACCTGAACCATGCTGGGACCAGTGTTCCAGCAAACCGTATAACTAGGGAAGTAGAGAGGGCTTTTAACTAAACAAGGGGGGTGAGGGATCAAGCCTAGGTAGACGTAGCAAACCAAGGGGTAGAATCAAGGCAGGAGAGCAAAATAACAATATGGGAAATGAAGATCAGAGAATGACAGGAAGGGACAGAGAGAAAAAAAACCTAAGAACACACCAACAGTCAAGACTAGATGTTACAAAGATAACAAAAAAACAAAACTAAAGGTTCTGTATCTGAATGCACGTAGCATTCATAACAAAGTAGATGAACTGATAGTGCACACTGAAGTAAGTAAATATGATCTGATAGCCATTACGGAGAAGTGGCTGCAGGATGACAATGATTGGGTCCTGAATATTGAGGGGTATATGACGTTCAAGAAGAATAGGAAGCTAGGTAAAGGTGGAGGGGTTGCATTCTTAATCAAGGATGGCATTGGTGCAATAGTTAGAGATGACCTTGGGTCAGGAGATCAAGATGTAGAATCGGTTTTGGTGGAGATGAGGAATAGTAGGGGAAAGAAGTCACTAGTGGGAGTGGTCTACAGGCCCCCTAACAGTAACCATAATGTAGGACAAAGTATACAGGAAGAAATATTGGGTGGTGATAAAGGGACAGCAATAATCATGCTTGATTTTAATCTACATATAAATTAGAAAAATCAGATTGGCAATAGTAGCCTGGATGAAAAGTTCATAGAATGCTTTCCAGATAGTTTCTTAGAGCAGCATGTTCAGGAACCAACCAGAGAGCCGATTATATTAGACTCGGTATTGTGTAATGTGACAGGATTAATTAATCACCTCAGAATAAAGGCAGCGACCACAATATGATTGAATTTTACATCCAGTTTGAAAGAGAGAAGAGTGAGTCTAAGACTAGTATTTCAAACCTAAATAAGGGCAACAGGAATTTAGCAGTGTTAAAGGATATTTATTGAAATGCAAGGAGTATAGTAAATAAAGCCAATGAGCTGAGGGCACAGATAGTATATTCCTACTATAAAGAAAAATTCTAAGGGGAGGACCCACCATCCGTGGTTAACTAAAGAAGTTAAGGAAAGTATCAAACAAAAGGACAAAGCATATAATTGTGCAAAGATGAGTGGCAGATCAGATGATTGGTCAGAATATAAAGAACAGCAGAGAATGACTGAAAGGTTAATCAGGAGAAAGAAATTCGAGTATGAGAGGAAGCTAGCTAGAAATGGAAAAATAGATCGCAAGGTTTTCTACAGGTATTTAAAAAGGAAAAGAGTAAGTAATGTGAGTGTTGGTCCTCTAGAGAGTGAGAATGGGGAGTTAATAGTAGATTATAAGGAAATGGCAGATGAAATGAACAAATATTTTGCTTCATATATAATATAAAAGCATAATACTGCAGATGCTGGAAATCTGAAACAAAAACAAGAAATGCTGGAAATACTCAGCAGGTCTGGCAGCAACTGTGGAGAGAGAAGCAGAGTTAACATTTCAGGTCAGTGACCCTTCTTCAGAACTGACAGATATTAGAAATGTAAAAGATTTTAAGCAAGTAAAGCGGAGGGTGGGGCAAGAGATAATAAAAGAGGTGTTGATAGGACAAGGTCACAGAGAATAACTGACCAGCAGGTCATGGAACAAAGGCAAACGGTATGTTAATGGTGTGCTGAAAGACAATGCATAAGTACAGAGAGGGTGTCAACAGACTGTAAAGCACAAAGGACTCCAAGGACAAACATTAAATTTTTTTTTTTGAAAAACAGAAACAGTGGGTAGGCACAGGAGGCAGATTTTGGAAAGGTGCAGAAGTAACAGGGTTGTTGTCATGGGTGACTTCAACTTCCCTAATATTGATTGGAACCTCCATAGTGCAAATAGTTTGGATGGAGCAGTTTTTGTCAGGTGTGTCCAGGAAGGTTTCCTGACTCAATATGTACATAGGCCGACTAGAGGGGAGGCTATGTTGGACTTGGTGCTTGGCAACGAACCAGGCCAGGTGGCAGATCTCTTGGTGGGAGAGCATTTCGGTGATAGTGATCACAACTCCCTGACCTTTACTATAGTCATGGAGAGGGACAGGAGCAGACGGGATGGGAAAATATTTAATTGGGGGAGGGGGAATTACAATGCTATTAGGCAGGAACTGGGGAGCAGAAACTGGGAACAGATGTTCTCAGGGAAATGCACGACAGAAATGTGGAGGTTGTTTAGGGAGCACTTGCTGTGACTGCTGGATAGGTTTGTCCCAATGAGGCAAGGAAGGGATGGTAGGGTGAAGGAACCTTGGATGACAAGAGATGTGGAACAGCTAGTCAAGAGGAAGAAGGAAGCTTACTTAAGGTTGAGGAAGCAAGGATCAGACAGGGCTCGAGAGGGTTACAAGGTAGCCAGGAAGGAACTGAAGAATGGACTTAGGAGAGCTAGAAGGGGACATGAAAAAGTCTTGGCGGGGAGGATTAAAGAAAATCCCAAGGCGTTCTACACTTATGTGAGGAACAAGAGGATGGCCAGAGTGAGGGTCGGGCCGATCAGGGATAGTGGAGGGAACTTGTGCCTGGAGTCGGAGGAGGTAGGGGAGGTCCTAAATGAATACTTTGCTTCAGTATTCACGAGTGAGGGGGACCTGGTCGTTTGTGAGGACAGCGTGGAACAGGCTGATATGCTCGAACAGGTTGAGGTTAAGAGGGAGGATGTGCTGGAAATTTTGAATGATATGAGGACAGATAAGTCCCCGGGGCCAGACGGGATATACCCAAGGATATTACGGGAAGCGAGGGAAGAGATTGCTGCGCCTTTGGCGATGATCTTTGCGTCTTCACTGTCCACTGGAGTAGTACCGGATGATTGGAGGGTGGCAAATGTCGTTCCCTTGTTCAAGAAAGGGAATAGGGATAACCCTGGGAATTATAGACCAGTCAGTCTTACGTCGGTAGTGGGCAAATTATTGGAGAGGATTCTGAGAGACAGGATTTATGATTATTTGGAAAGCATGGTTTGATTAGAGACAGTCAGCATGGCTTTGTGAGGGGCAGGTCAAGCCTCACAAGCCTTATTGAATTCTTTGAAGATGTGGCAAAACACATTGATGAAGGAAGAGCAGTGGATGTGGTGTATATGGATTTTAGCAAGGCGTTTGATAAGGTTCCCCATGGTAGGCTCATTCAGAAAGTGAGGAGGCATGGGATACAGGGAAAGTTGGCTGTCTGGATACAGAACTGGCTGGCCCATAGAAGACAGAAGGTGGTAGCAGACGGAAAGTATTCAGCATGGAGCTCGGTGACCAGTGGTGTTCCGCAGGGATCTGTTCTGGGACCTCTGCTCTTTGTGATTTTTATAAATGCCTTGGATGAGGAAGTGGAAGGCTGGGTTAGCAAGTTTGCCGATGACACGAAGGTTGCTGGAGTTGTGGATAGTGTGGAAGGCTGTTGTAGGTTGCAACGGGACATTGACAGGATGCAGAGCTGGGCTGAGAAGTGGCAGATGGAGTTCAACCTGGAAAAGTGTGAAGTGATTCATTTTGGAAGGTCGAATTTGAATGCAGAATACAGGCTTAAAGACAGGATTCTTGGTAGTGTGGAGGAATAGAGGGATCTTGGGGTCCATGTCCATAGATCGCTCAAAGTTGCCACCCAAGTTGATAGGGTTGTTAAGAAGACGTATGGTGTGTTGGCTTTCATTAACAGGGGGAGTGAGTTTAAGAGCCGCGAGGTTATGCTGCAGCTCTATAAGGCCCTGGTTAGACCACACTTGGAATATTGTGTTCAGTTCTGGTCGCCTCATTATAGGAAGGATGTGGAAGCTTTAGAGAGGGTGCAGAGGAGATTTACCAGGATGCTGCCTGGACTGGAGGGCATGTCTTAAGAAGAAAGATTGAGGGAGCTAGGGCTTTTCTCATTGGAGCGAAGAAGGATGAGAGGTGACTTGATAGAGGGGTACAAGATGATGAGAGGCATAGAGAGGATAGCCAGAGACTTTTTCCCAGGGTGGAAAGGGCTATCAACAGGGGGCATAATTTTAAGGTGATTGGAGGAAGGTTTCGGGGAGATGTCAGAGGTAGGTTCTTTACACAGAGAGTGGTGGGTGCGTGGAACGTGCTGCCAGCGGTGGTAGTAGAAGCAGATACATTAGGGACATTTAAGCGACTCTTGGATAGGTACATGGATGATAGTAGAATGAAGGGTAGGTAGTTAGTTTGATCTTAGAGTAGGTTAAAGGTTCGGCACAACATCGTGGGCCGAAGGGCCTGTACTGCGCTGTACTGTTCTATGTTCTATCTATGTTCCAACAAATATTTTGCTTCTGTCTTCACTATAGAGACGACAAAAAACTTTCCAGTAATAGCTGTATTCAGTGGAAGGAAGAGAGGAACTTGGTGAAATTACAATGACCAGGGAACTGGTACTGACAAAACTGATGGAGCTGCAGGCTGACAAGTCCCCTGGTCCTGATGGGTTTCATCCTAGGGTCTGAAAAGAGGTGGTTAGTAAGGTAGTAGATTCTGGAAAAGTTCCATCAGACTGGAAAGTAGCAAATATAACCCCTCTAGTCAAGAAGGATTGGGGGGGGGGGGGTTGTGGAGGCCGAAAACGGGTAACTATAGGCCTGTTAGCTTGACGTCCATCGTGGGAAAGTGTTAGAATCGATCATTAAGGAGGCTATAACTGGGCACTTAGAAAAACTCAAGGTAACTGGGAATAGTCAGCATGGCTTTGTGAAAGGGAGATCATGTTTAACCAATTTATTGGAGCTCTTTGAAGGAGTAGCATGTGCCATGGATAAAGGGGAGCCCATTGATGTACTGTACTTGGATTTCCAGAAGGCATGTAATAAGGTGCCACATGGGCAGCGCAGTGGTTAGCACCGCAGCCTCACAGCTCCAGGGACCCGGGTTCGATTCTGGCTACTGCCTGTGCGGAGTTTGCAAGTTCTCCCTGTGACCGCGTGGGTTTTCGTCGGGTGCTCCGGTTTCCTCCCACCGCCAAAGACTTGCAGGTGATAGGTAAATTGGCTATTGTAAATTGCCCCGAGTGTAGGTAGGTGGTAGGGAATATGGGATTAATGTAGGGTTAGTATAAATGGGTGGTTGCTGGTCGGCACAGACTCGGTGGGCCAAAGGTCCTGTTTCAGTGCTGTATCCCTAAATAAACAATAAAAAAAAAGGTTATTGCGCAAAGTAGGAGGTCATGCTATAGTGGGTAACATATTAGCATGGACAGAAGATTAGTTGGCTGGCAGAAAATGGGTCCTTCTCTGATTGCCAGGATGTGATGAGTGAAGTCCCGCAGGGGTCTGTGCTGGTATCTCAACTTGTTAAAATTTGTATCAATGACTTAGAAGAGGGGAGCGATGGCATGGTTGCTATATTTGCAGATGACACAAAAAAAATTTTTTATTCATTCATGGGATATGGGCGGCGCTGGCCAGGCCAGCATTTATTGCCCATCCCTAATTACCCTGGAGAAGGTGGTAGTGAGCTGCCTTCTTGAACCGCTGCAGTCCATTTGGGGTAGGTACACCCACAGTGCTGTTAGGAAGGGAGTTCAAGGACTTTGACCCAGCGACAGTGAAGGAACGGCGATATAGTTCCAAGTCAGGATGGTGTGTGACTTGGAGGGGAACTTGCAGATGGTGGTGTTCCTATACATTTGCTGCCCTTGTCCTTCTAGTTGGTAGAGGTCGCGGGTTTGGAAGGTGCTGTCTAAGGAGCCTTGGTGCATTGCTGCAGTGCATCTTATAGATGGTACACACTGCTGCCACTGTGCGTTGGTGGTGGAGGGAGTGAATGTTTGGAGATGGGGTGCCAATCAAGCAGGCTGCTTTGTCCTGGATGGTGTCGAGCTTCTTGAGTGTTGTTGGAGCTGCACCCATCCAGGCAAGTGGAGAGTATTCCATCACACTCCTGACTTGTGCCTTGTAGATGGTGGACAGGCTTTGGGGAGTCAGGAGGTGAGTTGCTCACCTCAGGATTCCTAGCCTCTGACCTGCTCTTGTAGCCACGGTATTTATATGGCTACTCCAGTTCAGTTTCTGGTCAATGGTAGCCCCTGGGATAGTGGGGGATTCAGCAATGGTAATGCTGTTGAATGTCAAGGGAAAATGGTTAGATTCTCTCTTGTTCGAGATGGTCATTGCCTGGCACTTGTGTGGCGCGAATGTGACATGCCACTTATCAGCCCAAGCCTGGATATTGTCCAGGTCTTGCTGCATTTCTACACGGACTGCTTCAGTATCTGAGGAGTCACAAATGGTGCTGAGCACGTTATTGCTAAGCAAGTGCCGCTTGATGGCACAGTTGATGACACTTTCCATCACTTTACTGATGATTGAGAGTAGGCTGATGGGGTGGTAATTGGCCAGGTTGGACCTGTCCTGCTTTTTGTGTACAGGACATACCTGGGCAATTTTCCACATTGCAGGGTAGATGCCAGTGTTGTAGCTGTACTGGAACAGCTTGGCTAGGGGCGCGGCAAGTTCTGGAGCACAGGTCTTCAGTACTATTGCCGGAATATTGTCAGGGCCCATAGCCTTTGCAGTATCCAGTGCCTTCAGTCGTTTCTTGATATCACGCGGAGCGAATCGAATTGGCTGAAATCTGCCATCTGTGATGCCGGGGACTTCAGGAGGAGGCCAAGATGGATCATCAACTCGGCACTTCTGGCTGAAGATTGTTGCAAATGCTTCAGCCTTATCTTTTACACTGATGTGCTGGGCTCCCCCATCATTGAGGATGGGGATATTTGTGGAGCCACCTCCTCCAGTTAGTTGTTTAATTGTCCACCACCATTCACGGCTGGATGTGGCAGGACTGCAGAGCTTAGGTCTGATCCGTTGGTTATGGGATCGCTTAGCTTTGTCTACTGCATGCTGCTTATGCAGTTTGGCACGCAGATAGTCCTGTGTTGTAGCTTCACCAGGTTAACATCTCATTTTGAGGTATGCCTGCTGCTGATCCTGCCATGCCCTCCTGCACTCTTCATTCAACCAGGGTTGGTCTCCTGGCTTGATGGTAATGGTAGAGTGGGGAATATGCCGGGCCATGAGGTTACAGATTGTGGTTGAGTACAATTCTGCTGCTGCTGATGGCCCACAGCGCCTCATGGATGCCCAGTTTTGCATTGCTAGATCTGTTCAAAATCTATCCCATTTAGCATGGTGGTAGTGCCACACAACACGATGGAGGGTATCCTCAATGTGAAGGCGGGACTTCGTCTCCACAAGGACTGTGCGATGGTCACTCCTACCAATACTATCATGAACAGAAGCATCTGCGGCAGGCAGATTGGTGAGGACGAGGTCAAGTATATTTTCCCCTCTTGTTGGTTTTCTCACCACCTGCCGCATACCCAGTCTAGCAGAGATGTCCTTTAGGACTCGGCCAGCTCGGTCAGTAGTGGTGCTACCGAGCCACTCTTGGTTATGGACATTGAAGTCCTCCACCCAGAGTACATTTTGTGCCATTGCCACCCTCTGTGCTTCCTCCAAGTGCTGTTCAACATGGAGGAATACTGACTCATCAGCTGAGGGAGGGCGGTAGGTGATAATCAGCAGGAGGTTTCCTTGTCCATGTTAGATCTGATGCCATGAGACTTCATGGGGTCCAGAGTCGACGTTGAGGACTCCCAGGGCAACTCCCCCCCTACTGTATACCACTGTGTCACCACCTCTGGTGGGTCTGTCCTGCCGGTGGGTGATGACAGTGTCTGGGACATTGTCTGTCAGGTATGATTCCTTGAGTATGACTATGTCAGGCTGTTGCTTGACTAGTCTGTGGGACAGCTCTCCCAACTTTGGCACAAGCCCCCAGATGTTAGTAAGGAGGACTTTGCAGGGTTGACAGGGCTGGGTTTGCCATTGTCGTTTCCGGTGCCTAGGTCAATGCTGGGTAGTCCGTCCGGTTTCATTCCTTTTTATTGACTTTGTAGCGGTTAGATACAATTGAGTGTCTTGCCAGGCCATTTCCGAGAGCATGTAAGAGACAACCACATTGCTGTGGGTCTGGAGTCACATGTAGGCCAGACCAGGTAAGGACAGCAGATTTCCTTCCCTAAAGGACATTAGTGAACCAGATGGGTTTTTACAACAATCGACAATGGTTTCATGGTCACCATTAGACAAGCTTTTAATTCCAGATTTATTAATTGAATTCAAATTCCTTCTGCTGTGGTGGGATTTGAATGAACCCATGTCCCCAGAGAAATACCCTGGGTCTCTGGGTTACTAGTCCAGCGACAATACCACTACGCTACCGCCTCCCCTGAGGCAGGAAAGTATGTTGTGAAGAGGACATAAGGAGGTTGTAGACCGATACAAATAGGTTGAGTGAGTGGGCAAAAATCTGGCAGGTGGAGTATAATGTGGGAAAATGTGAAGTTGTTCACTTTTGCAGGAAGAATAAAAAAGCAGAGTATTATTTAAACGGCCAACGACTGCAGAACTCTGAAGTGCAGATAGATCTCGGTGTTCTAGTGCATGAGTCACAAAATGTTAGTATGCAGGTACAACAAATAATAAAGAAGGCTATCGGAATGCTATCCTTTATTACGAGAGGAATAGAAAATAAAAGTAAGGATGTTATGCTTTAGTTAGACAGGGCATTGGTGAGACCACCTCTTGAATACTGTGTGTAGTTTTGGTCTCCTTATTTAAGGGAGGATGTGAATGCGTTGGAGGCAGTTCAGAGGAGGTTTACTAGATTGATACCAGGAATGAGTGGGTTGTCTTAAGAGTAAAGGTTGGACACTGGAGTTTCGAAGGGTAAGGGGAGTCTTGATTGAAGTATATAAGATCCTGAATGGTCTGGACAAGGTGGATGTGGAAAGGATGTTTCCTCTTGTGGGTGAGTCCAGAACTAGGGGGCACTGTTTTAAAATTAGGGGTCTCGATTTTAGGACAGAGATGAGGAGAAATGTTTTCTCTCAGAGGGTTGTGCGACTTTGGAACTCTCTGCCTCAGAAGGTGGTGGAGGCGGGGTCATTGAATATTTTTAAGGCGGAGGTAGATAAATTCTTGTTAGGCAAGGGAATCAAAGGTTATCAGGGTAGAAGGGAGTGCGGAATTCCAAACAAACAGATCAACCACGATCTTATTGAACAGCGGAGGAGGCTAGAGGGGCTGAATGGCCTACTTCTGCTCCTAAGTCGTATGTTCAGTTGGTCAGCTGTGACTCAGTGGGTGCTCTCGCCTGACACAGAAGGTCAGGGGATGAAATCCCAAATCAGAGACTTGAGCACAAAGCCCAGGTTGCCACACCCAGTACCAGTACTGAGGGAGTGCTGCACTGTGTGAGGTGTTGGCTTTCAGATGAGATGTTAAACTGAGGCCCTCACAGGTAGGTGTAAAAGATTCCGTAGCATTGTATAAAAAGACTTGCATTCATATAGCACCTTTCACGACCACCAGACGTCTCAAACTGCTTCACAATCAATCAAGTACTTTTGGAGTGTAGTCACTGTTGTAATCTAGGAAAGGTGGCAGCCCAAATGTGCACAGCAAGCTATCACAAACAGCAATGTGATAATGGCCAGATAACCTGTCTTAGTGATGTTGGTTGAGGGATAAATATTGGTCAAGCCAGCAGGGGGAACTCCCCTGCTCTTCTTCGAAATGGTGCCATGAGATCTTTTATGTCCACCCAAGAGGGAAGACTGGGGCTTAGTTTAACATCTCATCCGATGAGACAGGACTTCACAGTGTAGTATTCCCTCAGTACTGCGCTCGGAGAGTCAGCCTTGATTTTTGTGCTTAAGTCCTGGAGTGGGACTTGAACTTGAAACTGTCTGACTCTAAGAGGTGAGAATACGACCGACTAAACCATAGCTGACACTATTTCAAAGAAGAGCAGGGGAGTTCTTGCCAGTGTCCTGGCCAATATTTATCCATCAACCAACATCAATAAAACGGATGATCTGCTCGTACATCACATTGCTGCTCGAAGGAGCGTGCTGTGTGCAAACTGGCTGTCGTGTTTTCTATACTTCACTGGTTGTAAAGCATTCTGGGATGTCCTGAGGTTGTGAAAGGTTCTATATAAATGCAAGTTCATTCAGATATCCCGCCAACATTCCCTGTCCAGCTCCACACATGTTTTTTTTTAAATCATTCGTGGGATGTGGGCATCGCTGGCTAGGTCAGCATTTATTGCCCACATTGAGACATTGCCCACATTTATTGTGTGGATAAATGAATAAGACCCTGGAGAACCGCTCCACAGCTCTGCATGAGTTAGCGGCTCAAGGAGGGGAGAACATCATGGGGGACGTAAAGGAATTGTTGAGGTTTGTAGAAGAACTGTTTACACTCGAGTTACTGCTTCATGCTGTCCTTAAACAAACAAGCTGGTGAGTGTGACTATGTATCGGACGGTGGAAGGTCTTTTGGAGACAGCATTATGTATTTGTGGTTGAAGCGGGCAGTTCTGGCAAGTGAGTGCAATCAATCAGATAATAAAAAACAAATGCAGCAAATCCCTACTCCTGAAGATGCTGCCTCATACCAGCAGCTGCACAGTAGGCATTCTTCCTGAGTAGATCCAGACAGTGAATGTCGGCCAAGATAGTCTACTTTGGCAGAGGCATCACAGCTGAAAGCAATCTTTACCTTAACCATGTCCAAACACGCACGCACTTGGCAGTGGAAATCACAGGAATCATAGAATACAGCACAGAAAGATGCCATTCAGTCCATCATGCCTGTGCCAGCTCTTTGAAAGAGCTATCTAATTGATCTCATTCCCCCTTGCTTTTTCCACATAGACCTGCAATTCTTTTTCCTTTTCAAGTATTTATCCAATTCCCTTTTGAAAGCTACTACTGAATCTGCTTCCACCATTGCATTCCAGATCACAAAAACATAATAAAAACAATTCTTCTTAGCTTCCCCCAGTTACAGACCCACCTGCTTGGGAAACAGTTTCTCTTCATTTATTCTACCAAAAAGGAGTTGGGGCCTAGGTCAGTTCCTCCCCTTCCTAACTCAGGGAGAATAATTGTAGCACTTCTACCCTAACCAACATCAGGTGCCTTGGCTGTGACCTGGGACCATGGTATGAAGAGCTACAGGGTGTACCACAGTGTGCATTTACCAACAGAGCCACCGAAGGAGCTAATGAGCTGTTTTAAACCCAGAATATTGACCCAGAATATAAACCCAGAGGCATCAGAAACACAAATATTTCACTTGCAACTCACAGATCACATTTATATAATTGTACAATGCACATCTCCTTTATAGAGCAGTCAGGCGAGAGATATGTGAAACTTCAATCAAGGGCTGTCAGTGTGTGTGTGCGTGCGCGTATGTAACAGCCTCAAGCCTTGATGTGCAGAGGCAGCTGTGACTGCTTTCTCCTATCATTAAATGAGACAGGATGTCAACACAGTTCCACATCAAGTCTGGGGTAGATTCCGAAAGCATTCTGTGATCACTGACAATTTGAAGTCTTTACTTCTGTTCTTTCTCCCCTTCCTCTCCCTGACAGATACGATTGCTACTGGAGGACAGCTGCGGTGCCAGCATCCCTCATTCAGATCTCAGCTGTGGCTCAGTGGGTCGCACTCTACCCTCTGAGTCAGAAGGTTGTGGGTTCGAGCCCCACTCCAGAGACTCGAGCTCAAAATCCAGGCTAACATTTTCATATGTTGCACTGAGGGAGCATTGCACAGACGGAGGTGCCGTATTTCTGAGACGTCAAACCGAGGCCCCATCTGCCCTCTCAGGTGGATGTACAAGATTCCACAGTACTATCGGAAGAAGAGCAGGGGAGTTCTCCCTGGTGTTCTGGCCAATATTTATCCCTCAGCCATCACTAAACAGATTATCTGGTCATTATCACATTGCTGGTTTTGGGAGCTTGCTGTGTCTAAGTTGGTTGCCATTTTTCCTACATTACAACATTGACTACACTTCAAAAGTACTTCATTGGCTGTGAAGCAGTTCGGGACATCCTGAGATTGCGAAAAAAAAATGTCTCTGTTCTCTCACATAAGAGGTTTTTCTTTATAGGTGAACTGAGACTATGAGTAATGGTAGGCTATCTGAATGTTATTCAGTATCGTTCAATCTTGGCTAATGATGAGACAAAAGAACTTGAGCTGACTTTACCCTTCTCTAGCTCAGGGAGACTGAGACCAATTGACGAACCCTACTGCCACCCCCAGCCGAATAGCCGCTCTGTGGGGGTGCATTTCTGTATTCTGCAATTTCCAATGGGTTCCAACTAAGGCTACATGAGGAGAAGGTGTCCAATCTGCCATTGCTAAGATAACATCACATCTAAACCAGAAACAGCAACATAAATTACAGGCAAACAAGCCATGAATATCTGGTGCAGCAGCCTGTCTCGCCAATCTACAGCATAGCACTGAGGCACAGATCAGCAGCTGATTTCAGTTGATAAGGAGCATTGGCGTCACAACCAACCGCAGGACCCTGAGCCAGCAAGGGGAGACGTAAAAAGATCAACTCAGGTTTCTGGTCCTACCTGTTACTTCAGGAAATAACTTGCATAGTCAAAGTACCCAACACCTTTTGCAGTCTGGCCTTACACATGAAGAAATGGGCAACTGGGTGAGATGAGTGCACAATTGGGGGTGAAGGGGACAAAATTGCAGCAGGAGTCAGCACCATTGGGGAGGAGTAGGGAGGAAACTAAAGGAAAAAAGCAGGAAAGAAACAAAGCATGGAACACGGAAAGGACATTGGGCCCATCGAACCAGCTCCTCCAAGAGCATGTGCACTCTCCCCGCCCCAAATACTCACTCCTATCATTGGCTCTACCGAACCATTTAATCACCTCCCACAGCCCGTGTGCACTCCCCCAAACAGATATTAAATAGGTTACCTGACTTTTCTTTGTTCCTGTCTCCAAATGTGCTACATAGTCCATAGGTTACATCTGGTTCTGGGTACAAGTCTTCCCCAGATATGCTGGGCTCTTCCGTACAATACAGAGACCCAAATAGGACCAGCTCCCTACAGATAATCCCACAGTAGGGCTGCAGATCCACATTTTCTTGCATTGGCGATAGCCTGGGGTCATTTATACCTCAGAATGAGGGAGACATTGAGAACTGAGTTGCAGTCTCCACTGACAGACTATCCCTAAACTAAGCCAAATTCCAGAGCCAACAGGTTGTATTCTGAACATTTGTCATTTTTAATTGTAGATCCTAAATCTTGCTTTTCTCCCCCAAGACACTGTTTAACAAACTCAGATCATCATTCAAGGTGAGGAGAGACAATTAAAGGGCTAGTGAGACACTTACCCAACACAGCACAGACCAGAGGACATGAGGGGATGTTCTTCTCTGCAGCCTTCTTCCGATGCCTCATGGGCTGGAAAGTAATTTATAAGTTAACAGACCAATTTTAACGAACACAAAGTGAACATTAGACCTTTTTCGAGAGGTCAACTCCAGCATCTGCCTCCGCTCAATCCCTTCGCACATGAAACACTGAAATCCCGCTTGGATTCTTTTTTCATTATTGCAATATATGCTGATCTCCAATCAAAATAAAGATCTTTTAATAAGCTGAAGACCTACAGAGAAAGCACTAACCAACCAAAAAACACAGCAGGCCCATTGGATCTGAGAGAGCAGTCACACAGAGTGGGGATCAGTAGTTAGAACTCTGATGGGCTTCTGAAGAAGGGTTTCTACCCAAACATTACCTTCTTGTTTGATCTCACTGCTGCTGATCCACTTACTGAATATTCCCCGTTTCCTGCTCTAGCTCCAGCTTTTCTATTCAGCTGCAAGTGAGGATAACTTCCTACAAGGACCCGTGAATGAAAGCGGTGTCAGGATCTGCCTTCCATTTCTCAGATCGGGGGTCAGCTGCCTACAACTGTCCTGCTTGAAGCATGAGCAGATTGTCACCATGTTAGTGGACAAAAGAGCACCTAAGCTAGCTATGCCACGGTAGGGAGGGACAGCTCGTCCAATGTTGGCTCTGCAATGTTGGTTCTGAGTTCCATTGTCTGCTAAATGTAAAGGAAGCTTTACTCTGTATCTAACCCATGCTGTACCTGCCCCGTGAACGTTTGAGTATTTCATAGAATCACGGAATGGTTGCAGCACAGAAGGAGGCCATTTGGCCCGTCATGTCTGTACCGGCTCTCTGCAAGGGCAACTCAGCTAGTCCCACTCCGTGTCCTTTCCCCATAGGCCTGCAAATGTTTTCCCTTTAGGTTCTTACCCAATTCCCTTTTGAAAGCCATGATTGTATCTGCCTCTATCACACACTCAGGCAGTGCATTCCAGATTCTAACAACACGGGCGGCACAGTGGCGCAGTGGTTAGCACCGCAGCCTCACAGCTCCAGCGACCTGGGTTCAATTCTGGGTACTGCCTGTGTGGAGTTTGCAAGTTCTCCCTGTGTCTGCGTGGGTTTCCTCCGGGTGCTCCGGTTTCCTCCCACATGCCAAAGACTTGCAGGTTGATAGGTAAATTGGCCATTATAAATTGCCCCTAGTATAGGTAGGTGGTAGGGAAATATAGGGACAGGTGGGGATGTGGTGGGAATATGGAATTAGTGTAGGATTAGTATAAATGGGTGGTTGATGGTCGGCACAGGCTCAGTGGGCCGAAGGGCCTGTTTCAGTGCTGTATCTCTAAACTAAACTAAACGCTGCATAAAAAAGTCTTTCCTCATGTTGCCATTAGTTCTTTTGCCAATCACCTTAAATTAGTACCCTCTGGTTCTCAATCCTTCTGCGAATGGGAATATTTCTCTCTATCTATGCTATCTAGACCCCTCATGATACTTAACACCACTATCAAATCTGCTTTCAACCTTCTCTTGTCTGAGGAGAACAACTCCAGTTTCTTCAATCTATCCACGCAACTGAAGTCCTTCATACTTGGAACCAGTCCTGTAACTCTTTTCTGCACCCTCTGTGAAGCCTTTACATCCTTCCTAAAGTGTTGTGCCCAGAACCGAACACAATACTCCAGTTGAGGTGGAACCAGAGTTTTGTAAAGGTTCATCATAACTTCCTAGCTTTTGTACTCTCTGCCTCTATTTATAAAGCCCAGGATCCCATACGCCTTTTAACCACTTTCTCAACCTACCCTGCCAACTTCAACAATTTGTGCACAGACGCCCCAAGTCTCTTCGCACCTGCACCCTTTTAGAATTGTGCCCTTTATATTATATTGCTTTTCTTCATTCTTTCTACTAAAATGTATCACTTCACGCTTCTCTAAATTTCATCTGCCACATGTCCGCCCATTCCACCAGCCTGTCTCTGTCCTCTTGAAGTCACTGCCCTCCCTACAGTTCACAATACTTTTGAGTCATCTTAAAATTTTGAAATTGTGCCCTGTATACCCAAGCCTGGGTTTTTAACATCTCTTAAGAAAAGCAGTGGCTCTAGTGCCGACCCCTGGGAAACCCCGCTGTGTACCTTCCTCCAGTCCAAAACACTGTTCTGTCACTCATGCTACAACTGTCTCTTTTATTCCATGGGCTTTAACTTTCCTGGCAAGTGTTCAATGGGACAGTGTTGAGGAAGCTTTACTCCGTATCTAACCCTGTGCTGTACCTGCCCTGGGAGTGTTGTGGATGGGACAGCAGTGACCTCTAGTAAAAAGTATTCTTTGCTCCACCTTAATGAATGGACAAATGGAAACCAGCAAGACCTACTAATCCCCAGGTTGGGATGCACTCGGTCTGTCCGAGGTTCATATCACCTAGCTCCGTAGGACCTTTACGTGGCCTGAAGCACCTGCCTTCCTCTAAGGACAGCGTAAAGGAGAAGCTAACTCTAAAATAAAAATAGAAAGTGCAGGAAATATAGATCAACCAACAGTTGGAAGAGAAAGGACAGGTGAAGTTTTTATGTCGAACTCTACGTGTACAGTATTTCCAACCACTTCAGAATTTTAGGTTATTTACAGTATTCACTGCGGATTGTCTTATTCCCAGATGAACTGGCTGTTAAGCACCTTCTCAGATGGGCAGCGACTGCCCTTGTTGCCATGTTCTGATAAATATTCACCAGCACCGACATGGGAAGGGACTTACGCCCTAACATTTCTTCCCCCTTGATGGCGAATTCTCCCATGGCTCCCTGGAAAGCCTGGTAATTAAAGGTCCAGTGATGCTGGATGTTTGTACAGTTGGGGAATCATTCACCCAGCACCTCAACTTCGATACTCACCATTCTGTGCAAGTTAACGCGGAAGTTCATGTTGTCGTCATGCAGGAAGACATTAGCGTACTGGTCCTGGAACAGAACAAAGCAGTAAGGGTCTAAATCGTGGCCTTGCAGAGTGAGTGTAACTGCATCAATGAGGTCACAGCTGAGGCATATTGTTGGAGCACATTAGTTGGAATTTTACTCTATCTAAACTGCGCTGAACCTGCCCTGGGGGTGTTTGTTGGGATGGCATAGAGGAAGCTCACCCAGACATGCTCAAGGACAATTAGGAATGGACAACAAATTCTGGCCTTGCCAGCGACGCTCATGAATGAATAAGAAGAAGAAACTTTACTCTGTATCTAACCCCGTGCTGTACCTGTCCTGGGAGTGTTTGATGGGACAGTGTAGAGGGAGCTTTACTCTGTATCTAACCCCGTGCTGTACCTGTCCTGGGAGTGTTTGATGGGACAGTGTAGAGGGAGCTTTACTCTGTATCTAACCCCGTGCTGTACCTGTCCTGGGAGTGTTTGATGCGACAGTGTAGAGGGAGCTTTACTCTGTATCTAACCCATTTTCCCCCCCTTTTTTTGTAGTGTGTTTGATGGGGACAGTGAAGAGGGAGCTTTACTCTGTATCTAACCCATTTTCCCCCCCTTTTTTTGTAGTGTGTTTGATGGGGACAGTGAAGAGGGAGCTTTACTCTGTATCTAACCTGTGCTGTACCTGCCCTGGTAGTGTTTGATGGGGACAGTGTTAGAAATGTTTTATGAGAGCTCACAGTCATATGGGAATACAGGTGTTCCAAGTATTTTGTACTTACCTCTGCGATACAGGTGAGGATGATCAGGCAGAGTTTGGCACTGTTCAATCGATGCTCATCTGAAAGGAGGATGCACAACATAGATTCGAGATTCATAAAAGGCAACAGTGAGACAGCTACTGTAGGCAGTGAATGATGGAAGCAATCTGTCTCACCCAACCTTTGTGTGCCCTGTTTTAAAGGAAGTGGCTGCAGAGATAGTGGAGACATTGGTCGAAATATTCCAGAACTCACTGGATTCCGGGAAGGTCCCAGTGGATTGGAAAACCGCTAATGTGAGGCCCCTGTTCAAGAAGGGAGGGAGACAAAAAGCAGAAAACTATTGGCCAATCAGCCTAACATCGGTCGTTGGGAAAATGCTAGAGTCTATTATTAAGGAAGAAATAGCAGGACATTTAGAAAAGCTTAATGCAATGAAACAGAGTCAACATGGTTTTGTGAAA
The DNA here is from genome assembly GCF_036365525.1 of Heterodontus francisci. Taxonomy (NCBI): domain Eukaryota; kingdom Metazoa; phylum Chordata; class Chondrichthyes; order Heterodontiformes; family Heterodontidae; genus Heterodontus; species Heterodontus francisci. The sequence goes on from NC_090390.1 coordinate 85,462,911, forward strand.
GGGAAATCATGTTTGACAAATTTGCTAGAGTTCTTCGAGGATATAACAAGCAGAGTTGACAAAGGGGAACTGGTAGATGTAGTGTATTTAGATTTCCAGAAGGCATTCGATAAGGTGCCACATAAAAGATTATTGCACAAGATAGGAGCTCACGGTATTGGGTGTAATGTATTAGCATGGATTGAGGATTGGTTAACTCACAGAAGACAGGGAGTCAGGATTAATGGGTCTTTTTCAGGTTGGAATGACGTAACTAGTGAAGTGCCACAAGGATCAGTCCTAGGGCCTCGATCATTTACCATCTATATTAACGACTTGGAGGAGGGGGCAGAGTGTAATATATCCAGATTTGCTGACGATACAAAAATAGGTGGGAGGGCATGTTGTGATGAGGACATAAGGAATCTGCAAGGGGATATAGATAGGTTGAGTGAATGGACAAAAACTTGGCAGATGGAGTTTAATGTAGGAAAGTGTGAGGTCATTCACTTTAGTAGGAAGAATCAAAAGACAGACTATTATTTAAATGGAGAGAGACTTCAAAAGAGTGCAGTACAGAGGGATCTGGGTGTTCTTGTGCATGAAACACAAAAAGTAAACATGCAGGCACAGTAAGTAATTAAGAAGGCAAATTGAGTTTTGGCCTTTATTGCTAGGGGGTTGGAGTTTAAAAATAGGGAAGTCTTGTTACAACTGTACATGGAGTTGGTGAGGCCCCACCTGGAGTACTGTGTACAGTTTTGGTCCCCGTATTTAAGAAAGGATATACTGGCATTGGAGGCAGTTCAAAAGAGGATAGGCTGATTCCTGAGATGAAGGGGTTGACTTAACAAGAATGACTACAAAGGTTAGGCCTTTATTCATTAGAGTTTAGAAGAATGAGTGGTGATCTTATTGAAAGGTACAAGATTCTGAAGGGGCTTGACAGGGTAGATGTTGAGAAGATGTTTCCACTAGTGGGGGAATCTCAAACTCGGGGACATAGTTACAGAATAAAGGGACATTCATTTAAAACTGAGATGCAAAGGAATTTCTCCTCTCAGAGGGTAGTGAATGTCTGGAATTCTCTACCCCAGAGAGTTGTAGAGGCTAGATCACTGAAAGTATTTAAAGAGGAGGTAGATAGATTTTTGAAATATCAGGAAGTTGAGGGCTATGAGGAGCTGGCACGAAAGAGGAGTTGAGGTCTGGGGCAGATCAACCATGATCTTATTGAATGGAGGGGCAGGCTTGAAGGGCCGAATGGCCTACTCCTGCTCCTATTTCTTATGTTATGTTCTTATCAATGCAAGCTTGGCAGGAGGTGGGTGGGGCGGGGGGCGGAATGGGGGTTTGGTATCAGACAGGCTTCTGCTCCTGATCACTGTCTGTGACCCATGTTAAAAACTGAAGGTGTAGGAGAGAACAAGCTTGAGTGCAGCTCTAACACATCCCACAGCTGAATAGCCAACACAAAGTCCATAAAGAGAGAAAGAACTTGCATTTCTATAGCACCTTTTACAGCCTCAAGACATCTCAAAGCGCTTTACAGCCAATTCAATCTTTTTTTGAAGTGTAGTCGCTGTTGTAATATAGAAAAAGCAGCACCCAATTTGTGCACAGCAAGCTCCCACAAACAGCAGTGTGAGAATGACCAGATCATCTGTTTTTAGTGGTGTTGGTTAAGGGATTGACGGGGAGCCTCTCCAAGCTCATCATTGAATATGGCCATGAGATCTTTTACTTCACCTGAGGGGGTAGGTGGGGCCTCAGTTTAATGTCTCATCCGAATGACGGCATTCCTTACAATGCTGAGCTCCTTTAGTACTGCACTGGGAGTGACATGCTCCTGACTTGAGGAAAAGAGTGCCACAACTGAGGCAATCTGGCATTTTAACAGGCACCGGTGGGGGGGGGGCAAGGCGTGGCAGGGAGTGCCTGTGAAACCAGTACACTAGTGAATGAGTCAGTGCGTTCAGAACGAGCAGAATAGTGGGGGTGGGGGGAGAACTGGTAAAAAAACAAAAATCACTTTACATTTGCACACAAGAAGAACGACTGCCAATGTTTCAGATCAGTCACTGCTTGCTGAAAATGAGGTGCTTGGAGCAACATTTACAATCCATGTCACTTGAGAGGGCATTGTTCAGAAACTGGCTGCACTCCAGCAGTATGAAAGCATAAACCACAATAACAAGGGAGGACTGAGTCACCAGCGCAGGGCCACTTATTGTCCTTTACAAAATTTAGAATAATGTGCCACTTCAACAGATTCGCCCCTGCCCTTTCACAATGCTGGAAATTCACCGACAGCAGAGATGAGGAGAATTTTTCTCTCTCAGAAGGTCGTGAGTCTTTGGGACTCTCTTCCTCAAAAGGTGGTGGAAGCAGAGTCTTTGAATATTTTTAAGGCAGTAGTAGATAGATTCTTGATAAGCAAGGGGGTGGAAGGTTATCGGGGGTAGGTGGAAATGTGGAGTAATCAGTTCAGTCATAAACTTATTGAATAGTGGCACAGGCATGAAGGGCCAAGTGGCCTACTCCTGCTCCTAATTCGTACGTTCGTATGTAGAGCTCACTGGGAGATAATAACAAAAGCTCATTTATATTTGAGAACAAACTGGCAACGCCAAAGCGTTAAATCCACAGGCTTTATCCCAGACAGGAGGACAATCAAACTGAGTCAATCGCAAGGATTAAGAGAGAATTAGATAAACACTGGAAGAGAAATATCCAAAAAGGTGGCAGGAAAAAGGCTTGGTGGGGAGCTAGCATAGATAGAATGAGCCTCCCTTCTGTGCTGAGATTTCTATATGCATCCCAGGAAGTAGGGATCCCGTGAAGAGCAATATAAATACTTCAAGTGCAGATGTTCCTATAAGGCTGCACTGACTCACAGAGATACCAGAGAATATGAAAAATAGGAGTAGTCCATTCGGCCCCTCAAGCCTGCTCTGCCATTCAATATGATCATGGCTGATCTTCTACCTCAACTCCATTTTCCCATCCATTCCCTATATCCTTTGATTTCCTTAGTGTCCAAAGATGTATTGATTTCAGCCTTGAGGACTGAGCATTCACAGCTCTCTGGGGTAGAGAATTCCAAAAATTCACAAGCCTCTGAGTGAAGAAATTTCTCCTCAACTCAGTCTTAAATGGCCAACACCTTATCCTGAGACCGTGACCCAGAGTTCTAGACGCTGCAGCCTGGGGAAACAGCCTCTCAGCATCTACCCTGTCATGAAAAGGTCAAATGAAAAAAATCCATCACATTTCCAGGTAATTGAGCACCTTCAAACCTAGAATATTCTAAGACGATTTACAGGCGTAAAACGGGTGCGACAGTGTCTAGAATGGCGGGCAATACGCACATTCCGAGCCAGGAGTGCGCCGCCTGCCAAATTGCATCAAAAGAGGGGTCTTGGTCCTGCCCAAGACAGGCATGTGACCCTTGGCATGTACAAATAAGGGGCCTAGGGTTGTCCTGTTTGATGGCCCTATTAACAAATGGTTTGCCCTGAACAGAGTTGGCAGCAGGCTAGCTGCCTTCAGGAAAATCATGGCTGCCAGCAGCCTACCCTTAAAGGGACTGTCACCCAAAAAGATAAGTTCTTTTAAAAATACTGGCCGCCTCACCTTGGCTCCACATTAAAACTACGGGCCGCTGTCCACCACTACTCGCCTTCCCTTCACTGTCCCACCTTTACAGTCACAGCCTCCTCTCTTGATTGCTGACACTCCTCCCCTCTCCTCCACCTCAAGACCCGTCTAAGGCTTGCTGCAGGCGACATAGAGGCCTGAAATTGAAACCTCCTTGCCAGCAAGCTGCCCGGGGAGGTCCAGCAAGGTTCCTGCAGTTTACCAGCCTCATGTAAATAAGGCAACTGTTCTGGTACCCGGTTCATGCTGGCTGCAATGCCTTTGTTTTATTTGCTCATGGGATGTGGCCGCTGCTGTGGGAATCTGGAACTCTCTCCCCCAAAAGACAGAATTCTGGAACTTTCAAGATTGAGAGATGTCTGTTGGGTAAAGGTATCAAGGGATATAGAACAACAGGGGGGTAAATTGCATTAAGATACAGACCAGCCAGGATCAAATTGAATGGTGGGACAGGAGAACGGCCTCCTTCTGTTCCTCTGAGATGGTGGTACTAAATAGGTTCGATACTCTTTCTTTTGGTGATAACTTTCTTTCCTTACCTTTTGTATCCTGCATGACAATGGAGCAATACTTGAGGAAAGTGATGAGGAGGTTACTGGTGTGCAGATTTGGATCCAGTGGCAGTTCTGCAGAATTCATTACTGCAGTGGAAAGAGAGAGAGAGAAATTAAATGAAACACAATTCACAGCCCAAGGCCAGTGCAGTCTGTACCAAGTCAGATGACCGCAATCAGAACAGTAACTTAGAGTGCTACACTTAGCCTCAGTACCTCAGTTACACAGAAATATATTAAATAAGCAGCACGGAAACAGGCCATTTGGCCCAACTAATCCAAGTCAGCATTCATGTTCCACTCGAGCCTCCTCATATCTTTCCTCATTTAACCCTATCAGCATAACCCTCTATTCCTTTCTCCCTCATGTGTTTATCCAGTTTCCCCTTAAAAGCATCTATTCTATTCACCTCAACCACTCCCTGTGGTAGCGAGTTCACCATTCTTACTACTCTCTGGGTAAAGAAGTTTCTCCTGAATTCCCTGCTTGTGGAGGAAAAAAGTCCCAGTCCTGATCTAGCTTCCCCTTGCTAGAATATCCATATATTCATATAGACTAAAGAATCTTACAGCACAGGAAGTGGCCATTCAGCCCATCGTGCTTGTGCCAGCTCTTTGAAACAGACATCCTCTTAGTCCCACTTCTTCACTCTTTTCCCACAACCCTGCAAATTTTTCCTTTTCAAGTATTTATCCAACTTGCTTTTGAAAGTTACTACTGAATTTGCTTCTACCGTCCTTTCTGGCAGCACATTCCAGATCAGAACAACTCGCTGTGTAAGAAAAATTCCAATCACTCTGCCCCAGCTTTTTTGCCAATGATCTTAAATCTGTGTCCTCTGGTTACCTCTGCCCCGCCAGCCGAAACAGTTTCTCCTCATTTTCATCTTTTCATCAAATTATTATGGATTGGTTTTAGTTTGGGATTTAAATGACAAGTCGAAGCTGAAAGAGTCACAAGGAAGCTTTCTACATTCTCACAGCAAGTGAAGTTGGCCACACTGTGTCTAAAAATTTGTCCGCCTCTGATTCTTTTGCCACCTACCTTAAGTCTGTGTCCTCTGGTTACCAAGCCTCCTGCCAGAAGTTCATTTTGCCTTTCTACTTTGGCTATGGAATGCAACCAGCCAGGGTTAGATCGTAGGTGTGGGAGACTCAATAGATAACCTGAGGTTTTACTCAGTAGCATTAGGGCCTGGGGAGGGTGTGGTCAGGTAAAACTTTGCAGAACTTTTCATTAAGAGGTTAAGTTGAGTTGAGAGCAGAGCAGTGGAGAATGTATGCAACTATTTGGAGGAAGAGATTGGATGGATGCTTAGCCTATTCTTATTCTGCATTTCCTTTCCTACCTGCGCATGTTCAAACTGCCAGTGGGAGGCTTTCGGGAGCAGGCACTTGGTGTAGAGTCGCAGCTCCTGTGACACCATAAATGCAGTGTGGTGTCTACAGTCTCTGTGCTCTTGAATTATGTGGTGGAATCAGCACTCAATACAATACGGTGGCTCCCAGTCTGTACCAGGAAATAAAACCACACCATCGAAACCACTCAGGATTACTGCTCCTCTCACTCAGGTGGATCACTAACAAGGACGATCTCAGGTTTTCGCTCAACTGCTCTGCCTCCAGTTGGCCGGCCTCTGTCAAGGCATTGGTGGCAGTGCTAAAACTGGCCTCAGTGCCTGCTGGGTGGGGGATGGAGGGAAGGTAGGGTTAGGGAGCAATAAGGGTTCCCACTCCTGATCAGTGTCCAGTCAACCCTCGCTGTAAAGTGTGTGTGGATATTGAGCTAAGGACAAGGTTAATCTCCCGCATCCCCACCCCCCAACCAAATCCTGCCCATAACCGCTCCCAGTCAAATAATACTGCTTGGGCTCACACCTGAAGAACAAACACTGGGTAAAATACTTGAGGCAGCCAGAGCCTGTAGAAGCCCAGAGTCCAGGCAGGAGACAGGAGAGCATGGCTACCTGACCCAAACCTGACGACATGTGTCGGGTGCGGGTCGAGTCGCTCTTCCGGGTCTGGCATTCGGGCTTGGGTCGGGTTGGGCCGGGTCGGACACGTTCCATCACCACCTCCGGTACGTGGCTCCAATCTTAATGTATTTTTTTAAACAACTTTTCAAGTCCAGTTACAGTTTTTGTTGCTTATCTGCACAATCTTAAAAAGTGAAAAACGGAAGCTAGGTCAACTGAACATTCTGGTGGTCACGTCGGGCGCGGGAAAAAAGTAAAAGGACTTGGGCCGGGTCGGGCTTGGGTCGGATGTGGTTCTGTCGGGCTCGGGTCGGGTTTCGTTTGCAGACCCGAGCAGGCCTTTAGGAGACAGCACCTTCAGGAGAGGAGGGGAGGGGTTGGCAGAAATAGGATGAAATAAATCATTTCAGGAAGACTTACCGTCTGATGAAGGAGTCGTGGTTCCCAAGGGCGTGGTCGGAGTTGTAGGCAGTGTTGGTGTCGTTGGAATACTAACCAGTCCCATTTCTGGGTGGCTCTGAGTGTAACAAAAACAACATTGCAGTCAGAGACTTTATCTACCACCACATCTCTAAGAATCTTTACAATGATTAACAATTACTAATTTAGAAAAAATCTGGCATTTTCCAAACACATTTTTTCTTTTGATTGATGGTATCTATTTGTCACTGGTGACCCTGGGCTGGCTTGCTGCCTCCCATACAGCCTGTTAGTTATGAATGCAGGGCACGCTGACATTCAATGCTGATCCCTCTCTTTCCCTTGCTGTCCAAACAAAAGAAAATGGAGGGCAGAAATGAAGTTAGAAAATTGGCTCTGGAATGCGAGGATACCATTTACATCAATTGGGGCCTGTGTTGTTCTATTCCCCTCAATGTGAGGAAGTGTCAATCTCCACCTATAGCATATAGCAACACGATTCAAATCGTGAGTTCTCCGTGTGAGGGAATTGCAGATACAGATCTGCATTCCATCACCATGAGCTGAACGAGGAGATATTAGGACCGATGATCAAAAGCTTGGTCAAAGAGGTAGGTTTTAAGGAGTATCTTAAAGGAAGGGAGGTAGAGAGACAGAGAGGTTTAGGGAGGGAATTTCAAAGCTTGTGGCCTATATGTGACTGCCAGCAGTGGAGTGAAGGATTAGGGAGATGTGCAAGAGGCCAGAACTGAAGGAGCACAGCGATTTCAAGGAGTTGTGAGGCTGAAGGAGGTTACAGAGGTAGGGAGGGATGGGGCCATGGAAGAACGTTAATTTTTAAATCATGGCATTGCCAAACCGGGTGCCAATGTGGGTCAGTGAGCACAGGGGTGATGGGTGAATGGGACTTGGTGCGAGTTAGGAAATAGGCAGCAGGGTTTTATGCTGCAATTTATGGAAGGTGAAGGGTGCTAGGACAGGCTCCAGGTGCACAAGCTGTCCTCAAATACCTTCCCCAGGTGCTCAATCTTCATGCATGAGCTCAAGGAGGGAGTGGCAACAGCCTATTCGGCTATGAAGGTGGGAATGGGTGGGAATATCTCACTCACCATCCATACAAAATAATCAGTGTTTGACTAGGACTTTAAATCTACGAGTTCCTGACCAACAGCTTTGTCCCTCCTGTTTGAAGGTGCTGACTCAGGCCTTAGTAGGGACTTTATATCTGTCACCTTCCAGCACCTCATCCAAGGTGGCTATTCATCATCTGTGACCCCAGACAGCAGTGCTGGTAGGCTATTCCACCTTGGGAGGCCTTCCAACATAGGGTGCCTTTACAATATGCCACTGGAGTACAAAAAAGTGTAAGTTTCTTCATGCTGCCCTGTATCCTCTGACGCAGTGTGCAAAACATAACCTGCAGTCACCCTTTGAAACACAGAGGGCGAGACATGCAGTTACTTTGGAGTAATGATCAGGAACAGGAACACCGACTGATTTTGTTTACTATTTCTTAGCCGGGGGTCACTGGGGTCTATGAAAGCACCACTGCTGACACCCTGGCCAAGGTCAGCCAGCTCAGCATAGACTGGGTGTATTGGGCTGTTTGATTTAGTGCAACACTAAACAGTACACTAATGTCACTGGGAGAGCCACCTCCGTGGGTCTCAAAAAGAGGTGATCAGGGTGGGCGCGGAACAAGGTTAGTGCGCGCTCACCTGTGCTAATACTGTGATGAAGTTTCTGTTTAAGTGAACAGCTTCGTACAGTGCCAGCAGAATAGCCTCGTTGGTCCTAGATCAGAAAAGGCACACAGACAACCAGCAGTTGAACAAAGATAGCAATGCCTATTCAACAACAACTACGTGTATTTATATAGCACCTCTGACATTGTAAAACATCCCAAGGCATCTCATTGGAGCAATATCAGACAAGAACTGACACTGAGCCATGCAAGGAGATATCAGGACAGGTGACCAAAAGCTTGGTTAAAAAGTTTGGTTTTATGGAGCATCTTAAAGGAGGAAGGAGAGGCAGAGAGATTTAGTCAGGGAATTCAAGCTAAGGGCCTTGGCAGCTGAAGGCAGGGTTGCCAATTGCAGAGCAATTAAAATTGTGGGATTCATAAGAGATTGGAATTGGAGGAGTGCAGGAGTTCTCGGAGGGTTGTAGAGCTGGAGGAAGTTACTGAGATAGGGAAGGACTATCCCTCATCCTCATATTTCAACGGAATCTTTTTCCTGACCCAGCTTATTAAATGGTACTCTTTATTTTCAGTCCAAATACCCTATTGCTTTCAATGTTAAATTGCATTTATGAGTCCCCTGCTCTAATCTCTCTATCCCTCTTCTTCAGAGCATCCTGCTTTCCCACACAACTTAGTACTGTTTCAACATCCCACTCTCAGCTAACGTATTAATTGGCCGATCATCCAATTCCTGGGATCCTGCTGTGCAATAAAGTGACTGCCAAGTTTTGCAGCATGAAGGTGCAAATTGCCTTCAAAGCATTTATGAGACTTGGCAAAGTACTTTACTAATGCTACATTTTTTCTGTTTATAATCTGAAAATTTAAAATATTTACTTTCAATATCTTTAGGATCATTTATTAATATGAAGAAAAGCACAAGCCCCGCACTTCTCACTTCTCTCTAATGCAACAAGCATCAATCACGACTGAGTTATCCTATTACTTTGACAATTCATTAACAAATTTACAATGCTCGCTTTTCTCCCTTCCAAAGGCTTGCTAGCCTCAAGTCTCTTGTGAATGACCTTAATAATTCTTTAGTTATACTGCAGAGCCGCCTTATAAAGATATAATAGAACAGTGCCCGAGGGCCCTATGGAAACTGTACCACGAACTTCAAAAGCATCATTCAGCCTGCTCCATCTGAATCCATGCATGACTACCTCTATTATGGTCTACTCCCAAGTCAAGATCTCTATGCTTTCTGATCTCTTGAGCATTCCCAAGTTCCTTCGCTCCACCAGTGGCAGCCATGCCTTCAGCTGCCTAGGCGCTAAGCTATGGAATTCTGTCCCAAAACCTCTCCGCCTCTCTTCCCTGTTTTAAGATGCTCCTTAAAACCTACCTTTTTGAACAAGCTTTTGGCCATCTGCCCTGATATCTCTTTATGTGGCTCTGTGTCAAATTTTATTTTCTAAAGGTCTTGTGAAGCACCTTCAATCAAGAGGACGTTCAATTACATTGAAGGCACTTTACATAAATACAAGTTGTTGTTGTGTGAATCAAATAGACCTGTAATACCTCTGTAACTCTTTCTGGTGGGTATTGATCTCGTTCCTTTTAAATGCATCAATTGGCTCAGAATTCAAGTCTCCATTAGCCTGTTTGGAGGCGGGGGGTGGAGGTGGTGGGGCGGGGGGGTGGGGGGTGGTAAGTGACCTGGTCACTCAGGCGAGGCTCATGAATCTTGTAATTGTGTCTTTGAGTGGTCTGTGTCAGGGAACCTGCTCCCCTCATGTCCAACTTCTATAACTTGCAATATTCTTAAAACCTACAGCATGTTGCCTATCAATCTTATTTTCAAACAAAAATAAATTCTGCCTCCAGAGTCTCTGTTCACACTACCCTTTGTACGAGACATTAAACATCATCATTATATTCCGTAGTGGCACCATTTGAAAATGTAAGGATCTTTCCCAGTGTCCTGGCTAATATTCCTTCCTCACCCAATGCAACCAAAAAAAACACTAACAGCTGATTCGTCTCACTGCTGTTTGTGGGATCTTGCTGTGTAAAGATTGTGCAGCATTCATCTCACTGGGTCAAAATCCGAGAATTCCCTGCCTGGCATCATCTCATCTGTTTCTGAAGCTTGTGGGTTGAAGTCCTCCTCTGGAAACTGGAGTACATAATCTAGGGCAGCATCCCAATGCAGAACTTTGGAGGGGCGGGGCAGGGGTGCTGCAAACAAAATCTGACACTGAAGGAGATATGAGGATAGGTGACCATAAGCTTGGTCAGAGAGGTAGGTTTTAAGGAGTAGCTTAAAGGAGGAACGAAAGGTAGAGAAGTGGAGGTCTCCCATATTCTGAAGCAGTCTTTCTCATGTTGTGCAGTGTTTTTTTTAACAACTCTAGCATGGCAGAAAAGTGACAGCCCCACTCAACTCTGCACAGCACCTCCATGTTTGCATTGTTTTGTTGTCACTTGAGTTGGGAGCTATGTGACAAAATGCGGCATAAAAACTGACGTGGATGAGCTGAAACCCGTCTTAGCTTATTGTCTGCGCTCTTGACAAATGTTTCCGCTGGGTGCGGAGTCCCACTGGGGGTCCAATCTCACTAACGTCCCAGTCTTGCTGGGGTTGTCTGCTGATGATGTCAGGCTGACAGCCTATAATTCACAGGATTGCCTTTCTGACTTTTTTTCCCTTAGAACGAGAACGTCAACGGTTCTGCAGATCTTCTGCTGCTAATTTGATCTGTAACTAGCTGTGGAAGAATTGAGCCACAGCTCCTGAGGCCTACCTTCATTTCTGCAGTGCTGAGTAATTCAGGCATACTGGTGTGGGTGAGATGAAGGCAACAGAAAGGTGTGACCAGGGCCTGCTATTACACAGAATTACACCAAGTCTGCAGCACAGAAACATTTGGCTCAACTAGTCCATGCCAATGTTGATACTCCACACATGCCTCCTCCAACCCTACTTCATCTCATCCCACCAACACATCCTTTCATTCCTATAGTATGGTCAGCCAAAGCATCACTGGATTGTTCAGAGAACTGCCCCTCCCCCAACTTCCCTATTCCTTTCTCCCTCATGTGCAGCTATTGAGTCCACAATTCCCCCACACAGCATGTTAAACAAATCCCCCCTGTCCACCCTCCTACACTACAACAGAAGACCCTGTATCCTTTGACTCAGACGCGAATGTGCTGCCACTGAGTCACAGCTGACAACTAAATAAGAGGAATGGGGCCGTGAAGCATGTAGAATGGATGCTTCCAAGAGTGAGAGCGAGAGAGAGAGAGAGAAAAAACACTGACTCCTGATTTCATCCAGGGCATCCAGTGGGCATAAGCAGTTACCCTAAAGGTTGCCCAGGAGAGGAAGAGGGCAGTCAAGCAGCAAAGAGACTCAGTTAACATACAGAGTCTCACCATCAAGACCCCTGTTAAAGAGGAAAAGTGAATCTTGCCATTAGCACTCCATTTAAATACCAGCTGTGCCTCAGTGGCAGTCTTCTGCTTGTCTTTTTTCTGTTTATAAATACTGATTATATCACCAGGGTCAGTGGTTTTGAAGGGCTGTTTAGCTCAGCCTTGCAAAAGGGCTGAATTAGATCACGTGTTTCATACTGATTCACCCTCAGGTAATTACTGTGTCACAGCTAATGTTAATTGAACACCCCCACCCACGCTGTGACTCTCAGTACAGCCCCCGAGGCACTGACTCCTCCACCAATCAGTAGGTTCTCTTTTTATTTCCGAGATCTCTCCCCTCCTCCCCTGAAGCTGTCGATTCTCGCTGGGGTACAGTTCCACAGGCATAGACAGCCCTCTAACACTTTGCCCAAGCGGCCACTCTTATGTTTGAGCCTGCACTGCGAATTGACTGCAAACCAAGGCTATTCATCTGTAGTAGAGTTCACTCAGGCAATCCAGATCCTATCCTCAACCTAATATCCACTGTCCAGCAGGATTGTGATGAGGGAGTGTGAAATTCCTGGCTGTGTTCCTTTCTCCCCCTCCCAAAATCAAGGAACACAAAAATATTAACTTGCAGTGCTAAGTAATTCAGGCATACTGGTGTGGGTGAGATGAAGGCAACAGAAAGGTGGGACCAGGGCCTGCTATTACACAGAATTACACCAAGTCTGCAGCACAGAAACATTTGGCTCAACTAGTCCATGCCAGTGTTGATACTCCACACATGCCTCCTCCAACCCTACTTCATCTCATCCCACCAACACATCCTTCCATTCCTATAGTATGGTCAGCCAAAGCATCACTGGATTGTTCAGAGAACTGCCCCTCCCCCAACTTCCCTATTCCTTTCTCCCTCATGTGCAGCTATTGTGTCCACAATTCCCCCACACAGCATGTTAAACAAAGGAAAAATTAGGACAGGTGACCAAAAGCTTAACCAAAGGGGTAGGTTTTAAAGGAGGAGAGAAGCAGACAGCTTTAGTGAGAGAATTCCAGAGCTTAGGACCCAGACAGCTGAAGGCACAGCCAGCAATAGTGCAGCGATGAGGGTAGGGGATGCGCAAAAAAAAACAGAATTGCAGAGTGCAGTGACCTCAGAGGGTTGTGGGGCTGCAGGAAGTTACAGAGATATGGACGGGCGAAGCCATGGAGGGAAATTGTTCCACTTCAACTGCTGGCCTGGCTGTTATCAGTTAACGCAGCGCAGACCATGAACTGAACTTGGGGTCTTTCTGGTTTGTGCGGTTCAAGTACCACACAGGGGAGTGCATTAGCTAAGTGGGACACCAGGGTGTTTGTCTTTTTGTTAAGATTGGTGGTCCCGAGGAGAGTGCCTTGCAAGCAGTTTCCATGAATCACTCTGTGATATGTACAGCCTGAAAAAGGCTATCCTGTAATGAAAGTTCAATCGGTCACTTGGTATTACAGAACTTGAATGTTGCTGAAAAGTGAGATATATTGCTGAAACTTTTTTTTATATTACCGGAGTATAAATTGTTGTGATGGTTTGAAATTTGGCATTCTTGCATTTGTCTGGAGTGTAAGGCAAAAAGCTTCAGCAACATGGCTCTCTTTTCAGCAATATTCAAGCAATGCAAGTTCAGTGTTCCTGCACCCTCAGCAAGAAGTCCAGTTCAAGGGGTGCGTGGATCAGAAACATGGTGCTGGTGCTATATAAACCCATCTGCCACCCGTTTCCTGGGTGCATGTGTCTTTTTTTTTAATTCATTCTCAGGATGTAGTCATTGATGGAAAGGAAGGCATTTATTGCCCATCCCTAGTTTCCCTGAGATGACGACGAGCCTAGTTCTTGAACGGCTGATGGTTTTTTTCTTTGGGCCCAACTGCGTGACTTACAGTGCTCTGAGATGCAGAGGGATCTGGGTGTCCTAGTGCATGAATCACAAAAGGTTAGTCTGCAGGTACAGCAAGTAATTAGGAAAGCTAACAAAATGTTATCGTTTATCGCGAGGAGCATTGACTACAAAAGGAGGGCGGTTATGCTTCAGTTATACAGGGCATTGGTGAGACCATATCTGGAGTACTGGGTACAGTATTGGTTCCCTTATTTAAGGATGGATGTAAATGTGTTGGAAGCAGTTCAGAGAAAGTTTACTAGACTGATACCTGAAATGGGCAGAATGTCTTATGAGAAAAGGTTGGACAGGCTAGGATTGTATCCGCTGGAGTTTAGAAGAGTAAGAGGAGACTTGGCTGAAACATATAAGATCCTGATGGGTCTCGACAGGGTAGATGTGGAAAGGATGTTTCCCCTTGTGGGAGAATCTAGAACCAGGGGTCACTGTTTAAAAGTAAGGGGTCGCCCATTTAAGACAGAGATGAGGAGAAATTTTTCCTTTTAGAGGGTCGTGAGTCTTTGGAATTCTCTTCCTCAAAAGGCAGTGGAAGCAGAGTCTTTGAATATTTTTAAGGTTGGGGTAGATAGATTCTTGATAAGCAAGGGAGTGAAAGGTTATTGGGGGAATGTGGAGTTGAGGTTACAATCAGATCAGCCATGATCTTATTGAATGGCGGAGCAGGCTCAAGGGGCCGAGTGGCCTACTCCTGCTCCTAATTTGTATGTTCGTATGTTGCTGAACCATTTCAGAGAATAGTTAAGAGTCAACCACATATATGCCAGACCAGGAAAGGACAGCTGGTTTCCTTCCCTAAAGGACGTTAGTGAACTAGTTCGGTTTTTATAACATTCCAATACCAGCTTTTTACTTCCAGAATTTAAAAAAAACTGTTTGAAAGATTCAATGGTAAAGCCATCATTTGGTTTTAAATGCTCGAATGGCAAGGCAAGGAATTTAACACCAAAATAAAAGCAAAATATTGCGGATGCTGGAAATCTGAAATAAAAACAAGAAATGCTGGAACCACTCAGCGGGTCTGGCAGCATCTGTGAAAAGAGAAGCAGAGTTAACGTTTCGGGTCAGTGACCCTTCTTTGGAACTGGCAAATATTAGAAATGTCAAAGGTTATAAGCAAGTGAGGCGGGGGTGGGGCAAGAGATAACAAAGGAGAAGGTGTAGATTGGACAAGGCCATATAGCTGACCAAAAGGTCATGGAGCAAAGGCAAACAATATGTTAATGGAACAACAAAGAACAAAGAACAAAGATAATTACAGCACAGGAACAGGCCCTTCGGCCCTCCAAGCCTGCGCCGATCCAGATCCTCTCTCTAAACATGTCGCCTAATTTCTAAGGTTCTGTATCTCTTTTCTTCCTGCCCATTCATGTATCTGTCTAGATACATCTTAAAAGACGCCATCGTGCCCGCATCTACCAGCTCCGCTGGCAACGCGTTCCAGGCACCCACCACCCTCTGCGTAAAGAACTTTCCACACATATCCCCCCTAAACTTTTCCCCTTTCACTTTGAACTCGTGTCCTCTAGTAATTGAATCCCCCACTCTGGGAAAAAGCCTCTTGCTATCCACCCTGTCTATACCTCTCATGGTGTGTTGAAAGACAAAGCATTAGTACAGATAGGGTGTTAACGGACTGAAGATTGAACAGCAGCAAGTACAAACATGAAAAAAAAACAGTGGGTAAGCAAACTGAACAAAGATGAAATGAAATAAACATTTTTAAAAATTGTAAAAAATGTAAAAAAGAAAAAAAGAACTAAAAATAAAAGTAAAATGGGGAGCCCGTCATGCTCTGAAATTATTGAAATTATTTGACACCACTTGTTTGAAGTGTAGCAAAATGCCTCTGAAGATGCACAAAAAACAAAATTTAGACCATAGCTTCTGGTGCTGGTTTTGCTCTGGCTCCAAGATGCACAACACTGCTGGTGTAAAGGAGGAGAATTCCAGAGCATTAGGCTGAAGTTGTTTGAGGCACAGCAACCAACAGTGGGGAGAAGAGAGAATGCTAAGAGGTCATAATCAGATCAGTCATGATCTCATTGAATGGTGGAACAGGCCCGATGGGCTGAATAGCCTCCTCCTGTTCTTAAAAACAATGCAATTGCTGCAGAAAACATTTTTGATTCATAAGTCAAAAATACAGAACCCTGATGGCAGGTGCACAGAAATATGATGACCTTGGGGACCAGCTGGTATGATCTCCTGTGTTTGAGAACCTAGGGTCCATCTGTAAACCTATCATCTCCGCTCCCATTCCCAACCAGATCTTTACCCAGCTCCTTTTTGAAGGAGTTAATTGTCTCAGTCTCAACTGCTGTCATTAGAGGTCCATTCAACACCCACTGCTCTGTAGGAATAACAGCCTCTTCTAATCTTCTGTCTCAGTGCAGGCTCCTCCAGTCCTTGCCAGCAGCCCAATTAAAACTCGCGACTGTTTCATAAAACTTTATTCGTGCTGTCTCGGGGCTCTGTCAAAGAGTTTGATGAGCTCTGCACCTTCCTCGCCATTCCCATGCCCTCTCCAAGTTCTTCAATGTGTGATCTACACGATAAACCAGGGTTTCAATTTTATTCCAGCATCCGCAGTACTT
This sequence comes from Heterodontus francisci, assembly GCF_036365525.1. Taxonomy (NCBI): domain Eukaryota; kingdom Metazoa; phylum Chordata; class Chondrichthyes; order Heterodontiformes; family Heterodontidae; genus Heterodontus; species Heterodontus francisci. Next base: position 85,479,150 of record NC_090390.1, read on the forward strand.
TGCTTTTATTTCAATTTTATTTCTGGTTAGGCTTGTAGAAGAAAAGGGAAAACAGTGCCAGTTCCATGTTTTCATTAAGTGTCAAAGTCTGTTGTACAGATGGCAGAGACAGAGCAGAGTCAGATGATTTATTACATGTCAGAGATGTTGAGTTTGGAAGAGTCAATAATGCTGCAGAAAGTCTGTCTGCCTCCACGTTAAACCAGTTCACCCATTTCCTGGTGTTGTTTAATTCTCCATCAACAGTGCCTTAGTGGGCGGCACTCTCACCTCCGGAATCAGAAGGTTGTGAGTTCAAGTCCTATTCCAAGAGCTTAAGCACAAATCCCAGTGCAGTGCAGGGAGTGCTGCACTGTCGGAGGTGAAGTTTTTTTGGATGAGCAGTTAAACTGAGTCTCCATCTCTCTCAGGTGGATGTAAAAAAAAAATCCCACAACGTTATTTTGAAGTAGAGTCGGGGAGATCTGGGAGTCCTGGCCAATATTTACCCCTGAATCGACATCACTAAAACAAATTATCTGGTCATTTGTGCGTTACTGTTTATGGGAGCTCGCTGTGTGCAAATTATCTGCCGCGTTTCCTGCATTACGACAGTCGCTACAGCTAAAAAGTACTACACTGGCTAGGAGGCACTTTAGGATGTCCTGAGGTTGTGAAAGGCGCTGTATAAGCAAAAGTTCTTTCTTTCTTTCTCCTCCACCTGTGTGACAGTTCCCAATTAAGAGAATATTTACTCATCAAACCTCCCCAACCCCACCATTCAATTTTCTCCCAAATCCATTAACTCATTCTGGAGTTTAACTGCAAACGTGTTAGATGCTCTTAACTAAGTCTTCATGTGTAATATGAGAGAGTGAATACTGGAGAGCTATCAGACCATGGAGGGCATCACAGATGAGTCAGATTCCATCCTCAACCTCACCTCTGCATGCACACTTACCAACAAAGGCCACTGGCAAGACATTGGTTGGGACTGTGGCCCCTGATAAAGTCACTGACACCGCACTATAGGAAAAGAATCTATAACTTACATTTATATAGCACCTTTAGCATAGTAAAATGTCCCTAGGTGCTTCACAGCAGCATTATCAAACAATATTTGTCACTGAGCCACGTAAGAAGTAAAAGGGGACCATCTAGGCAATAGTGACCATAATATAATACGTCCTTCCCTGTCATCAACTTAAGGCGTAAGTATGACAAAAAACCAGGTTAATAGATTGCAGAAAAGCTGATTTTGAGGGGCTGAGAATAGAACTTTGGAAAATAAAATGGGCAACAATACTAGCAAACAACAATGTAGAACAACAACAGAAAACATTTTAAAACTATGCTCAACAGAGTGCAGGAAGAATATATCCCACTAAGGAAAGAACAAACTAAGATACTAGTGAGATGCCATGGATAAATAAAGACATAAGGAAACAATTCAGAATAATGAAAGAGGCATATATTAAGTACATAGAGAGCAGAGGAGTTCCTGATCAGACAGAATATGAAGACATTAGGAGAGAAGTCAAAAAAACAATTAGGAAGGTAAAGAGGAACTATGGGCTGAATTTTACGCCGCCCCAGTAGGTCGGATGGTGGCAAGGGGGTGGCGTAAAATTGAACGGGAGGCTCCAGGAGGCCTACCCGCCCCGCTTCCGCCTCCGGCCAAGTTTACAGCGTTGGGCAGGGGCAGGGAAACGGCTCGCTCACCCGAAACCAATCAAGACCCTTAACTAGCCACTTAACGGCCACTTAAGGGCCCTCGCCCACCTCCACGGGTATTTGATCTGTGGCAAGTGGGCGTGCTGGGGATGTGAAAGGCCACCCAGCGATAGCTGCTGGCCTTTCCGTGCCCCGGGGGTGTGGGGGTTGGGGCCATGACAATCAGACACAGGGTGCCCGATTGAGGGCCGTCCCCGCTTTCCAACCCACCCCCGGGACCCAAGACGCCCTCCTCCCCCCAAACGACCACTCCAGCCTCACCAAGGAAGGGCCGATCCCCCCGGTGACGCACGTCCCTACTTTCCTTCCCTCCTGGATCCATGGCTTCGGCTGTGCTGCAGTCCCAGCAGAGGCCACCACTCTCAGTGGCGCTGCTGGGACTAAGAGCTGCCAGCCCACTGATTGGCCGGGAGCTCACTGGGGCGGGACCTCCTCCCTCAAAGTGGGTGGAAGTCCTGCCTCGGGACAATTAAAGCCCAGGGACCCGTAAAATGTGGGACGGATCCCCAGGCTAGGCAGAAGCGGGTTTGCTGCCGACTTTCATGTCAATGGCAAATTCCCATCCGCCTCAGGTAAAATCCAGCCCTATGAAATTAAATTATGAAGGAACATAAAACAAAATAGTAAAATATTTTACAGGCACATCAATAAAAACAGGAAGGCTGTGATGGAAATAAGACCATTCAGGGATAGACAGGATAATACCACAGGTAATGATAGAGAGGTGGCAGAAATAATAAATTATTTCACTTTGGTATTTACCAGGGAGGGGAACAGGTGGACGTGACACTGAATGATGAGATGAGTAATGAGATAAGTGCACTTAAAATAAAAAAGGGGATGTATTGGATAAATTAATCAAACTCAAAGAGGACAAAGCCCCTGGTCTGGATGGATTGCATCCACAAATGTTTTAAAAGAATCTAGGGAAAAGATAGCAGAGGCATTATGACACATATTTAATAATTCATCAGAAAAAGGTGCGGTGCAAGAGGACTGGTGGATAGCTAACATAATTGCTATGTTTAAAAAGAGGGGCAGAACATGCCCAGAGAACTATACACCAGTCACCTTAACATTGGCGGTAGCGAAAATAATGGAATCTCTATTACAGGAGAGAACAGAAGAACATCTAGAATCAAAAAATATTATAATGAATAGTCAGCATGAATTTCAAAAGGGAAAATCTTGCTTGACTAACCTTATTGTATTTTTTGAGGAGGTAACAGAGAGAGTAGACAATGGTAATGCAGTAGATGTAATTTATCTGGATTTTCAAAAGGCCTTTGATAAGGTGTCCTATAATAGACTAATGAGTGTAGAGTCAGGGAACAAGTGGCAGAATGATTTGCTAGCTGGCTTCAAGATAGAAAGCAGAGAGTGGGAGTAATGGGCAATTATTCAGAATGGCAGAAGGTGGGAAATGGTGTTCCACAAGGATCAGTGCTGGGACCAGTGCTGTTCACAATTTACATTGACAATTTGGACTTTGAAATCAAAAACACAATTTATAAATTTGCAGATACCACAAAATCGTTTGGTGGGGGGGGGGGGGGGGGGGGGGAGGAGGAGGGGCGCGTGGTGGTGTATAGCCAATACTGAGGAGGACTGCAACAAACTACAAGAGGACATTAATAAGCTTATAGAATGGGCAAATAATTGGCAAATGAAGTTCAACATGGATAAATGTGAGGTATGAAGAATAGGGAGGTTACATATTACTTGTAAGGTGCCAGTCCAGGTGGGGTAGAGGAACAAAGGAATCTCGGAGTACAAATGCAAGAATCGCTAGAAGTTCTGCCACAGGTTAGCAAGGCCTTAAAAAAAGCAAACCAAGCACTAGGTTATATTTCTAGAGGGATAGAATTGAAAAGTAGGGAAGTTATGCTAAACCTGGATAGAACCTTGGTTTGACGACATTTAGAGTACTGTGTGTGGTTTTGGTCACCATATTATAAAAGGATACAGAGGCACTGGAGAGGATGTGGAGAAGATTTACAAGGATGATACCAGAAATGAGTGGTTCTACTTATCAAAAAAGGATGAACAGTCTGGGTCTCCTCTCTCTTGGAAAAAGAAGGCTGAGGGGTGACCCAATAGAGTTCTTTAAAATTATCAAAGGTTTTGATAGAGTGGATACATAGAGAACGGATTTGAAAGAAGGTGTGGCACACAGCACAACTTGTGCGTGGCTGAGCCCCCGTGATATTTTGTGCGGGGGCTCATTTAAATGGAGGGGGCGGAATGGCCACTCCCGATGATGTAAAGGGGGTGGCCGCTTGGTCCGCAGCAACGGCGTCTGGCGCCACCACGCAGGCGCCTGCGCCATTTTCAAAAGGGCTTCAGGCCCTGACAGATCATTTGAATGTTTAAAGGGAACATTACCTTTAATTTAAATCAAACAGTAAAGTTCACATCAAAGACCCTCTTCCACCCCCGCAAATCATCAAACAAAAAATGTATTTCTCTCTCCCCCGAAAATCCATTTTTACCAGTCCTGACCTCTCACCCCCAAACTTTATGATCTTTGCCCTTCAACACCTTCCCACCATCCCCTCAGCCAATGGAATCAGTTTTCACCACTCCCCCCTCTCCACCGCTGACCTGAAAATTACACTCATCTCCCCTCCCCACCAGTGTCTCACCTCAGTTCCCCAAACAGGACTTCCAGCCACCAGCCGGAATATCGGCGTCGGATGGGGGCCTGGTCCAGGAAAGTTCATTGACGTGCATTTGAATTAATTTTAATACGCAAATGAAAGCTCCGCCACCATGCACAGGGTGTGGGCTGCACCAAGGCCTCACTGCCGCCAGGAAAATGAGGCGAGGCCTTCTCGGCATTGGGGGTCAAGGTTGGCCTCTCCCAGAAGAATTCTTCGGGTCTCCCTGCCACGACCCCCAACATCGGAGGGCTAGTAAAATTCAGCCCGATGTTTCCACTTGTGGGGAAGAGCTTAACTAGAGGTATCAATATAAGATAGTCACCAAGAAATCCAATCTGGAATTCAGAAGAAACTTCTTTATGTTCTTTACCCAGAGAGTGGTGAGAATGTGGAACTCGCTACCACAGAGAATGGTTGAAGTGAATCGTATAGATGCATTTAAGGGGAAGTTAGACAAGCATCTGAGGGAAAAAGGAATAGAGGGTTATAATGATAGATTTAGATGAGGAAAGATGGGAGGAGGTTCGAGTGGAGCATAAAAACACCAGCATAGACTGGTTAAGCCAAATGGCCTTTTTCTGTGCTGTATATCCTATGTAATCCTATGTAAGGAGCTATGAGGACAGGTGACCAAAAACTTGGGCAAACAGGTAGGTTTTAAGGCGGAGAGGGGCGGAGAGCTTCAAGGAGAAAATTCCAGTTCTTAGGGCCCAGGCAGCTGAAAGCACGGCCATCACTGATGGAACGATTAAAATCGGGGATGCGCAAGAGGCCAGAATTGGAGGAGTGCACGGACCTCAGGAGGTTGGAGGAGGTTACAATGATAGGGAAGGGCGAGGCCATGGAGTGATTGGAACACAAGGATGAGCATTTGAAATTCGAGGCATTGCTGGACTGGAAGCCAATGTAGGTGAACAAACACAGGGACAACAGGTGAGTGGAACTTGGAAGGAGTTAAGATGCAGGCAGTAGAGTTTTGGATGATCTCAAGTAAATGGAGGGTGGAAGATGGGAGGCCAGTCACGAGAACATTGAGCGATGGGGGTCATGTCTCCTGTTCGGGAAGCAATTCAAGGGACCGGAGGGGAATTTCTAACTGTCCCCCTGTGTCTGTCCCTTTTTCCTGAATCAGAGGTTTATTCCACATGTATGACGGGATCCCAGCAGTATTTGCCATCAAGGTGGAGCAAGGACAAAAGATGCCGATGGTGCTGCAGTGGGCGCGCCACTAGCAGAGGTGGCAAGGGAACTTAAAGGGGCAAGCATGCCACGAAGCTGGCAGCAACGCTCCCACCAGAGGCCTCATCCAAGTGCAGGACATCAGTTGGAGAAGTGGAGGCCGCTACAAGGCCCTTTTCCTCCATCATGGCCACTTTTCACTGCATCTTCCACATGGCAGGAAATGGCAAATTGTGGGGATGGATGGATGCACCCCACAGCCACTGCAACCACTATCTGCAAGTGTCAGGGAGTGGACAGGACAGCTAGCATCCAGATATCCCAGTAGGGGGCTGTCAAGCAGCTGTACGCTCCACCTTCCACATTTTCCCCCATTCTTCTCCACAATTGTGCAGAAGTGAATTTTAAAAAAAAGAATGTTCATTTCTACAACATCTTTCACAAGCTCAGAACATCACATAGAGCTTGACAGCCAATGAAATACTTTTGAAGTACAGTTAAGAAGCCAATTTGCGCACAGCAAGCTCCCACAAACAGCAATGACTGAAATGACCAGATCATCTGTTTTAGGTGCTCTTTGTGGGATAAATGGAGAACTCTCTGCACTTCTTTGGATAGTGGCTGTGGGAACTTTTATGTCCACCTGAGAGGGCAAACGGGGCCTCAGTTTAATGTCCTATCTGAAAGACAGCACCTCCAACAGTGCAGCACTAGAATGTGTTGGTCTGGATTTTCTGCTCAATTCTTTGCAGTGGGGCTAGAACCCTCAACATTCTGACTCGGAGGTGAGAGTGCAACCCACTGAGAGCTGTCAGCTTAAATTCCGGCCAATGCCTTTGGTGAGGCGGGCGGGAAGAGAATGTTTAAAGAAACATTGTGGGGGAGTGAGAGAGAGAGGAGAGAGAGAGAGAAACTGTGGATTTTTTGCAGAATGCTACTCACTGGACTGAAATCTTCTCCTCAGCATCTGCTATGAACATATTGCCCACCTGTACAGAGAGAGGGAACAGCTGTTAGTGTTTACCCTGAAGGGTGAAAAGCAACAAGGAAAACCAGGCTGGAAACAAGCACAAGGAGAAAGGCAGTGGTGGCGAAAAGGAGCTTCTCATTGTGAGCACAGTGATACTGGTCTGTGAGCACCCAAACACCCAATGGTGAAGAATGAGAAAGTAACAGCAAAGAATAACAGAAAGAGAATTAAGCTGCTAAAAAAGTGCTAAACAAACAGAAAGAATGATGAAGAAACAAAGTGAGAAAGTATCAGAGAGGGACAGAGTGACTGAGAAATTGGGGCAACTTGCATTAATGTAGTAAAACGACACGATGCTACACAGGAGCGATAATAAACCAAAAATTCACAAAGTCAACAGGATAGGTGGCCAAAAGCTTGGTCAAAGAGGGAGAAAAACAATAGAATGAGATAAAGCAGAGTGAGAGATAGAAAGTGAGAGACAACAGCCTGTAAAAGAGAACGAGAGGAAAAAGCAAGGCAGAGAGCAAAGAATGAAAGTCACTGTTACCCCTTATAATAACATCAGAACACAGCAACAATTCATCACTGCCTGGTTATTTATCTAACCCCGTGCTGTACCTGTCCTGGGAGTGTTTGATGGGGACAGTGTAGAGGGAGCTTTACTCTGTATCTAACCCATGCTGTACCTGTCCTGGGAGTGTTTGATGGGACAGTGTAGAGGGAGCTTTACTCTGTATCTAACCCCGTGCTGTATCTGTCCTGGGAGTGTTTGATGGGGACAGTGTAGAGGGAGCTTTACTCTGTACCGAACCCCGTTTTGTTTTTTTTTCTTTCTTTTTCCTCCGCCACACCTTTCGTGAGACGGTGAATGACGTGCCTTGCTGGCAACAGGCTGTTTTCCGCCGATTGAGTTAATCGGCGGCAAGTTTGATGCTTTCCCTCGGGCTGTCCATTCGCTTTCTCCACAGTCTTCACAGGCTAAATCAGTCCCGTTTCGCTACAGCTGGGCTTTACTCTGTATCTAACCCCCGTGCTGTACCTGTTCTGGGAGTGTTTCATGGGGGACAGTGTAGAGGGAGCTTTACTCTGTATCTAACCCCGTGCTATACCTGTCCTGGGAGTGTTTGATGGGGACAGTGCAGAGGGAGCTTTACTCTGTATCTAACCCCGTGCTATACCTGTCCTGGGAGTGTTTGATGAGGACAGTGTAGAGGGAGCTTTACTCTGTATCTAACCCCGTGCTTACCTGTCCTGGGAGTGTTTGATGGGGACAGTGTAGAGGGAGCTTTACTCTGTATCTAACCCCGTGCTATACCTGTCCTGGGAGTGTTTGATGAGGACAGTGTAGAGGGAGCTTTACTCTGTATCTAACCCCGTGCTTACCTGTCCTGGGAGTGTTTGATGGGGACAGTGTAGAGGGAGCTTTACTCTGTATCTAACCCCGTGCTATACCTGCCCTGGGAGTGTTTGATGGGGACAGTGTAGAGGGAGCTTTACTCTGTATCTAACCCCATGCTGTCCCTGTCCTGGGAGTGTTTGATGGGGACAGTGTAGAGGGAGCTTTACTCTGTATCTAACCCTGTGCCGTACCTGCCCTGGGAGTGTTTGATGGGGGACAGTGTAGAGGGAGCTTTACTCTGTATCTAACCCCGTGCTGTACCTGCCCTGGGAGCGTTTGATGGGGACAGTGTAGAGGGAGCTTTACTCTGTATCTAACTCCCCCGTTTTTTTGTTTTTTTTTAGTGTAGAGGGAGCTTTACTCTGTATATAACCCCGTTTTTTTTTTTCGTTTTTTTTTCATTCCCGCTCTCGATCTAAAAGAATTATCTTGTTGTTAACCCATTAATGAAATCGTTCCACCGCCTTTCCTCTGTCCACTTCCATCTGTCCCTTCATTCCCCCAATCCCTCTCATTTCCCGACTCCCTCCACCCCTGTAGAGGGAGCTTTACTCTGTATTTAACCCTGTGCTGTACCTGTCCTGGGAGTGTTTGATGGTGACAGTGTAGAGGGAGCTTTACTCTGTATTTAACCCTGTGCTGTACCTGCCCTGCTAGTATTTGATGGGACAGTGTAGAGGGACCTTTATCTACGGTGTACCTCCCTCTATCCTGTCCAATCAAAGACTCCCAGGTTGGTACAAATTAGATGGAGTGTAATCCTGCCTGTGTTCCAGTTGTACAGTGTCCCAATCTCCACTGTGTGGCCTATCTGCCTTCCTCAGCAGCCGCACTTGTCAGTGCTTAGTTCTGAAGTGTAGTTTCTTGCTGGGTAACACTGTTCCGAACTCATCTCACACTGGACTTACTCCAGGCAGCGTAGATAAGGGACTTACACGCCATCAGTCTGAGCTTGAGTGCATGTGGGATAACCCACCCATCGGGAGACTGACTGGATGGTGTGGAAGGCTGGCTTTACACCTCGTTCATTGTTAATGGAGAGTCATAACGGAGAGGGTGTAAAACCACCGTTCCACCCAGCTCTTGGGATTCCATCCTGGTGGGTTTGGTTAAAATAACCTCCGTGTTTCAGATGCAAAAAAGCAGCATCTAATCTTCTGCAAAACTTGGCCTGACAGAATCATGCAGCTCAAGGGGCCATTTGGCCCATCATACCTGTGCTGGCTCTTTGACAGAGCTATCCAATTAGTCCCACTACCCCCCCCCTGCCGTTTGCCTATAGCCCTGTAAAAAATTTCCTTTTCAGGTATTTATCTAATTCCCTGTCGAAAGTCACTACTGAATCTGCCCTTTCAGGCCGTGCGTTCTAGATCACAACAACCCGTTGCATAAAAAAATATTCCCAACTTCCCTCTGGTTCTTTTGCCAATTATCTTAAAACTGTGTCCTCCGGTTACCCGCCTGCCAGCACAAACAGTTTCTCCTCATCTTCACTTTTTCTAGTTTTGGTTTGGGGTTTAAATGACAAGTATGAGCTGAAAAGGTGCTGAGGCGTCTTTCTATATTTTCACATCAAGTGAGGTTGGTTTTCAAACTCGCGAGCAAACATTTCCTAATTTACTACAGTCCGTACCATGTTGGTGAGAGCAGAGAAGAATCCTCCCTGGCTTTCCTCTTCTTTATCTTTATACTGCCTGTGGAAATCAGGGGAAAGTAGAAGGAAAGAAACACAATGTTAGATTGCATGCAGGTAGAAAGGTTGAAGCTTTGATCCCCAGGGTCTGTGTAGCATTAGCTGACGCTCAGGTCTGCAGTCCAGATGTCGTCACAAACCCACAGTTAGGAAGCAGTGCTCCCGGAGCCAACAACCACCCAAGTGACATCCTACTTGATGTTAGGCGAGGAAGTGGCCAAGCTCATCCGCAATTCCCTTGCAGTCGAATAGTCTCAAACCTATAGCACATACGTACATGTGAAGACTCAGGCAGCAGGGGTGGAGGTGGGAAGGGCGGGTGGAAGAACCAGGGAGTACCAACATCGCAAGTATGCAAAACTTGGAGATAGGAAGTGGAAAAATATAGTGACAACAAAATTACAAAGTTACCCCTTCCACCTGTGTCGAGTTTGTAAGTTCTCCCTGTGACCGCGTGGGTTTCCGCTGGGTGCTTCGGTTTCCTCCCACAGCCAAAGACTGGCAGGTTGATAGGTAAATTGTCCCTAGTGTAGGTAGGTGGTAGGAGAATGGTGGGGGTGTGGTAGGAAATATGGGATTAATGTAGGATTAGTATAAATGGGTGGTTGTTGGTCAGCCGAAGGGCCTGTTCCAGTGTTGTATCTCTCTATGACTCTATCTTGTGGATGAGCAAATTGACAACATCCCAGATCAATAGCACTAACATAACAGCCCAGTGTGCCAATGGGTGAAAGGTACAGGATACCTTTTGAGTGGAATGTGAGTGACCACAGAATCTAAACAAGGGGGGGATGGTGGCGGGGTGGTAATGTCACTGAACTAGCAATCTGGAAGCCCAGGCTAATGCCCTAGGGACATGGGTTGAAATCCCACCATGGCAGCTGGTGGAATTTAAATTCAATTAATTAATAAAATCTGGAACTGAAAGCTTGTCTCAGAATCGACTGTCGTAAAAAAAAACATCTGGTTCACTAATGTCCTTTAGGGAAGGAAATCTGCCATCCTTACCTGGTCTGGCCTACATGTGACTCCAGAGCAATGTGATTGACTCTTCACTGCCCTCTAAAATGGCCTAGCAAGTCATTCAGTTGTCAAGGGCAATTAGGGATGGGCAACAAATGCTGGCTTTGTCAGCAATGCCCACATTCCATGAAAGAATAAAAAAAGGTCCCTTTCTCTCCCACTGTACTGAACCAGTCTGCAGAGTTTTATCAGCTAATTCAGAATGCACACTAGGGCAGGTAGTCTCTCAATCACAGCACTGCCAATAAAACATTCGCCATCTATTGTGCTATATAATATATTAAGGAAATCAGGGCATATTAACACACTGCCAAAAACACCTCTAACTGCTTCAGACAATTAATTACTTTGTATGGGACGGTGTAGTGATTTCTTGTGGAGACAAATGTGGCAGTCATTCCGCCCTCAGGAACAGCAACGCGAGGAATGTCTGTAAATCCATGCTTTTGTTAGGAAGAATGTTGGCCAGGGCACAGAGCACTCTCCTGCTCTTCTCCCTATTGCAGTCACAGACATACAGGTGGGGCCTTGGTTCAACATTCCACCTAAAAAGAGGCAACGCAGCACAAAGTACAGGCTCGAGAGTGGTGTCTGTGACCTTTCAACACAGAAACAAGAGTGTTACCAGCGGGCCAAGCTGAAAACCTTACCACCCCCTCCATGCCCTTCCTGATGTCTCATGTGGGCTGAACCAGTCGATGAGTAATCTTACAAGGGACTGGACCCTATAACCTTCTAACTCAAGACACGAATCACAGCAGAATTTGTTGGTAAAATACTCGCGCCGTAGCCTCTGCTTGCACTTTATGCTGCTACCCCTTCAACGCTTGGGAACATCTCCCAAGACAGTGGCTCTGCAACTGGCTCAGAACTACATACGGTGTGCCTCTATGCAAGCGACTCCCTCCACCAACACACAGTTCCTTTGATACCCATTGTTCCATACAAGGAGTACAAACCTGTTATATTCAGTCAGAGCTTGTGAGATGACCAGACCCATCCCCTGCAACAGAAAGACAAGGTAGAAACAGTCAGTCATCGAGAATGTTTTAAATTACCAGTTATTCCTCACTGGTGATTCCAGGCATTGCTGCTCACTTGCACACTGTGTACCACACGTCAGAGGTTGGTGTACAGACACATGAATCGCACAGTAAACAGAGAAACAATCCCTTCCATTCGCCCGGTGTGTATTGTACCTGTACTGGAGCTCATGGGGAGACAAATGAGCTGTACAGTATCAGAAGGGAGTGAATCTCTTGCTCTCTCCCTCCCTTTCTGCTGGTATCCCAGCCTTGCTCCCTTGAGTACAAAGGCGGTGCGGGTTGAAAATGTCTGCTGCACAACTGGTTTAACAATTCCACACCAGATCTGACTGAACCACATTGAGCACTAGTGAGCCTCACATTCCTCAGCTAAAACCAGCCACTACTCCGGGGTCCTCTTTTCTTTCACGACCAATTATATCCATCGATTCCTTTCACCCGCCCCCCTGCACGCCCACTTCCAATAAATGTGAGCAGCTCGTGAGCTTCTTTGTCGCTAAGACTGAGGCCTACCTTTCAGCTCTCACCTCTCCCAACCCCTCACTTCCTCTGGCCCACTGACCTTTATGCTCTCCACTAGCCTATTCATGAACCTCGGTCTCTCCTTAGTTTCTCCTCCACCTCCAAGCTCGTGTTCATGAATAGGCTAGTGTTCACTTCCTGCTCCCTTGATTCCCATTCCTCCTGAACTGACCACCCACCCTCTCCCCTGGCCCGGATGCTCGCAGACGTTATAAATTATTCCCTCTCATCAGGTGCTGTGGCCATTCACTTCAGAACACCACCATCACTTCACTCTACAAAAGAAGCTCCCTTGATCCCCTCCGTTCTTGCAAACTATCTTCCCCTATCCAACCTTGCTTTCCTATTCAAAGCCCTTCAATGTGTCGTCACTTTCCAAATCAGTCCCTGCCTTTCCCATAACTGTTTAAACGCCTCCATAAACGGACTGACAGACAGAGGAAGGAGTACAACTGTGGGACCTTCTACTGTCTAAGGCTGCAGCCTCTTGCATATCCCGTCCTGCCCTATGACTGACTGCCTGCAGTTTGGCAGAAACTCATACTCACATTTAATGTGGTCTCATCATCAACAATGGACAACTTCACAATATACGGGTTCACGGACTGCAACACAAGACACTGGATGTTAACTGGATTGTAATACAGACTTTATAAACAAACTGAATTATATCAAACACTGCATTAATCGATCTGAAATAGACAACAGGTTAAATAGACTGGAATACTACATTTACTGACACTCTAACAGACACTGTGCATTGACTGGGCTGAAATAGATTCGACAACGACTTGCAATTATATACGAACCAAAGATTCAGGCTATTTCACTTTCACTTGAAAATTAACAAGAAACCTGCCAATTAAACTTTTCCTGACCCCAGGCTGAGCTTAGAATTTGAGCTTAAAGGGACAGTCCAGGTTAAGCACAAGTTCCACCAAAGCCAAGTAATACACTGGGCGTTTGTTTGCCACAAAATGGAAAGGGTAAAATTTTTTAGGGGCAATGCTACAGGAGCTCAGCATGTTACAAACGTGATCGCCCTTGGTGCTGCTCACAAGCTGTCTGGGTTCTGGAGCATCTTAGAACAGTATAACACAAAAGAAGCCCATTCGGCCCATTGTGCCTGTGCTAGCTCTTTGAAAGAGCTATCCAATTAATGTCACTCTCCTGCTCTTTCCCCATAGCTCTGCAGGCTTTCCCCTTCACGTATTTATCCAATTCCCTTTTTGAAAGCTATTACTGAATCTGATTCCACCACCCTTTTAGGCAATGCATTCCAGATCACAACAAATCAGGGTCAGAAAAGGAGATGCTCACTGAAGATTGCACAGCGTTCAGTATCATTCGCAACTCCTCAGATACTGACGCAGTCCGTGTCCACCTGCAGCAAGACCTGGACAACATTCAGGCTTGGGCCAATAAGTGGCAAGTTACATTCGTGCCACGCAAGTGCCAGGCAATGACCATCGCAAACAAGAGAGAATCTAACCATCTCCTCTTGACGTTCAATGGCATTACCATCGCTGAATTCCCCCATCAACAACATTCTGGGGGTTACTATTAACCAGAAACTGAACTTGATCAGCCATATCAATGCTGTGTCTACAAGAGCAGGTCAGAGGCTGGGAATTCTGAGGCGAGTAACTCACCACCTGTCTCCCCAGTGCCTGTCCACCATCTACAAGGCAAAAGTCAGGAGTTTGATGGAATACTCTCCACTTGCCTGGATGGGTGCAGCTCCAACAACACTCAAGAAGCTTGACACCATCCAGGACAAAGCAGTCCACTTGATCGGCACCCCATCCTCCACCTTAAACATTCACTCCTCCACCACCGACGCACAGTGGCAGCAGTGTGTACCATCTACAAGATGCACTGCAGCAACTTATCAAGGCTCCTTCGACAACATCTTCCAAACCAGCGACCGCTACTACCACCTAGAAGGACAAGGGCAGCAGATCCATGGGAACACCACCACATGAAAGTTCCCCTCCAAGCCCCACACCATCCTCACTGGAATTTTATCACTGTCCCTTCACTGTTGCTGGGTCAAAATCCTGGAACCCCCTTCCTAACAGCACTGTGGGTGTACCTACCCCACATGGACTGCAGCAGTTCAAGAAGGCAGCTCACCACCACCTTCTCAAAGGCAATTAGGGATGGGCAATAAATGCTGGCCCTACCAGTGATGCCCACATCCGCCAAACGAATAAAAAACCCATAAGAAATAGAAGCTGGAGTAGATCATAAAGCCCCTCGAGAATGATCCACCATTCAACAAGATCATGGGTGAAATTCTTCCTCAACTCCACTTTCCCACACTATCCCTCAATTTCGTTAGTGTCCAAAAATCTACGGATCTCACTCTTTGAATATACTCAACGACTGAGCTGATCAATAAGCAGATATCCATTCACCAAAACCAAGAAGCAGGACACAGAGTGTAATCCTCAACTGTTTTACTCTCAATCCACAGTTCAGTATAAATTTCAGTTTACACTCTTCCCTCCTGGACTCACTCCCTGTCCAGAAGTAACTCCCCCGACTGGGGGAAAACCCAGCCCTTAAATACAAGCTGCAATGGGCATCACCTGCTCTCTACTAGCCCTGAAGTAAGTCTGGTTAATTAAAGGGACCAGCATTTTCAACATTGTCAGAGCAGCCACAGCTCTCTGGGGTAGAGATCTCCAAAGATTCTCAACCAACTGAGTGAAGAAATTTCTCATCTCAGTCCTAAATGGCCGACCCCTTGTCCTGAGACTTTCAGCCGCAATTCTAGACTCTCCAGCCAGGAGAAACAGCCTCTCAGAGGGTTTGACCAGATAGATGCTAAGAGTTTTATATGTCACAATGCGATCTGCTCTAAACTCCAGAGAATATAGGCCCAATCTACTCAATCTCTCCTCAGAGGGCAGCCCTCTCACCCCAGGAATCAGTCTGGTGAACCTTCATTGTAATTTCCCCTCTACTTCTTTTACCATTTATCTTAAATCTCTGGTTACCAATCATGCTGCCAGTGGAAATAGTTTCTCCTTATTAATATTGCTGTGATGTTTAGCTGCCACACTGGTCTTAAAAGCACAACTCAAGTACTCTTTGCAGGAATCCAGGTAACTGAAGGCGTTCACCTTTACGTTCAAATGCTTCATTGGATAGACATATGGATGAAAATGGAATAGTGTAGGTCAGATGGTTTCACAGGTCGGCGCAACATCGAGGGCCGAAGGGCCTGTACTGCGCTGTAATGTTCTATGTTCTATGGCCTTGTCCTTTCCTTATCTCTGTAACATCCTTCAGCCTTACAACTCTCCAGGATATCTGTACTCCTGTTATTCTGGCTGCTTAAGCCTCCCTCAAGTTTAATCGCTCCACCATTGGTGGTTGTTCCTTCAGCTACCGAGGCCCTAAGCTCTGGAATTCCCTCCGTATACCTCGCAACCTCACTTTCTTCCTTTCCTTAAAACTTAGCTTTTCGACTAAGCTTTTGGTCATCTGTGCTAATATTTCTATATATGGATCGGTCAAATTTTGCTTGATAATGGTCCTGCTACATTAAAGGTGCTGTACAAATGCAAGTCATTGTAAAGCTCAGTCTCAGATCAGAACGCAAGATGCAATTCTTGGTTTACTTTCTGCTTCTTTAAGATTTATTTGCATCTGTGACAGTAGACTGACTTGTGAGGGACTCGCACTAGACTGACTTGTGAGGGACTCGCACTAGACTGACTTGTGAGGGACTCGCACTAGACTGACTTGTGAGGGACTCGCACTAGACTGACCTGTGAGGGACTCGCACTAGACTGACCTGTGAGGGACTCGCACTAGACTGACTTGAGGGACTCGCACTAGACTGACTTGTGAGGGACTCGCACTAGACTGACTTGTGAGGGACTCGCACTAGACTGACTTGTGAGGGACTCGCACTAGACTGACTTGTGAGGGACTCGCACTAGACTGACTTGTGAGGGACTCGCACTAGACTGACTTGTGAGGGACTCGCACTAGACTGACTTGTGAGGGACTCGCACTAGACTGACTTGTGAGGGACTCGCACTAGACTGACTTGTGAGGGACTCGCACTAGACTGACTTGTGAGGGACTCGCACTAGACTGACTTGTGAGGGACTCGCACTAGACTGACTTGTGAGGGACTCGCACTAGACTGACCTGTGAGGGACTCGCACTAGACTGACCTGTGAGGGACTCGCACTAGACTGACTTGAGGGACTCGCACTAGACTGACTTGTGAGGGACTCGCACTAGACAGAGGGTGCTACAAATAGGAAGACAGCATGACTTTTTAAAATAAACGCTGAGAATTACATTGTATCAAAAAAATCCCCTCCCTCCTGAAAATAATCCTTTTTCTTTTCACTCAGCAACTGTTCATTGAAAGGTATCTAATAGTAACATCAAGCTTGTTCTATCATTCAGTTAGTTCGTGGCTGATCCATATCTTAACTCCATCTACCTGCCTTGATGCTGTAACATTTCATCCCCTTACCCAATAAAAATCTATCAATCTCAGTCTTGAAATTTTCAATTGACCCCCAGTTTCAACAACTTTTTGGGAGAGAGTTCCAGATTTCCACTCCCCCTTTGTGTGACGAAGTGCTTCCTGACATCACCCCTGAACAGCCTGGCTCGAATTTTAAAGTTACGTCCTTTTGTTCTAGACTCCCCTACCCCCTCCCCCACCAGAGGAAATAGTTTCTCGCTATCTACCCGATCAAATCCTTTAATCATATTAAACACCTCAGTTAGATCACCCCTTAATCTTGTATACTCGAGAGAATACAAGCCTAGTTTATGCAACGTGTCCTCAGAATTTAACCCTTTTAGCTCAGGTATCATTTAAATGATATTTAAAGGGGGACGAGAATCATTGATCCCTTCCAATGATAACGGCTAACCTCATACTTTCTGTAATTAACCAGCAGGGCCAGGAGGACCACACCATCATAGCCGTGCTGCACTCTGCTGGACGCCACGGAGAGAATCTGAAAAAGAGCAATGGGACAGGGAGCAGGAGCTCAGTTACACAGACAGAGGCTAAGGTGCAGTTCCTGACTTGCACATCAAGACCTCACAGTGTTCTCACAAGGGTTATTTGGTACCAATTAGTACTTAAGAAAATGACAAAATTATACACAGCTTTATCACATCATTCCAAAATGGTCCAAAGCACTTGACAATGAGTAACTTAGCACAGTCGCTACTGCTTTGTAAGTACAGCTAGTCACCCCAGAAGGCGATCTGAGCGTCTCTATGTTTAGAGGTGTGCCTGTACTACCTAAATATCTAAGCATACAACAGCTTCACCCAGGGGTTTAACAATAAATCTACGTGTATCTCTCCAAATTTTTCTTTCAGGCTGCGCATTTCAGATCATAACAGCTCAGGAATTGTAACAATTTGGGGAAAATAAAATCGGGGTAATTCTACTCTGACTCCCTTAGCCAGTCGAAACGAGTCCACTCTGGACCTGATTAATGCCGTGCAGTACCTACGTATTTTGCTATGTGAGATGAGTTAGAGCAGTGACATCGCAGCTCCTAATGTTCCTAACTCATTACTAAGGGGGAATGGGAAGAGCGTCAATCTCCAGTATTAATGTCCTGCTTTTGAGGAGAGCAAAATTCACAAACATGAAGACACTTAATGGAAGATGGTGCCACCTGGTGGATGCACCAGCAGACAGACATATCTTTCAGAATATTCAAGAGAGCTGTCACGCTGAGCCATGAACTTGAGCCATGAACAGCAGCTTGTTCAATGCTGGGTGCTTATTTAAAGAGAGACAGACCCAGCAGCCCTAATCAGATTCTGCCCTAAATCTACACAGACCTACATAGAACTTACTGCACAGAAACAGGCCATTCAACCCAACTAGTCTATGTTAGTATTCCAGTTTCACATGAATGTTCTCCCACCCTATCATCATATCCTTCTATTCCTTTCTCCCTCAAGTGTTTATCAACCTCCCCCTTAAATGCATCTGTGCTATTTGCCTCAATTACAAGAGTGGGATAGCAAGGAGCAGGACCTTGAACCACCCTCCCACCTCCATCCTTGGCCGTAGAGAGAGTGTGAACACCTAGAGGAGTGCAATTTCATGCCTTCTTGCAGAGTTTCTGAAGCTCCAAAGGCTCAGCGGAGCCCAGCGATTCACACACGTTTTAAGAACACCTCTTTCTACAAACCATCACCAGCATGGCAAGGGTTCTGCAAAATAAAAATGCATGTAGAGTGCATGGGCACATCGATAGAGAGAAACATATCGGGGCAGAAAACATAGGAAGGAACAGGAAGAGGCCATTCAACCTCTCGAACTTGTTCTACCATTCAGTTGATCATGACTCATCTGCACCTTAACTTTGTACATGTCGATACGGTTAGCTAACAAAACTCAGCTTTCAGATTTTCCTCAACAGCTTTTTGAGGGAGAACGTTCCAGATTTCCACTGCCCTTTGAGTGAAGGAGTGCTTCCAGATTGTTTTTCAACCAGCACAGACACGATGGGCCAAGTGGCTTAAACTTTCTATCATTCTATTCTATGATCACCCCTGAATGGCCTGGCTCTAATTTTAAGGTTTTACCCCTTTGTCCTGGACTTCCCCACCAGAGGAATACGTGTCTCTCCATCTAACCTATCAAATACGTTAATCATATTAAACGCCTCAATTAGATTGCCCAATCTTCTATACTTAAGGGAATTACAAGCCTAGACTCTGCAATCTGTCCTCATAATTTAATCCTCTGATCAACAATGTGTAAGGGCCTTCCCAATGGCTCCATTAGTTGGTAAAGTCAGTGAGTAACTGAACCACAAACACCAGAAGGTCCCAGGTCTGAACCCCTGTCTGTACTGAACTTGATATTTGAGTGCTGCAATTGATCTTAGTATGCCTGGGCTATAGGGAGGGGACGCAGGAAATCGGTCAGAGTTCCTGAATGTGTGTGTGTGTGTGCACACGGGCGCACGTCTGCGTACCAATCAGGTAACAGGTTTTTTCAGTCACCCTGCGCAGGCTACTGCTGCTGTCCTTACATTGCCGCTTTGCACAGAATCTGCACCAACGTTGGGAAATGTGACGGCCAGAGACCTCAAAATCTGTAACAACACCCAAGTCTTGAGCAGTTGATCGTGTGCACTATCATGTTGCTCACTGGTGCCATGCTGTGAGTTTCACTTGATAGTGCAAATGGGATTAGTCCTGTTCTACCACAACAACTAATTATATAGCACCTTTAATGTCGTAAAATGTCCCAAGGTGCTTCACAGGAATGTTACCAAACAAAGTTTGATACTGAACCGTATAAGGAGATATTAGGACAAGTGACCAAAACCTTGATCAAAGAGGTAGAATTTCAGGAGCATCTTAAAGGAGAGACAGGTAGAGAGATTTAGGGAGGGAATTCCGGAGTGAAGGACTTAGGCAACTGCTGCCAATAGTGGAGTGATGGGTATGCTCTCAAAACAACTTCATTTCTCTTTGCAGGCGCGAGCATTTCTTTTATAAATTAACAAAACTACATGCCTGCAGTACAGCAGTGTTCCTGCTGGTGCCGCTGCTGAGCTAACAGGCATCACTGCCCTCCACATCGCCACTGCAAGGAATGTCGTGGTACTGCAGTCCCATGACAGCCAACAGCGCCTAAATGGTCACACAACAGCACTGCATTGTGATTGGAGTTCAGAATTTACAGTACAGAAACAGACCATTCGGCCCAACTGGTCCATGCTGGCGTTTATGCTCCACACGAGCCTCCTCCCATCCTCCTTCATCTCACCTTATCAGCATAACGTGCAAATTTTTTTTTCCCTGATGTACTTATGCAGATTCCCTTAAAGGCAGCCAGGCAGTGGCAGTGAAAAGCTAAAAGTTCAAACTTACTGGCACTAGATCAACGGCACATTCCCCCTCCTCAACAAAGGTCATTACAGAGCTAAACCACAGACTCACGAGATTTATTTAAAATCATGGAGTGGTCTAAAGCGATCACCGATAGTCCCCACAGAGAAGCTTGCACCAGTATCGAGATGGTGCTGGCCTCAAAATCTTATTTTATCTTTGGCAAGTTCTGGTAAAACGCAGCAATGCTTTGGGCATCCCTTAATCATAGTTATGTTCTATAATCTTGCATAAAAACGTCAGAGACTTTAACATTGCTCATTATGGTTCAGTTCATCGATGTACATTAGATGAATTGGACGCAGATTAAATAGACTGTGCGATAAATACACAAGTGTGAGGAACGCTCAGAGAATGCAAAGTGTCTCATTACTTGCCAATTCGTTTGAGCTACTCATGTTGCAAGGTTATGGGGCAAAAGCTGGGGTGTGGGACCAATTAGACAGCCCTTTCAAAGACCTGGCTCAGGCATGAGGGGCCAAATGGCGGCCTTCTGTGCTGTGAGATCCCGAGAGTGCCTGTGATAATTAGAGCGCACAAGCGTTGAACGCAGTGCGGCAAAGCTGTGGCGTTATTCAAATGACGCACACAGCAGTCTCACCACCAGGCCCATGTACCCCTAAAAAGGTACTCAGAATGTAAAAACAAAGGGGCGACAAGAACAGCCCACTCTCCCTGTTCGGTGTCACACTGAGACACACAGATCATGAAAGTCTGAGGTTTGATCAAATTGCAGAAGGACCAATGGGAGCAAACATCAGAGGAAAGACAGATTTACATTTCTACGGTGCCTTTCACAACCCCAGGACATCCCCAAAGCGCTTTACAGACAAAGTACCTTGTGAGGTACAGTCACTGTTGTAACACAGGCAGCCAATTTGTGCACAAGATCATCCCACAAACAGCATTGTGAAAACGATCAGATAATCTGCATTGACTAATGTTGGCTGAGGGATAGATATTGTCCAGACCAAACACATCTCAAGGAAGGCAACACTCACTGAATGGGCCAATCGAATGGTTAGAAGACAACTCAAAATCAATGTTTTGTAAAGATTAATGAAATTGATTAACTGAGGGCACTCACCTGAAGAATGGCTTCAAAAATACTGTTAATCATCACATATTCCAGGATAGTGTTCTGGCTGATGTTATCTGTAACCTGCCAATGAAAAACCAAACTGCTGATGTACGAGAGCCTGGAAAACTATTTTGGTAAATAATCAGTTTTAGTTTTGATCACTTCATTTCCTTCTCTCCTGCTATTACCCAACCCATGTGTCAATGTAATGTGTTTTCCAGCGGGGGTCACTAGTGAGCAATCCCACTGATGATGCCCTCCCTATGCTAAGGGTGCCAGCACAGGGAGAGAGGGGGCACAAGGAGGGAGAGAGACACCTGGGGCAGACAGGGTGGGACCAGCGCGGGAACGCGCTCCACCTCGATAGAAGGTTTTCTCACCGTGACTAAACAGAGTAGCAGCTTCAGGCAGAGACTCTTCAAACTCTCGGAGCCGTCACCACACAGCAAAGTGTCCAAACTCTCCATCAGGTTCTAGGAATCAAAGAGAGAAGTGTTATCACACAGAACCTATCATCACTCTTCACTAAACTACTGAACAATCCACATACACACAGTCATGCCCAATATGGGGATGCACTCACTCCCTTATGCACAGAACATAAAGCAAGAACAGACTTACATTCCTATAAATGAGTGACGGCTGAAACCAGCATGCTCTAGATTCCCCAACGGTAATCCATTTGAAGTGGACGGGTTGCCTTTGATGTTACTATTGGTAAATGTAAGCTATTTGGTTCAAGTTCACCCAATGCTTAGGGAGCCACAAGTGTCTCTGCTGTCATGGTCTTCAGTCGCCTCCCACAAACTCTGTTCCCTGGTCACCGATTCCATTCCTGTCCCCGGCCACCGTCGCAAGCTGAACCAGACCACTCACAACCTCGATGTCCCATTTGATCCAGCGATGAGCTTCCAGCCCCATATCCTCGGAATCACCAACACCGCCAACCTCCGTAATATCCCCCGTCTCCACTCCTGTCTCAGCTCATCTTCTACTGAAATCCTCATCAATGCCTTTGTTACTTGTAGGCTTGACTATTCCAATGCTCTCCTGGCTGGCCACCCACCTTCCACACCCCATAAGCTTGAACTCATCCAAAAGTCTGTTGCCCACATCCTCACGACTAGTCCCGTTTGTCCATCACTGCTGTGCTCGCTGACGTACATTGGCTTTGTTAAGTAACACCTCTCTTTTTTAAAATTCTAGTTGTCCATGGCCTCAACCCCTCCCTATCTCTGTAACCTCCTCCAGCGCCACAACCCTCAGAAGTCTCTGCGCTGCTCTAATTCTGGCCTCTTGCACATACCTAATTTCCTACACTCCATCATTAGTAGCCATGTCTTCAGTTGCCTGGGCCCAAAGCTCTGGAATTCCCTCCCTAACTCTCTCCGCCTCTCTCTCTCCTCCATTAAGATGCTCCCCGAAACCCACTTATTTAACCAGGCATTTGTGCATCTGTCCTTAATATTTCCCTCTGGCTCAGTGTCAAATTTTGTCTGGTTTGCACTCCCGTGAAGCGCCTTGGGATGGTAAAGGCACTATATAAATGCAGGTTGCTGTTGTTAACTGGTTAAAAGAGACAGCTTACCAGCTTTCTGCCGCTTGTCGAGCCAGGAGCAAAACAGAGCTGAGGGAGCCAAGGGCACTGGTCTACAGGGCTGTCGACAGCAGGAAGAAGCCCATCAGTCCTATCGCTGAGCCATTCTAGCTCGTTCAGTGCCCTGGAGTACTGCCAAGTCTGTAACAGAATTGGTTATCATTCTTTGCTCCCCTCCCCCAGCACTCACCTTCATCCGGAGTTCGGCTTTGTCAAACCCCATCAACATGTTGATAATGTCGAAGCCCGAGGTCGGTTTGTTTTTCTGATGAACACCACGTATCAGGGCACACAACGTCTGGGGGATAAAAACAGGAACAGAAAATGTAACCCAAGGAGCAATAACAATTCCAACCCCCAAACTGGAGGGCCACACAGAGAGAAAAATAAAAGGAGCAGGGAACACAGGAGATAGAGAGATTGAACAGATCAGGGAGCAGAGTTGAGTCCAGAGGGCTGAAGGCAGGGCAGCTGATGGTGGAGAGAAGGGAAATGGGAAACGCAAGAGACCAGAGACAGAGCAATGGAGAGTTTGTAGTGATTGTAGGGCTGGAGGACGTTACAGAGCTAGCAAGGGAGTTAAACAAAGAGAATTTCAAATTGGAGGCACAAGGAGATTGGGAGCCAATGTCAGTCAGCAAGGACAGGAGCAATGGGAAAACAGGACTTGGCGTGACATAGAATACCAACAGCAGAGTTTTGGATGAACTGAAGTTTGCAGAGGAAGGAGGGTAAAAGGTTGGCCAGGACAAGAGGTTATAAAGCATGAGGGTTTCAATAGTGACAACGCCAGAGATGGGAGATGTTACAGAGATGGAAGTAGGTAGCTTTTTCCTTTTTTATTAAACATTCATGCTCTGGATGTGAGCAATATTCCTGTAATTATTTTTGTAGTGTGTGGGTGAATGATTTAGGTGGACGGGTCCTTTCAATTTTTTGCGCAGCCGCGCATGTGCAGTAACTTAAAGGGGCTGACTTGTGCACGGCTTGCTTACAAGGACCACTGGATGTATCTTTGAGAAGGTGGTGGTGAGCAGTCCATGTAGTGTCAGTACACCCACAGTGCTGTTAGGGAGGGAGTTCCAGGATTTTGACCCAGCGACAGTAACGGAACGGCGATATCGTTCTAAGTCAGGATGGTGTGTGGCTTGGACGGGAACTTGCAGGTGGTGGTGTTCCCATGCATCTGCTGCCCTTGTCCTTCTAGGTGGTAGAGATCACAGGTTTGGAAAAGCATTGGAATAGTCGAGTGCAAGAGGGGGAAGAGGTGAGACAAAGCATGGGCAAAGTAACTATGTACCCCACTCATCTAAAATGTAAATCTGTTCCACTATTCCACACCTTACCTGTAATGCATTCACCACTTTGATCTGATGCTCCTCATTTAAGGACACTATGCAGTGCTGGAACAGACTGTTAATATTATCCTTCAGCTTCATCAGCTCATCCCCATCCACAGATTCCAGCTTCGCCTCCAAGTACTCCAGGTTCACCTAAAGGGCATAGGACAAAGGTCAACAACCAGCCATTTCTTCCTGAGGGTGTCTACTGCGGTGGGACATGGGGCTCCTCAAGCTATTTCACTGAGGGAAGAATGGACAGTATACAGGAGGAAGGAGGGAAGAGAGTTTCGGAAGGAAGATGGTGGCAAGGCAGTGGGAGTGGGGGGGGGGGGGTGGGAAAGTGAGTGAAAGAGCAAACACATAAGGGTGGAGTGGAGCTAGTGGGGATAGTTCTTGCTAAAGAGGGAGTGCAGCGAAGGTTTACCAGACTGATTCCTGGGATGGTGGGACTGACATATGACGAGAGATTGAGTCGGTTAGGATTATATTCACTGGAGTTCAGAAGAGTGAGGGGGGATCTCATAAAAACCGATAAAATTCTAACAGGACTTGACAGGGTAGATGCAGGAAGGATGTTCCTGATGGTGGGGGAGTCCAGAACCAGGGGTCATAGTCTAAGGATACAGGGTAAACCTTTCAGGACTGAGATGAGGAGAAATTTCTTCACCCAGAGAGTGGTGAGCCTGTGGAATTCGCTACCACAGAAAGCAGTTGAGGCCAAAACATTGCATGTTTTCAAAAAGGAGTTAGATATAGCTCTTGGGTCTAAAGGGATTAAAGGATATGGGCGAAAGCAGGAACAGGCTACTGAGTTGGATGATCAGCCATGATCATAACGAATGGCGGAGCAGGCTCGAAGGGCCGAATGGCCTACTCCTGCTCCTATTTTCTATGTTTCTATGGAATAAGCACCAGCTCTGCAGTAGGGAATGTGTGAAGATATTTGGATAGAGGATCAGGTGTCATGGAGATATCTAGGATGGAGAGAGAGAGAAAATGGTTGAGAAGTCCATTTAGTGAAGAGCCAACAGAGCTTGGCGAGAATGGAGGTGATGGACCTCTGAGAGCGAGAAGGTGGACTGTGAGATCCTAAACCAGTTGCAATCTGGGGTGGTGGAGGTAGAGAACCAGGAGAATGCACGCCAATGCACTAAGCCACCAAGTGAGGACAGTTGTAGAGTTTCAGACCCACTCAACTCAGCTTCCGATCTGAGACACAAGAACAGCCTTGTCGGATGCTCCTTCTCCAGCAGGGAGATACCAGGAAATCAGAGTCAATTGACCCCATCCCTAACTCTGGAGATGGGATCCATTGTAATAATCCTACTAGAGCACTGGCTGAGGTTAGTTAAT
This sequence comes from Heterodontus francisci, assembly GCF_036365525.1. Lineage (NCBI taxonomy): Eukaryota > Metazoa > Chordata > Chondrichthyes > Heterodontiformes > Heterodontidae > Heterodontus > Heterodontus francisci. The sequence continues at coordinate 85,504,655 of NC_090390.1, forward strand.
ATAACAGAGAGTGGGGAGTGAACCAGCTCAATACTGTGTCAAAGGTGCCTTCATCCACTGGCAACTGGAGGAAACTTTTTTTGTCACTGAGTTTAATGGATGAAAGTTTGATCATAAGATCTCAAAACGTGTCGGGTTAATAGTCACATGGACTAATGCGAGTTAATTAAGGAAAGCCAGCATGGATTTCTCAAGAGAAAATCATGTTCACCTAACTTGCTGGAGTTTTTTGAGGAGGTAACAGAGAGGGTTGATGAGGGCAATGCTGTTGATGTGGTGTACATGGACTTTCAAAAGGCATTTGTTACAGTACCACACAACAGACTTGTGAGCAAACTTGTAGCTCATGGAATAAAAGGGATGGGAGCAACATGGATACGAAATTGGCTGAGTGACAGGAAACAAAGAGTAGTGGTCAACGGATGTTTTCCGGGCAGGAGGAAGGTTTGTAGTGGAGTTCCCCAGGGGTCAGTGTTGGGACCCTTGCTTTTCCTGATATATATTAATGACCTAGACCTTGGTGTACAGGGCACAATTTCAAAGCCTGCAGATGATACGAAACTTGGAAGCATTGTGAACTGTGAGGAGGGTAGTGTAGAACTTCAAATGGACATAGAGAAGTTGGTGGAATGGGCAGACAGGTGGCAGACTAAGTTCAATGCAGAGAAATATGAAGTTATTCATTTTGGTAGGAAGAACATGGACAGATAATATAAAGAAAAAGAGTACAATTCTAAAGGGGGTGTAGGAGCAGAGGGACAGGTTGAGAGAGCAGTTAATAAAGCATCCAGTATCCTGGGCTTTATTAATAGGGACATAGAGTACAAAAGGAAGGAAGTTATGTTGAACAGATTTAAGGTGATTGGTAGAAGGATTAGAGGGGACATGAGGAAAATCTTTTTCACCCAGAGGGAGGTGGGTGTCTGGAATTCACTGCCCGGATCGGTGGTGGAGGCAGAAACCCTCAATTCTTTTAAAAGGTACATGGACATGTATCTGAAGTGCTGTAAGGCTAAGGACCAGGTGCTGGAAGGTGGGATTAGAATGGTGGGCTAGTTTCTTTTCTATTCTTCTCGGCCAGCATGGATACGACAGGCTGAATGGCCTCCTTCTGTGTTGTAATTTTTCTATGGTTCTAACTTGTATAAGACACTAGTTCGGCTTCAGCTGGAGTATTGTGTCCAGTTCTGGGCGCAGCACTTGAGGAAAGACATAAGGGCATTGGAGAGCGTACAGAAAAGTTTCACAGGAATGGCTCCAGGAATGAGGAATTTCAGTTATGCAGATAGATTGGATGACCTCAACTTTATGGAGGGTAGAATGTGGGAGACCAGCCAGGAGGGCACTGGAATAGTCAAGTCTAGAGGTAACAAACACATGCGTGAGGGTTTCAGCAGCTGATGAGTTGAGACGGGGCAGAGTCAGGCGATGTTATGGAGGTGGAAATAGCCAGTCTTAGTGATGGTGTGGATAAGTGGTTGGAAGCTCTCTTCTGGGTCAAGTATGATACCAAGGTGCAAACCACACCCTCATTTAATCAACTTCAACACCTCATGAGCAATTACCCCATCATAAGACTTTATTCCACCAACTTAATCCCCCTCCAAATGCCATATACAATCCAATTAAACACTCTACCCACCTATTTAATCTCCCAAATGAGGGTACTATATTAATACCATTTGATCCCCAAAGCTAAACTCCAGAATATTCAATCATTATAACATCTGCCCGCTCCACAGAGAATATCCTCCCAATCCAGCAGCCACTGTTCCCTGACACACACAAAACACCTACAAATTAGTCAGTGCAACCTAACACTGCAAGAAAAGTGGCATCAAATATACCAACTAACCTTCATCAGGAAGAGTTCCTCCCAGAATCGAGGACAGTTCTTGGCCGGGTCTTCATTCTGTGACAGAAATAGCATCACTACATTACTCGAGACTCTTCATAAAGTCTTTTTTGCCAATTTCTCATCTTCTGCTATAAGACACAGTTCACCTGTGGATCTCTGCTCCGCCCCCACCATTAATTGTCAAAACTTCCTCTAGCCTCTCCTCCTCTTGCATCTCCGTGTTCTCCTCGCTTTCTCTCCGACCCCCAGTCCAACTTCCTCAATCTCCCTTCCTCCATTCCCTTTCTTGTTGACCCCTGTCCTCCTTCAGCTTCTCCCTTTTTCCAATCTCTCTCTCACTCTCCCTGTCCACCTCCCCCGTTCTCACCACCATGCTCCCCTTTCCCTTCTCAGCAGCGGAATCGCCACTGGCGGGAAGGTGCAATTATGGTGTACCTAGTTGACATTACATATAGTTTCCTACATTACAACAGCGACTACACCAATTATCCAGTCATTATCAGATTGCTGTTTGTGGGATCTTGTTTTGCACAGATTGTCACATATTCCTACATTACAACTGCCACAACACTTCAGAAGTACTTAATTGGCTGTAAAGCACTTCAGGACATCCTGAATGGCACTGTAGAAATGCAAGGTTATTTTTACATAGGCCGTTTCCATTATCAATGTGGATAAAGGATATTATAAAAATATAACAACAATGTACATATTACAGCTACACATCCTGGTCCAAAAATCTCCAGCCTCTAACCCTGCTACATCTTAAGAATACACTTGATCTGAATTTTACTTGTGAAATGGCACAGGAGACTGGCTAGTAATATATTAAATATCTGTGTGCAGTTCCTAGAAAGCTTCTACATTACACATTCCTATATCCATATCAATAATGGAAAATGTCTGTGCGAACTGGTCACATTATAATTATATCCTGCACCTCACTGGAGACACCATTTCCCTTATAAATGTGGGCATCAGAATTTATAATGGAGATAGGTGACAGGAAGTCTGCACAGGGGAAATACTTTAATAAAGCTATAGATATGTAAAACCTCACAACAGAAAACTAATGTTTCAAATACAATGGCAAATTTGCAGGGCTACGGGGAAAGGGTTGGGGAGCGGGACTAGCTGATTTGCTCTTGCAGAGAGCTGGCACAGACACCAAGGGCTGAATGGCCTCCTTCTGTGCTGTAACCATTCTATGCTATGATTCTAATTGCATTCGATATGAATATTTCCAATGACAGCACCGCATTCAAATCCATTAAACAGAACAAATAGTTTCTTTCACATCACAAAGGGATGCTGCTATCAATTAAACCCAAGAAACCAACCCACCTCTTTTCATAGAAATACACAGCCTGAATTTCAATCAATTCACATTTTACAACACGCACCTTAAAGATTTCGTCGTACATTAAAACCACCTTCTCTTTCAGGGGTTTCTTGGTGGACGATGCTTTACGGAGAAGGCCTCCCCTTTTCTCTACCTGTGCCATTGCCTGGATTCTGAAACAAGAATGTTGATCATTAGAAAGTGTGCAGCACATGGTGTAGTCACTCAGATTATTCTAGCTCATCCTTACCAATTCACAGGCAGAGACTCACTTAAAGCCAACATGCATTCATGTTGTGAGACGTACTTGAGCATTATTACTTGACCAACTCGAATTGTATTCACTATAACAAGACAGATCTGCAACCAAGGATACTTCAACAGTGTCACACAGCGCAAAAGGTTCCTTCCCAAGTTGGTTACACAATCTGTAATTATACATCTGGGTGTTTTCCCACAGATTAAATGGAAACGGGATGAAGATTTTACACTTTATTGAAATCCCAGTGATGATAATGCGGCATGTGCAATATAGGACCTGTACCCCATGTATATATAAATACTAATATACACCTAGACCTGCCTAAAACCAAGGTTGCACATTGTCCATGTTCAATTCAGATTAATCAAAGGATCAAGCCAACAGTTTCTGACTCCCTACAGTTCCTTTCCACTCTCCGTGTAAACAATTGTCTCATCAATCTTGTGTGTTGTCCACAATGCTGTCACCAGATTTCCAGTGAAGTGTAATGATGGTTGTGGCATTTTGACACTTAAGATGTGCTCTTGGTAACATGTCAGGCAATGTTACAAAACACTTTCTTTCTGAAAGTCTTTGTTGTATCACTAACCAGTGACCACAGCAATTATTTCTCTGAATGGATCACGTGTGACCTCTGCTCAAGTCAATTCAAAATTAAGGTTTAGTCCGGGGCTACTGGTTAATAATTTGTTCCAATTCAAACATCATGTTCCTTGATTTGCTACTGGTCACATTGTGACAAGCCCTGATTTCCTGTAAAAACTGGTTCTACTTTCCATTTTGAAATTCTTTGCACTAGATGTTGTAAGCACAATGCAGACACAAATGCAGGCAAATTTCAACTTGGGTGGGGTCACAAAACATGCCATATCACATCGACTGCCTGTTATACACCTGACCTACGGAATCAAATATTGAGGTGCAGTTGATGTGATACCATTGCTTTGTGTCCCCATCTCAATCAAACCTCACACCCAAATGTAAAAGGGCGGCACAGTGGCGCAGTGGTTAGCACCGCAGCCTCACAGCTCCAGCGACCCGGGTTCGATTCTGGGTACTGCCTGTGTGGAGTTTGCAAGTTCTCCCTGTGTCTGCGTGGGTTTTCTCCGGGTGCTCCGGTTTCCTCCCACAAGCCAAAAGACTTGCAGGTTGATAGGTAAATTGGCCATTATAAAATTGTCACCAGTATAGGTAGGTGGTAGGGAAATATAGGGACAGGTGGGAATGTTTGGTAGGAATATGGGATTAGTGTAGGATTAGTATAAATGGGTGGTTGATGTTCGGCACAGACTCGGTGGGCCGAAGGGCCTGTTTCAGTGCTGTATCTCTAATCTAATCATATTTTCCTGCCGGGATGAAGCAAAGGCGATGGGCTACCAGATATCAACATACATTTACAGGGCTACATGTTCTGTTTCTCTGCATGTAATGTCAAGTCCAAAATAAGTCACTAACAAACCCAATAGGAATTCCTATTACCCAGAAAGTGCTGAGGTCAACAGTATAAATACATTTAAGCAGAAGCTAGATAAACACGAGGGAGAAAGGAACAGAAGGATATGTTCATAGGGTGAGATGAAGTAGAGTGGGAGGAGGCTCGTCTAGAGCATAAACACTGGATAGACCTGTTGGGCCTGATGGCCTGTGTCTGTCTGTAAATTCTATACCTTGTAGACAGCTCAGGTGCTCAGGAAACCCATCACCAATTGCCTCCTGCCATACGTCATTGGTTACATTTATCGCGGAACAGCTGCATCAAGACTTTGCAGGACAGGAGATTGTGGTACGAAGGAGGTTAAAAGCCAGAGCTGTAATCCTGAAAATTACATCCTGTATTTCCATGTATAGCATTCCTCAGACAAAGGAGACTCTGCAATGATCAACTCAGAGCCGCTTTTGCAAGAGAGAGCAAGCCTAATTTTACACTAGGTTAACAGGATGAGGAAGGCCATTCAGCCCACAGCTGACTGTCTTTTGAAAGACTTCATCATCTTTGCCTCCACTCCCCTACAAGGAGACAGCTCGAGGTGCCTGAGAAAGCGTGTCCCAACATCAAGCCTGGATTTCAAACCACATTCCTCGACCTGCAACTACAGTTCATCATAGAATAGTACAGGACAGTAGGAGGCCAGTGGGCCCATCGAGTCTGCGCTGGCTCTTTCAAATAGCAATCCGGTTAGTCCCACTCCCCCATAACCCTGCATTTTTTTCTATTTTAAGTACTTATCCAATTCCCTTTTGAAGGTTACTATTGAATCTGTATCCATCGCCCTATCAGGCAGCGCATTCCTCACCACTCTGAGCGACAGAGCAAGTGAGCATTGGGGATAAAAGTAAAAAAACACAAGTATCAAGTGGGGTAAGTATAACTGTAAGTGAATTAATAATAGTATTAGCACAGAGCTGATGTAGTGGCATTAATTAAAATTCTTAGTTTAAACAAATAGAGACTTTTTTAGATCACGGATGGGCAGCCGAGACCTGTTGCTTGCAATTCCTGCATCATGTGGGAACTTACATGTCTCAGGGGAAGCACACATGTAGCAAGTGTCCCAGCTGCTTAAGACTGAGCTCAGGATTTCTGAACTTGAGGAGCAGATGGAGTCACTGCAGAGCATCAGGGAGGATGAGAGTTTCCTGGATCATGTGTTCCAGGAGGTGGCTACCCCACAGGCAGTGAGAGTTCAGGATAGTAGATGGCTGGCGATCCTGAAAAGTAGGAAGAGGCAGGAAGTACAGGAGCCATCGGGGTGCATGCCACTCTCAAATCGGTACTCACCATTGGAGAATGCTGGGAGTGATGACACCTTGAAGGAGTGCACTCCTGACCATGGCACCAACAGACAAGGGACTGCACAGGAGGTAACAGCAAAGAGTAGAAATACAGTCGTTATAGGAGATTCCATAGTTAGGGGAACAGACAGGCATTTCATGTCATCATGAGTCCCACATGTGTTGCCTCCCTGGTGCCAGGATAAAGGACATCACGGAAAGGGTGCAGAATATTTTGCAGAGGGAAGGGAGTCAGCCAGAAGTTGTGGTACACTTTGGTACCAACGACATAGGAGCTAGGAAGGAAGTTAAAAATTAGGGCCTCGAAGGTAGTAATCTCTAGATGACTCCCAGTGCCACGTGCTAGCGAGAGTAAATAGGAAGATAGGGAGGATCAATGTGTGGCTTGAGGCACGGTCCAGGAGGGAGAGCTTCAGATTCTTGGGCAATGGGACCAGCAGGAGGCACCTATTCAGAAGGGTTAGGTTGCACCTCAACAGGACTGGAGCCAATGTCTTCATGGGGAGGTACACTCGTGTGGTTGGGGAAGGTTTACACTAATAGGCAGGAAGATGAGCACCAGCATATAGAAGTAGAAAAGCGAAATAAGATGCATAGTGAGCGTGTAGGATAGTACGATAGAAGGAAGTCATAGACTCTACGGCAGAGGAGGCCATTCAGCCCGTCAAGCCTATGCTGGCTCTTGTAGAGCAATACAATCAGTCCCATTGCCCCGCTCTATCCCCGTAGCCCTGCAAGTTTATTTCCCTCAAGTGCCCATCTAATTTCCTTTTGAAATAATTGATCACCTCTGCTTCCACCACCCTCATAGGTAGTGAGTTCCAGATCAGTACCACTCGCTGCATAAAAAAGTTCTTCTTCACATTCCCCCTGCATCTCTTGCCCAAAACCTTCAGTCTGTGTCCCCTGGTCCTTGTATCATTAAGTAATGGGAACAGTTTTTCCTTGTCTAACTTATCTAATCCTGTTATAATCCAGTACATCGGTATCAAATCTCCCCTCAATCTCCTTTGCTCTGGAGAGAACAACCCCAGCTTCCCCAACCTAACCTAGTAGGTAAAATCCCTCGTCCCTGCATCCATTCTGGTCAATTTCTTCAGCAGCCTCTCCTCATGTGGGGAGACAGTGGCGTAGCGGTAATGTCACAGAACTAGTAATCCAGAGGCCCAGATCAACTGGGTTCAAATCCCATAATAGCAGCTGGTGGCATTTAAATTAAATTAATTAATGAGTTCAATGAATTATTTAAATAAAATCTGGAATTGAAAGCTAGTCTCAGTAATGGTGCCTTGAAACTATCATCATTTGTCGTAAAAAACCATCTGGTTCACTAATGTCCTTTAGCGAAGGAAATCTGCCATCCTCACCTGGTCTGGCCTACATGTGACTCTAGACTCTACTGCCCTCTGAAATGGCCTAACAAGCCAGCGACGCCCACATCCCATGAAAGAGTAAAAAAAATCTTCCCAAAGTGTAGTGACCAGAACTGGACCCAATATGCCAGCTGTGGCCTAACCAGAGCTTTATAGAGGTTCAGCATAACCTCCTTGCTTTTGTACTCAACACCTCTATTTATGAAGCCCAAGCTCAAGCTTTGCTACCTACACTTTTAATATGATTAGATTAGATTTAGATTAGATTAGAGATACAGCACTGAAACAGGCCCTTCGGCCCACCGAGTTTGTGCCGACCATCAACCACCCATTTATACTAATCCTACACGAATCCCATATTCCTACCAAACATCCCCACCTGTCCCTATATTTCCCTACCACCTACCTATACTAGTGACAATTTATAATGGTCAATTTACCTACCAACCTGCAAGTCTTTTGGCTTGTGGGAGGAAACCGGAGCACCCGGAGAAAACCCACGCAGACACAGGGAGAACTTGCAAACTCCACACAGGCAGTACCCAGAATCGAACCCTGGTCCCTGGAGCTGTGAGGCTGCAGTGCTAACCACTGCGCCACTGTGCCGCCCTCAAAGATCTATCTTCAAATATCTTCAAAGATCTATGCACATGCACTCCAAGGTCCCGCTGTCCCTGTACATTCTTCAGAACTGCGCCATTAAGTCTATATTGCCTCACCCTGGCCCTTCTGCCAAAATGCATCACCTCACACTTCTCAGAAATTGCAACTGCCACTTGTCTGCCCATTCTGCTATCCTATCTTTGTCCTGATGCAGTGGATTTGTATCATCCTCGCTGTTTGCCACTTCTCCAAATTTAGTAGCAGCAAATTTTAAAACTTTACCCTGTATTTCGATGTTCAAATCATTTATATCAAAAAAGCAGTGGTCTTCGCACTGATCCTTGGGGAACATAAGAAAGAGTAGGCCAATCGGCCCCTCAAGCCTGCTCTGCCATTCAATGAGATCATGCCTCGTCTGATTGCAGCCTTAACTCCACTTTCCTGCCTGCCCCTATATCCCGTGACTCCCTTGTAGATCGAAAACCTGTCTACGTCAGCCTTGAATATATTCAATGACTCAGCCTCCATTGTTTTCTGAGAAGAGAATTCCAAAGATCAACAACCCTCAGAGACCAAAGTCCTCCTCATCGCCGTCTTAAAAGGGAGACCCCTTATCCTGAAACTGTGCCCCTAGTTCTAGATTCCCCCACGAGGGGAAACATCCTCTCCGCATCTACCCTGTCAAGCCTCCACAGAATCTTATATGTTTCAATAAGATCACTTCTCATTCTTCTAAACTCCAATGAGTATAGGCCCAAACTGCTCAACCTTTCCTCATAAGACAAACACCCTCATCTCCAGAATCAGCCTAATGAACCTTCTCTGAACTGCTACCAATGCAAGTACACTCCTCCTTAAACAAGACCAAATCTGTAAACACTCTAGGTGTGGTCTCACCAACTCCCTGACAGTTGCAGCATGACTTTCCTACTTTTATACTTCATTCCCCTTGCAATAAATGCCAAAATTCCATTTGCCTTCCTAATTACCTGCCTAGCTGCATACAAACTGCTTGTGATTCATGTACAAAGATACCCAGATTCCTCTGTACCGCAGCATTCTGTAGTCTCTCTCCATGCAAATAATACTGTGCTTTTCTAGTCTTCCTTTCAAAGTGGCACAGTGGCGCAGTGGTTAGCACCGCAGCCTCACAGCTCCAGCGACCCGGGTTCAATTCTGGGTACTGCCTGTGTGGAGTTTGCAAGTTCTCCCTGTGTCTGCGTGGGTTTCCTCCGGGTGCTCCGGTTTCCTCCCACATGCCAAAAGACTTGCAGGTTGATAGGTAAATTGGCCATTAGCAATTGCCCCTAGTATAGGTAGGTGGTAGGGAAATATAGGGACAGGTGGGGATGTGGTAGGAATATGGAATTAGTGTAGGATTTGTATAAATGGGTGGTTGATGGTCGGCACAGACTCGGTGGGCCGAAGGGCCTGTTTCAGTGCTGTATCTCTAAACTCTAAACTAAACTAGACAACCTCACATTTTCCCACATTATACTCCATCTGCCAAATTTTTGCCCACTCACTTCACCTATCTATATCTCTTTGCATCCTCCTCACAAATTGCTTTCCTAAATTTGGCTACAATACACTCTGTCCCTTCAGCTAAATCATTAGTACAGATTGTAAATAGTTGAGGCCCCAGCACTGATCCCTGCGGCACTCCACGAGTTAGTTTGCCCACCTGAAAATGCCCCATTTATCCAGACTCTGTTTCCTGTTAGCTAGCCAATCCACTATCCAAGCTAATATATTATCCCCAACACCATGGGCTCTTCTCTTGAGTAGTAACATCTTAAGTGCACCTTATCAAATGCCATTTGCAAATCCAAATATACTGCATCTACTGGTTCCCCTTTATCCACCCTACTTGTTTAAATCTTCAAAGAATTCTAATAAATTTGTCAAACACAATTTCCCTTTTGCAAAACCATGTTGGCTCTGCCTGATTACATTATGATTTTCCAAATTAATTTTCGAGAAGGTGACCAAACAGGTGGATGAGGGTAAAGCAGTGGATGTGGTGTATATGGATTTCAGTAAGGCATTTGATAAGGTTCCCCACGGTAGGCTATTGCAGAAAATACGGAAGTATGGGGTTGAAGGTGATTTAGAGCTTTGAATCAGAAATTGGCTAGCTGAAAGAAGACAGAGGGTGGTGGTTGATGGCAAATGTTCATCCTGGAGTTTAGTTACTAGTGGTGTACCGCAAGGATCTGTTTTGGGGCCATTGCTGTTTGTCATTTTTATAAATGACCTGGAAGAGGGTGTAGAAGGGTGGGTTAGTAAATTTGCAGATGACACTAAGGTCGGTGGAGTTGTGGATAGTGCCGAAGGATGTTGTAGGGTACAGAGAGACATAGATAGGCTGCAGAGCTGGGCTGAGAGATGGCAAATGGAGTTTAATGCGGAAAAGTGTGAGGTGATTCACTTTGGAAGGAGTAACAGGAATGCAGAGTACTGGGCTAATGGGAAGATTCTTGTTAGTGTAAATGAGCAGAGAGATCTTGGTGTCCAGGTGCATAAATCCCTGAAGGTTGCTAACCAGGTTAATAGGGCTGTCAAGAAGGCATATGGTGTGTTAGCTTTTATTAGTAGGGGGGTCGAGTTTCGGAGCCACGAGGTCATGCTGCAGCTGTACAAGACTCTGGTGAGACCGCACCTGGAGTATTGCGTGCAGTTCTGGTCACCGCATTATAGAAAGGATGTGGAAGCTATGGAAAGGGTGCAGAGGAGATTTACTAGGTTGTTGCCTGGTATGGAGGGAAGGTCTTACGAGGAAAGGCTGAGGGACTTGAGGTTGTTTTCGTTGGAGAGAAGGAGGAGGAGAGGTGACTTAATAGAGACATATAAGATAATCAGAGGGTTAGATAGGGTGGATAGTGAGCGTCTTTTTCCTCGGATGGTGATGGCAAACACGAGGGGACATAGCTTCAAGTTGAGGGGTGATAGATATAGGACAGATGTGAGAGGTAGTTTCTTTACTCAGAGAGTAGTAAGGGCGTGGAATGCCCTGCCTGCAGCAGTAGTAGATTCGCCAACTTTAAGGGCATTTAAGTGGACATTGGATAGACATATGGATGAAAATGGAGTAGTGTAGGTCAGATGGTTTCACAGCTCGGCGCAACATCGAGGGCCGAAGGGCCTGTACAGCGCTGTAATATTCTAATTCTAATTCTAATTCTCTAATTCTAATAATGGATTCCAGCATTTCCCAATGATAGATGTTAGCTAACTGGCCTATAGTTTCCCGCATTCTGTTGCCACCCCGACATTTCCTTGAAGAGGTGATACATTTGCAGTTTTCCAATCTAGTGGCACCTTTCCAGAATCTCGGGAATTTTGGAAGATTACAACCAATACCATTGTCTACCACCCTCCAGTCCAAAAAATAACTATTTACCACAACTTGCAGTTTTCTGTCCTTAAGCCAATATTTTTATCCAAGCTGACACTGACCCTCCTATTCCATGAGTCTCAATTTTGTTAACCAGCCTTTTATATGGTACTTAGTAAAATGCTTTTTAAAATCCATATAGACAACTTCCATGGCATTCCCTTTGTCAACTTTTGCTGTTACTTCATCAAAAAATTCAATTAGAATAGTCAAACATGATCTGACTTTTACAAATCCATGCTGGCTCTCCTTAATTAACTCAAACCTCTCCAATGCCTGTTGATTTTTTCCCCCAATTATTGTTTCTAAAACATACCCACCACAGATGTTAAATTGACTGGCTTGTGGCTGTTAAGACTGTCCTTACACCCTTTCTTAAATAAGGGTGTCACATTTGCCAATTTCCAATCCTCTGGCACCTCCCTCACATCTAGGGAAGACTGGAATGTTATGGCAAGCCCTTCTGCTATCTCCATTCTCACTGCCTTTAGCAACCTGAGATGCAAGCCATCCAGACCAGGCAACGTATATACCCTAAGCATAACCAGCCTCTCCAGTATATCCTGCCTTTCAATTTTCACCCCATCCATTAGCTCTACTATCTCCACTTCTACTGATATTTTGTCAGCATCCTCTTCCTTAGTAAACACCGAAACAAAGTACTTATTAAGTATTCTAGCCTTGCCCTGTGACTCTAAGCATATATCACTCTCTACGTCCATAACAGGCCCCACCCTGCCTATTACCCACTTACTATTTACATGCCAGATGATGATTTTTGGGTTCCCTTTTATGTTGACTGTCATTGTCATATTCCCTGACAGTCATACACCCTCTTTTTTTGTTTTATCATATTCTCTACCTCCCTCGTCATCCAAGGAGCCCTGGCATTGAATCCCCTACCTTTCGCCCTTGTTGGAATGTACCTAGCTTGTACCTGAAGCATCTCCTCCTTACTAATCACCAGGTGTTCCATTAGTTTTTCCGATCAAACTTTGGTTTCATTTTACCCTGGCTAGATCAGTTTTCATCCCATTGAAGTTAGCCCTCTTCCAATTTAAACGCTCTACTTTAGATTGGTCCTTGCTTTTCTGCATTACGCGTCTAAACCTTATGATACAATGATTACTGTTACCAAAGTTTTCCCCTACAGACACTTGGTCCACTTGGCCCACTTCATACCCCAGCACCAGATCCAGCAATGCCTCCTTCCTAGTTGGACCGAGAACAGACTGGTCAAGGAAGTTCTCCTTTACACATTTCATGAATTCCTCTCCCTCTTTGCCCTTTATTCTAACATTATCAATCGGCATTTGGGTAAAATCACCACTCTATAGTTCACACACATCTCTGTAACTCCCCCTGCAGATTTGCTCCTCTATCTCTCTCTATTATGTGACTGACCAGCTCAGTTACTGTGAAGTTTGGGGAAAGTATCCCAGGAGCCTCTGACACTCGTCCAACAGCATTCCCAGAATCAGCTTCTTCAGAGAAGCGGGGGAAAATGCTGAAAAAAGCAAAGAATTTATCGCCCATCTCTTGGAAAGTATAATTTAATGTCCTGCTGTTCCTGTCCAAAGCAGCGAGCTCTCAATATTAGATTATGTAGCAAACAAAAATAACCCATCTCTAGCACGTCAAGCCATAACAAAAATAACCCATCTCTAGCACGTCAAGCCATGTCCATCAGCATGAGACAGCAATTACAAGCACCAGAGTCATCTGAGGCTTAAACCAATTGACTAAATGTACGGTGAAGAGTCTCTCAGAAAGCAAGAGGGTTTTTACAGATCATGCAGTTCACGAGTCTCTTCCACCAGTGAAGAAGCTGCCTTCAAATCACACGCATATCCCTTTTGGACAAGGGTGTAAACCCTGCACAGACCAATGGCTCAAAGTTTCCAAAACTCCCAAAGTATTCTACTCCAAGGGTTCAGACAGTTTGAGTACACTGCACACATTTGTTCCTAATTTAGTACTAACTGGCAACTTTACAGAAGATTTTTCACAGGGTGACTGGTGAAGGAAACTGAACCCTGTCACAAAACTGCAGTAGGGACAGTTCAGGGCAGGGTACTCAGAGCTTTACTCTGTATCTAACCCCGTGCTGTACCTGTCCTGGGTGTATTTGATGGGGACAGTGTCGAGGGAGCTTTACTCTGTATCTAACCGATATTATTACTGACTGGGGAGATTGGAACACTTATGTTGGATATCAAAAACTCTCCAGCCCTGGAAGATTCTTCATACTATCGGGTACGAGTTCCATCAAAAATGGAAACAGCTGCCTGAGTGACTGAAGAAATAACTAAATCACCATTTTTACCTCAGCTCTGGACAGTAACAGAACCCAGAGCAGCAGGATCACATTTGAAACCCATTTCAGAGTGTGAGTGTATGTACTGATGTCCTCCCTATCTCTGCAACCTCCTCCAATTCTGGCCTCTTGCACATCCCCAACTTCCTCCATTGGTGACCGCACCTTACAGCTGTCCAGGTCCCAAGTTCTGGAATTCCCTCCAGAAACCTCTCTACCTCTTCATCCCACTTAAGACGCTCCTTAAAACCTACCTCTTTGACCAAGCTTTTGGTCAGCTGTCCTAATGTCTGCTTATGTGCAGATTAACTGTGAGGATTGAAGAGACTGTGCAATCTCTATGTTGCCTGGCTGTCTCACCCTGCACCGCGCCCCCCCAACACCAATACCCAACCCCTGTCACATCCCCCACACCAATTTCCCCCCCCCCCCCGTCACATCCCGCACACCAATTCACCCCCCCCGTCACATCCCCCACACCAATTCACCCCCGTCACATCCCCACACACCAATTTCCTCCCCCCCGTCACATCCCGCACACCAATTCACCCCCCCCGTCACATCCCCCACACCAATTCACCCCCCCCCGTCACATCCCGCACACCAATTCACCCCCCGGTCACATCTCCCACACCAATTCACCCCCCCCCGTCACATCCCGCACACCAATTCACCCCCCCGTCACATCTCCCACACCAATTCACCCCCCCCGTCACATCCCGCACACCAATTCACCCCCCCGTCACATCCCGCACACCAATTCACCCCCGCCGTCACATCCCGCACACCAATTCCCCCCCCCCGTCACATCCCCCACACCAATTCCCCCCCCCCCCCCGTCACATCCCCCACACCAATTCCCCCCCTTGTCACATCCCCCACACCAATTCACCCCCCCGTCACATCCCGCACACCAATTCCCCCCCTTGTCACATCCCCCACACCAATTCACCCCCCGTCACATCTCCCACACCAATTCACCCCCCCGTCACATCCCCCACACCAATTCACCCCCCCCCGTCACATCCCCCACACCAATTCACCCCCCCCGTCACATCCCCCACACCAATTCACCCCCCCCCGTCACATCCCCCACACCAATTCACCCCCCCGTCACATCCCCCACACCAATTCCACCCGCCTGTCACATCTCCCACACCAATTCACCCCGCCCCCCCCCCCCAACCCGGTCACATCCCCCACACCAATTCCACCCGCCCGTCACATCCCCCACACCAATGCCCCCCCCCCGGCACATCCCCCACACCAATTCACCCCCCCGGTCACATCTCCCACACCAATTCACCACCCCCCCCCCCCGTCACAACCCCCACACCAATTCACCCCCCCCCCCGTCACATCCCCCACACCAATTCACCCCCCCCGTCACATCCCCCACACCAATTCACCCCCCCGTCACATCCCCCACACCAATTCACCCCCCCCGTCACATCCCCCACACCAATTCACCCCCCCGTCACATCCCCCACACCAATTCACCCCCCCCCACCGTCACATCCCCAAAACCAATTCACCCCCCCCCCGTCACATCCCCCACACCAATTCACCCCCCCCCGTCACATCCCCCACACCAATTCACCCCCCCGTCACATCCCCCACACCAATTCACCCCCCCGTCACATCCCCCACACCAATCCCACCCCCCCCGTCACATCTCCCACACCAATTCACCCCCCCGTCACATCCCCCACACCAACTCCCCCCACCCCCGTCACATCCCCCACACCAATTCCACCCCCCCCGTCACATCTCCCACACCAATTCACCCCCCCGTCACATCCCCCACACCAACTCCCCCCACCCCCGTCACATCCCCCACACCAATTCAACTCCCCCCCCCCCCCGTCACATCCCCCACACCAATTCAACCCCCACCCCCCCACCCCGTCACATCCCCCACACCAACTCCCCCCCCATCCCCTGTCACATCCCCCACACCAATTCCCCCCCACTTCTAACCTTATGATGGAGGGAAGGTCATTGATGAAGCAGCTGAAGATGATTGGGCCTCGGACACTACCCTGAGGAAGCCCAGTAGCGATGTTACTGGGCCTCCTGCTGTATACTGACTGAATCAAAACTCCACCTCTTACTGGCTCTGCTTCCACAGACACACTGCAGCACCTTACCAGCCTGGTTGTTCTTCAGCTGTGAGCCACGACGGTGAATGTCGATGGGCTATTTGGCCATAGCAGGCATCACGATCAAGCCTGATCTTGCCCACACCTGCAGATGGGCGCACTTGCCCATTTTCCTTTCCCTAATTCCGGAGCATGCTGGACCAATTGCAGCGGTTCTTGTACAGCCCTGGCTAGGATTGGCTAACTCAGCAGACCTGGGACCTTTGCTGGTACAGTTGCATGGTTACGCACTAGCTTCACGAGCTGTGGATCTGAGGAGCTTAAATCGTCATCCCAAAAGTGGGGGAATTGACCAAAAGCAGCACAGTAAGGGAACTGTAGTACTAATGGGGTCACATCTGCCATTCCCTCATCGAGTGAACTACTGATCTCAGTCACACACCAAGGTGAGGGAGTCAAGGCTGCCACAGGGAGAAGGAATATGAGAGAATCAACCCCATTTCTCAGCAGCCAGCCCCACTGAAAAGAAAGACTTGCACTTAAACAACTCCTTTCATAACCTCAGGACATCCCAAAGTACTTTACAGACAATTAATTACTTTTGAAATGACTTGTAATGTATGAAACACAGCAGTCAATTTGCACACAGCATGCTCCCCCAAACAGCAATGAGACAATAACCAGATAATCCATTTTCAGTGATGTTGGTTGAGAGATAAAAAAAAAACGCTCAGGATACCAGGGAGAATTCCCTTGCTCTTCTTCCAATATTATCATGGAATCTTTTACAGCTATCTGAGCTGATACAGCCTCAGTTTGACATCTCATCCCAAAGGAGAGATGGCATCAATGACAGTACAACTGCGACTAATCTTCAAAATTACTTCATTGGCTGTAAATCGCTTTGGGATGTCCTGATGTTGAACAGCGATAGTGCACGTCTTTCTTTCTCTTGCAGTGTATCACTCCCTCAGTACTGAACTAATCCCCCTGCCTTTTTCCTGATGTTACTGTGGATACAGCTCCCCAGGTACCAGTCACCTCAGGGTAACTCAGCAAACTGGTCATTTTTCATGGAGCAGCCGAGACAGTAAGTGTGGCAGGTTATGTGGCCACGTGCACCACCACATCCAAGCTCACATCACGTCAGATAAGCATTCAAGAATTCTCAGGATAAGGCCACCAAACCCAATAAAACGGCCCCTCTTGGTAGATCAAACACAACTATCCACCTTTTCATTATATCCCTCAATCCCTCCCCCACCTCCACTGCCAAAACACACTAATTCTCTTGAATCCATTGTCACCACTCACTTAATATCCTCCCCTATTATTTATTCCACAACTCTACTCCCCATTGGTGAAAACACATCCACCACCCCGACCCACCTCTTCCCAGTAGCACCACGACTGACCGAGCTCTCAAGGACGTATCTGCCAGACTGCATGCCTATTGGAAAACGAAAAGCTCTCTTCATGAAAGAAATAACAAAACTTATCCACATAAAAAGTGCCCTTACTTTGAAGCAAAGCAATTTTACATGTAATTTTTCTCATGAGTGAGAAGGCCAGGGTTTATTATCCATCGTTAATTGTCCATGTGGTGCTGAGGAGCTGCCTTCTCGAACTGTGGCAATCCAAGTGATGAAGGCGCTCCCACAGTGTTGTTCGGGATTCTGACCCAGTAATGATGTCGGAACAGCCAATATATTTTCAAGTCAGGATGGTGCATGACTTGGAGGGGAACTGGGAGATGATCCTGTTACCATGACTTTCATGCTTTTGCCTCTGATCTCTGTGCTAGAGGTCGCATAAGTCAGAGATCATGAAGAAGAAACACTGGCAAGTTGCTGCAGTGGATCCTGTAATTCATACAAACTACAGTCAGTGTGGTGGTGACAAGTAGGGAGCGGATAGTGAGTCCAGTAGCAGGGTGTCGATCAAGTGAATTTCTCAGTCTGAATATTATTGAGCATCTCCAGTGTTGATGTGGCTGTCCCCATCCAGGCAAGTGGTGAGGACTCCATCACACTGCTGACTGGAGTCCTGTTGATGGCAGAGAGGCTTTAAGGGGTCAGGGAGTGGTATTGGCTGATCCAGTTACGTATCTGG
Source organism: Heterodontus francisci (assembly GCF_036365525.1). Taxonomy (NCBI): domain Eukaryota; kingdom Metazoa; phylum Chordata; class Chondrichthyes; order Heterodontiformes; family Heterodontidae; genus Heterodontus; species Heterodontus francisci. Next base: position 85,522,814 of record NC_090390.1, read on the forward strand.
TTAATGGCTATGCCCCAGGTTGCTGATGGTGGAGCCATCAAAGGTCAGGGGAGATGGTTATACCCTGGTACTTGTGCACTACCACTCATCAGCCCAAGTCTGCCAGGTGTACTAACCAGGTGTAGTTCGTTTGGGTTGCTTCATTATTAAAGGCATGACTCTTGTCACTGGAGATTTTCTCCCCTTGATTCCCATTGGCGCCATTCTCAAGTCAAATGCTTTGTTAACATCAAAGGCAGCTACTCTCAGATCTTCTCTGGCATCCAGTTCCTACAACTAGATCTGGATCAAGGCTGGAGCCATGTGTTACTGACAGAACCTGAACTGATTCTATTAACATGATTTAGTTCCTCCAAAGGTTCTGTTGAGAAGGGCACATAAAGAATGACATTTTAGAGGAACAGATTGGGAATGTGCCATCCATGGCTTCCACTTCTGATCACGAAGCAGTGGCCCTTGATGAAAAGTTCAGGTGTGGACAGAACATATATCAATGGCCACGTAAACAAGATCTCTGGAAGGGGGTCAGAGAGAGAGAGCGTGACCGGGGGGCGGGGGGCAGAGAGAGCGTGACCGGGGGGGGGGCAGAGAGAGCGTGACGGGGCGGGGCAGAGAGAGCGTGACCGGGGGGGGGGGGGGCAGAGAGAGCGTGACCGGGGGGGGGGGGGGGCAGAGAGAGCGTGACGGGGGGGGGGGGGGGGGGGCAGAGAGAGCGTGACCGGGGGGGGGCAGAGAGAGCGTGACGGTGGGGGGGGGGGGGGAGCAGAGAGAGAGAGGGAGAGAGAGAGATGGGGAGACAGGGAGAGACAGAATAATCTGCTGAAGGTGGTAGCTTCCCCAGCAGTGGCAGAGACACCAAAGGAGGTCAAAGAGACAGGGCAGTGGCAGGAAACAGTCCCCTGCAGTTCCCCTGAATGTGTCGGGACTCGGGCCATGGCCAAACCAGCTCCCCCAGAGGAGACTGAATTGACACTGCAGACAGATGACCATGCTGTCTCACTGTCTGAAACTTTCTTTGGAAAGTTAGAGGACCCAGGGAATGGACTAAATGAATCTTCCCTCGTTGAGGCTCAGTGAGCCGACAGAGTTAGTAAAGCCTGCCCAGCCTGAAATTGAAGCAGAGGGAATCCCTGATTGCTACTATGTGAAGGATGAGGTGCTGATGAGGAAATGGAGTTCTCTTCACAGACCTGAGAACAAAGGATGGGCAGTGGTTCACCAGTTAGTGGTGCCGCCAAGGTACTTTAGAGAAATATTAAGAATGGCCCATGTGTTTACACTGGTTGTGCATGTCGGTGCACGAGAAACCAAAGCCCGCACAAGACAGCAGTTTGACTGGCCAAAACTCCACAAAGATGTAGTGGAGTACTGTAGAACTTGCCACATGTGCCAGGTTGCGAGGAGGCCCCAACCTGCCGTAAAGTCTGCACCCCTAATTCCTCCTGTACCTGCATTTTTTTTTAAATTCATACATGGGATGTGAGCGTCGCTGGCATTTATTGCCCATCCCTAATTGCCCTTGAGAAGGTGGTGGTGAGCTGCATTCTTGAACCGCTGCAGTCCATTTGGGGTAGGTACACCCACAGTGCTGTTAGGGAGTTCCAGGAGTTTGACCCAGCGACAGTGAAGGAACGGCGATAAAGTTCCAAGTCAGGATGGTGTGTGACTTGGAGGGGAACTTGCAGGTGGTGGTGTTCCATGAAATGTTGGAAAAAGTAGACCCTCCCCCCACCCTCCTACATAAATGCAGGCAAATGGAGCACCCTACCAGGGCTGCTAGCAGTATTTGCAGAAACCTGTGGGGACAAGGAAAGCTCCCAAAAAGGCAGAGAAACATTGAGGGTGATCCCTCACCTAGTCGGAGTGCCTCATGGGAATGGAGTGGAATCTGGACAAATACCTGTGAGCATGAATGTCCCAGACGACATGATGGAGATTAACAAAAGGACAACCCCTCCAGTCAGGAGAAAAGAGAAACAAAAATGCTCTAAAGTGAGCAGCACTTGGATGACTCGCCAGAGCATTGAAAGTGAGATCTGAGTGGATCCACTCACTGCAGATTTATTTATTTATTTAGAGATGCAGCACTGAAACAGGCCCTTTGGCCCACCGAGTCTGTGCCGACCATTTGTGCTAACCCTACAGTAATCCCATATTCCCTACCACCTACCTACACTAGGGGCAATTTACAATGGCCAATTTACCTATCACCTGCAAGTCTTTGGCTGTGGGAGGAAACCGGAGCACCCGGCGAAAACCCACACAGACACAGGGAGAACTTGCAAACTCCGCACAGACAGTACCCAGAATTGAACCTGGGTCCCTGGAGCTGTGAGGCTGCGGTGCTAACCACTGCGCCACTCTATTCCCATGAACAGCTCTGTTCCCATGAACAGAGCTCAAGCCCAGAGCTAATTAAATCCAACAATCTCCCTGCAGACCTCAACAAGAGCAAAGGCCCAGATGAAATCTCAGACACCTCACGGGGGCTTAAAGCCAATTTATTACCCACTACTACCATGTGGAGAGAAACTAACAAGGTGCTGAAACCTGAAGAGTTAGGACCACATGTTGCAGAAACAACAGATGAGGGGGTAAACTCTGTGAACAAAGAAGAACTCGCCCTAGACAATTATGGAAATTTGCAGACACCAAGCTTACCCAAGAGCCACATGTTTATTGGAAAGCCCATCCCCAGCTTATTACAAACTGATACTAAAGTAACTTTAAACCCATTGGACAACACCTAACCATCTCAGACCCACCTCAAGGGAAAAGGGCAGTTTAAAGCAGCACTGCTGCAGAGAAAAGACAAGCTGCCACAATATTAAGATTTCTGAGGGGATGAGTGTGAATGAGAGAAATGCATGTATGTTTTCCTGTGTTTTTTCTTTTTAACTTATATTGAACTGCTCCCCATTATTGCATTTCATTCGGTATGGAGGTGTGACGGAAATCCCACATGCCAAACGGAAAATATTCATTTTATCATACAGAACGTTACCAGAGACCTTTTTTTTTTACTGGACATTACAAATAACTTTTAAAAAGCAGAACAAAACAGCTAAAGACGGCCAGGCACAATGTGCATATGAGAAGCCAAAAACCGGCTGAGAGACAGAGGCTAGCTAGAACAACAGGTGTACGCTCTGATTCAGTTACCGAGAATGGTTTTTGTCAATAGTGGTCATCAAAAGCCTCGACACCCATTGACTTTGAAAGAGCCAACCTCCCCCCGACCAAGTATGTTTGCACAGCTTGAGAGAAGAACTCTGAATTTCAAAAAACCTTCCAGAAACTTGTTTTTAAACAAATAGGTGGTCACATGACATACCTGCATGTGTAACTCAGTTTGTGAATTGTGCCTCAGAAGGCAAAAAAGACAGTAACTGAACTCCAAGAAGCACCTCCCTCCCCAGCAAATTCCCAGGGGAGCCTCAGCTGCAGCTAAACCTCAAATCTACAGACCCTCAGGCAACAACCAAGAGGATCGATAAAGCCGCTCTTCGGCCTTCCGGAACCAGAGAGCAAGCCTAAATTGTGCATGGCCCAGTGAAGACTTCAAGAATTTAACTTCAAAGGACACTGAAACTCAGTATTTGAATTCCATTTATTACGGACTTTACTTCAACCTCCCAACTCTTTTTTTCCCTTCTGTACCTGTTTGTGTGTGCGAGTGTGCCTCTCGTATGAGTGTGAGCATAGATGCATTGTGTATTTTAGTAATTTTAACCTTTCTTTTAATTCAAATCATTCATGGGATATGGGTGTCGCTGGCTAGGCCAGCATTTATTGCCCGTCCCTAACTGCCCTTGAGAAGGTGGTGGTGAGCTGCCTTCTTGAACCGCTGGAGTCTATGTAGGGTAGGTATACCCACAGTGCTGTTAGGAAGGGAGTTCTAGGATTTTGACCCAGCGACAGTGAAGGAACGGCGATATAGTTCCAAGTCAGGATGGTGTGTGACTTGGAGGGGAACTTGCAGGTGGTGGTGTTCCCATGTATTTGCTGCCCTTGTCCTTCCAGATGGTGGAGGTCACGGGTTTGGAAGGTGCTGTTTAAGGAGCCTTGGTGCATTGCTGCAGTGCATCTTGTAAATGGTACACCCTGCTGCCATTGTGCGTCGGTGGTGGAGGGAGTGAATGTTTGTGGATGGGGTGCCAATCAAGCGGGCTGCTTTGTCCTGGATGGTGTCGAGCTTCTTGAGTGTTGTTGGAGCTGCACCCATCCAGGCAAGTGGAGAGTATTCCATCGTACTCCTGACTTGTGCCTTGTAGATGGTGGACAGGCTTTGGGGAGTAAGGAGGTGGGTTACTCGCCTCAGGATTCTTAGCCTCTGACCTGCTCTTGTAGCCACAGTATTTATATGGCTATTCCAGTTCAGTTTCTGGTCAATGGTAGCCCCGTGGATGTTGATAGTGGGGAATTCAGTGATGATAATGCCATTGTATGTCAAGGGGAGATGGTTAGATTCTCTCTTGTTGGAGATGTCATTGCCTGGCACTTGTGTGGTGCGAATGTTACTTGTCACTTTTCAGCCCAAGCCTGGATATTGTCCAGGTCTTGCTGCATTTCTACACGGACTGTTTCAGTATCTGAGGAGTCACGAATGGTGCTGAACATTGTGCAATCATCAGCGAACATCCCCACTTCTGACCTTATGATTGAAGGAAGGTCACTGATGAAGCAGCTGAAGATGGTTGGGCCTAGGACACTACCCTGAGGAACTCCTGCAGTGATGTCCTGGAGCTCAGATGATTGACCTCCAGCAACCACAACCATCTTCCTTTGCGCTAGGTATGATTCCAACCAGCAGAGAGTTTTTCTCGATTCCCATGGACTTCAGTTTTGCTAGGGCGCCTGGATGCCATACTCGGTCAAATGCTGCCTTGATGTCAAGGGCAGTCATTCTCACCTCACCTCTGGAGTTCAGCTCTTTTGTCCATGTTTGAACCAAGGCTGTAATCAAGCAGCACTTGCTTCGCAATAAACTGCTCAGTGACACTCAGTTTGGGTTCAGCCAGGGTCACACAGCTCCTGACCTCATAGCACTGTCGATGACACCTTCCATCACTTTACTGATGATTGAGAGTAGACTGATGGGCCGGTAATTGGCCGGGTTGGACTTGTCCTGCTTTTTGTGTACAGGACATACCTGGGTAATTTTCCACATTGCCGGATAGATGCCAATGTTGTAGTTGTACTGGAACAGCTTGGCTAGGGGCGCGGCAAGTTCTGGAGCACAGGTCTTCAGACTATAGTCGGAATATTGTCAGGGCCCATAGCCTTTTAAGTATCTAGTGCCTTCAGTCATTTCTTGATGTCACGCAGAGTGAATCGAATTGGCTGAAGTCTGGCATCTGTGATGCTGGGGACTTCAGGAGGAGGCCGAGATAGATCATCAACTCGGTACTTCTGGCTGAAGATTGTTGCAAATACTTCAGCCTTATCTTTCGCACTGATGTGCTGGGCTCCCCCATCATTGAGGATGGGGATATTTGTGGAGCCACCTCCTCCAGTTAGTTGTTTAATTGTCCACCACCATTCACGGCTGGATGTGGCAAGACTGCAGAGCTTAGATCTGATCCGTTGATTACGGGATAGCTTAGATTTGATCCGTTGGTTATGGGATAGCTTAGCTCCGTCTATCGCATGCTGGGTACGATGTTTGGCACGCGAGTAGTCCTGTGTTGTAGCTTCACCAGGTTGACACCTCATTTTGAGGTATGCCTGGTGCTGCTCCTGGCATGCCCTCCTACAATCTTCACTGAACCAGGGTTGGTCTCCTGGCTTGATGGTAATGGTAGAGTGGGGGATATGCCGGGCCATGAGGTTACAGATTGTGGTTGAGTACAATTCTGCTGCTGCTGATGGCCCACAGCTCCTCATGGATGCCTAGTTTTGCATTGCTAGATCTGTTCGAAATCTATCACATTTAGCATGGCGGTAGCGCCACACAACACGATGGAGGGTATCCTCAATGTGAAGGCAGGACTTTGTCTCTACAAGGACACTATGCAGTGGTCACTCCTACCAGTACTGTCATGGACAGATGCATCTGCGGCAGGCAAATTGGTGAGGACGAGGCCAAGTATGTTTTTCCCTCTTGTTGGTTCCCTCACCACCTGCCGCATACCCAGTCTAGCAGCTATGTCCTTTAGGACTCGGCCAGCTCGGTCAGTAGTGGTGCTACCGAGCCACTCTTGCTGATGGATATTGAAGTCCCCAACCCAGAGTACATTCTGTGCCCTTGCCACCCTCAGTGCTTCCTCCATGTGCTGTTCAACATGAAGGAGTACTGATTCATCAGCTGAGGGAGGGCAGTAGATGGTAATCAGCAGGATGTTTCCTTGCCCATGTTTGATCTGATGCCATGAGACTTCATGGAGTCAGTCGTTGTTGAGGACTCCCAGGGCAATTTCCTCCTGACTGTATACCACTGTGCTGCCACCTCTGCTGGGTCTGTCCTGCTGGTGGGACAGGAATGGTGATGGCGGTGTCTGGGACATTGTCTGTAACGTACAATTCGATCAGCATGACTATGTCAGGCTATTGCTTGACTAGTCTGTGGGACAGCTCTCCCAACTTTGGCACAAGCCCCCAGATGTTTGTAAGGAGGACTTTGAAGGGTCAACAGGGCTGGGTTTGCCGTTTCCAGTGCCTAGGTCGATGCCGGGTGGTCCATCCAGTTTCATTCTGTTTTATTGACTTCATAGCGGTTAGATACAACTGAGTGTCTTGCTAGGCCATTTCAGAGGGAATTTAACAGTTAACCACATTGCTGTGGGTGTGGAGTCACATGTAGGCCAGACCAGGTAAGGACAGCAGATTTCCTTCCCTAAAGGACATTAGTGAAACAGATGGGTTTTTACAACAATCGACAATGGTTTCATGGCCATCATTCGACTAGCTTTTAATTCCAGATTTATTAATTGAATTCAAATTCCACCTTCTGCTGTGGTGGGATTCAAACCCATGTCCCCAGAGAAATCACCTAGGTCTCTGGGTTACCAGTGATGATACCACTACTACAAAAACTTACATCCTTCTTGTTTAAACGCAAGTAAACCTGTCTGATTGATTCATTTACAATTAGAATTACAGGGACAGTGAGCAAGAGCTCATTGAGGTGGTAAGCAAAATCACTGTGTTAAAATAAACCCTGTTGCAGCCAAAACAGAAAAAGAGCAAAAGGAGAGCCCTGGACAAGACAGAGAGAGAGAGAGAGAGAGAGAGAGACAGAGACAGAGACAGAGAGAGACAGAGACAGAGACAGAGAGAGAGAGACAGAGACAGAGAGAGAGAGACAGAGAGAGAGAGAGAGAGAGAGAGAGAGACAGAGAGACAGAGAGACAGAGAGAGATCACGATCACTCCTGACAGATGGAGATTGATCCAGAATACTCTGCATCGCTACAAGTGTGTGTGCAAACGTTGACTACTTGTGCTAGCAAAAGAATGCCAGCTATCTCACTGAATCAGTATCCAACATAGTGATGAGAAAGTCAGTCAATAAATTATTCTTTTCATTTAAAGCTCAACAAAAATGTACATTTATTGTTTTGATTAATAGTAAGATAAATCTTTTATGCCTTTATCTTCCTGAAATTCGCTCACCGGCCCCCTGTGTAAGACAAAAATTGTAATGTGGCCCCCACACGAAATGGTTGGACAACCCTGATCTAGAACTATTTTTTCATGGTATTTATTTCCACTTTTAGATGGTTGTTGCCACTGCACCGAGATGGAGCAGTATTGATTGTGATGGATGACACAATAGGGCAGTGCTCCTCCTACCTATCCTTCCCAATGATGTCCAGAGATGGTGAAGCTGTTTTTAAAGCATGATTTATATTTTAATATTCAGAAAGAGCATTAAAACCCCATGATTTAGGGTTTAGTGTTAGGGGCCTAGTTTAGAGATTAGGTGCTGGGGTAAGATCCTTTTTTTTTTTTTACTGACAATGCATTCTTTCATATTTAAAATACAACTACATGGTAATTAAAACCTTTATGCAGCTTGTAAATACTTCATTGAAATGGTTTACAAGTAGGTGACTACAAGTCGAGGATATGTGAAACAATCTTTATTCCAGTCCGATTCAAGATTCCCCCCAGCCTCTAATTAATTTTTCTGGTATAATGATGATTGCATCTGTGCCATTTCCTGCTCTCACCCTGAACTGGAAAATTTCATTGACACTGCTCCCAATTTCCACCGTTCTCTCACCTGCCCTTCCTCGACTTCTCTGTCTCCATTTCTGGGGATAGGTTATCAACCAATAGTCACTATACACCCACGGACTCCCACAGCTATCAACCACACTTTCTCGCACCCGCTTTCTGTAAGGACAGTTTCTCTATCACATCTGTTTGAACAATGCAAACTTCCATACCAACGCTTCCAATGTCTTCCTTTTTCCTCAACCGAGAATTCCTGCTACACCATCGTTGACAGGGCTCTCAATCGTGTCCAATCTATTTTGCACACTTCTGCCCTCACCCCTTCACCTCCCTCCCAGAAACATGTCCTCATCGTCCACTGCATCAGCCTCCATATTCAATGGATCATCCTCCGCCATTTCCAACACCAATAATGTGATGCCATCAAACACAACATTTCCCCCTGCCTTTCCGCATTCAAAATGAATTGTTCCATCCGCAACACCTTGGTCCACTCCTCAGTCACCCCAAACTCCCCTCCTTTTCCTGCAGCACCTTTTCGTGCAACTGCAGGAGGTGCAACACCTGCCCTTTTACCTCCTCTCTCCTCACCATCCAAGGCCCCAATCATTTCTTCCAAGTCAAACTTCAATTTATTTGTACTTCTTTCAATTCAGCATACTGTATTCGCTGCTCACAATGTGGTCTCCTCTGCATTGGAGAAACAGAGCACAGACTGAGTGACCACTTCGTGGAACACCTCCATTCAGTCAACAAGTGTGACGCCAAGTTTTCAGTAGCCTGCCATTTTAATTCTCCAGCTTGCTCCCACTCTGACCTTTCGGTCTTTGGCCTGCTAGTGTTCCAATTAAATTCAATGCAAGCTTGAGGAACAGCACCTCATCTTTCAACTGGGCACTTGTGTTTCTTTGCTGGTTTGCTTTTTTTCCTCATTTCTTTTATCTATGCCGTTACATTGTCTTTGGATGGCTGCTATCCTGCCATTCACACCTAATCCAGACACATCTTTTGTTTCAATTAAAGCAAAATACTGCAAATGCTGGAAATCTGAAATAGAAACAAAAAGTGCTGGAAATACTCAGCAGGTCTGGCAGCAGCTGTGGATAGAAGCAAAGTTAACGTTTCAGGTCTGTGACTTATCAGAACTAGCAAAGGTTAGAAAAGAATTAGGTTTTAAGCAAAGGGATGGGGTGGTGAACAAAGGGGATAGGGCAGGAGAGATTAAATAACAAAGCTGTCTTGGGACAAAGGCAAAGAGTGTGCTGATGCTTATGGTGAAAGACAAAGCATTAGTCCAGAGAGAGTGTTAATAGCAGAATAATGATATAATAATAATGTTCATTATTCTCATATTAACACTCTCTCTGGACAAATGCTTTATCTTTCACCACAAGCAATAACACTCTTTGCCTTTGTTCCTGGACAGCTTTGTTGCTTAATCTCTCCTGCCCTCTACCTTACAGATTTCCCCTCTTTGTTATTCTTCTCCCCTCCCCCTTTCACACTACAAATGTACTACATTTTTAACTTTTCCCAGTTCTGATGAAAGATCAGAGAACTGAAACGTTAACTCTGTTTTTCTGTCCACAATGGCGCAGTGGTTAGCACCACAGCCTCACAGCTCCAGCGACTCGGGTTCGATTCTGGGTACTGCCTGTGCAGAGTTTGCAAGTTCTCTCTGTGACTGCGTGGGTTTTCGCCGGGTGCTCTGGTTACCTCCCACAGCCAAAGACTTGCAGGTTGATAAGGTAAATTGGCCATTATAAATTGCCCCTAGTATAGGTAGGTGGTAGGGGAATTGAGGGAAGGTGGGGATGTGGTAGGAATATGGGATTAATGTAGGATTAGTATAAATGGGTGGTTCAAGTCCTCGGAAGAAGGAATTTTCCTCCACACAAGATCAGGGGGCAGGTTGTTCAACCTTGCCCGTCTAAGAGCGAAGTCCAAAGTACGGAAAGTCCTCATCAGAGAACTCCTCTTTGCTGACGATGCTGCTTTAACATCTCACACTAAAGAGTGCCTGCAGAGTCTCATCGACAGGTTTGCGGCTGCCTGCAATGAATTTGGCCTAACCATCAGCCTCAAGAAAACGAACATCATGGGTCAGGACGTCAGAAATGCTCCATCCATCAATATTAGCGACCACGCTCTGGAAGTGGTTCAAGAGTTCACCTACCTAGGCTCAACTATCACCAGTAACCTGTCTCTAGATGCAGAAATCAACAAGCGCATGGGAAAGGCTTCCACTGCTATGTCCAGACTGGCCAAGAGAGTGTGGGAAAATGGCGCACTGACACGGAACACAAAAGACCGAGTGTCTCAAGCCTGTGTCCTCAGTACTTTGCTCCATGGCAGCGAGGCCTGGACAACGTATGGCAGCCAAGAGCGACGTCTCAATTCATTCCATCTTTGCTGCCTCCGGAGAATACTTGGCATCAGGTGGCAGGACCGTATCTCCAACACAGAAGTCCTCGAGGCGGCCAACATCCCCAGCTTATACATACTATTGAGTCAGCGGCGCTGGAGATGGCTTGGCCATGTGTGCCGCATGGAAGATGGCAGAATCCCCAAAGACACATTGTACAGCGAGCTCGCCACCGGTATCAGACCCACCGGCCGTCCATGTCTCAGCTTTAAAGACGTCTGCAAACGCGACATTAAATCCTGTGACATTGATCACAAGTCGTGGGAGTCAGTTACCAGCGTTCGCCAGAGCTGGCGGGCAGCCATAAAGACGGGGCTAAAGTGTGGCGAGTCGAAGAGACTTAGCAGTTGGCAGGAAAAAAGACACAAGCGCAAGGGGAGAGACAACTGTGTAACAGCCCCAACAACCAATTTTATCTGCAGCACCTATGGAAGAGCCTGTCACTCGAGAATTGGCCTTTATCGCCACTCCAGGCGCTGCTTCACAAACCACTGACCACCTCCAGGCACTTACCCATTGTCTCTCGAGACAAGGAGGCCAAAGAAAGTATAAATGGGTGGTTGATGGTCGGCACAGACTCGGTGGGCCGAAGGGCCTGTTTCAGTGCTGTATCTCTAAAAATAAACATGTTGCCAGGCCTGCCGAGTATTTTCAGCATTTTCTGTCTTTTAACAGTAGATGTGTTGAATAAGGAATCTCATTGTCTACTCATTGCAAACTACAGCCGCGGCCTAGTCTGATCCCTAATCCTCGGCCTTCCTGGTTACTCCGAGCGCTCCTCACTGCAGCAGCTCAGGATGAGGAGTTGATCCTTTCGCTTACATTGTAACCTGGTCCACCAGGAGGGAAAGAGAGGATTTCCCGGGCCCCTGCTCCCAAGATCTTCTTACCTGTCAGACCCATTCCAATCACCAAACCGGCCTCCGCTCACACACTCCCATTCTCAATCTACCACTCTTCCAGCCTCGGTCTGCCTCTATCCCACAATCCGCAGCCTATCCTCCAGCATCCCACAATGCCGGGCAATCCTCCAAGTATTCTCCTCCCAGATCCGTCAATCGTTGGCAGTCCTCCAGACCTCGGTCTGCCAGAATCCCACAATCCTCCAGTACATCTCCAGACCTGCGTCTCCCACTATCACATAATCCCTGCCATTCAGCTGCCAAGTAGTCCACAGTCTGGAGGCTCGTTCCCCCTCACCAGCCTGCCAACATTCCTTAATTCCCAATATTCAACTGTTCCCCACCCCCAAGAAGACGATTTCTAATCGAGTATTTAACAGATTGATCGGGAGGAACTCTGGGGATTGTGGGATACTGGAAGACTGCGCGGGAGGATCCCCGGGGATTGTGGGATGCTGGCAGACTGGTCGGGAGGTCCGATTGAGGCAGGGTCATTGAATGGAGTTTTTGTTCCTCTGTGGTTATTTCCGTTTTGATTTGCGGTGTTGAACTTTTCTGTTAGTTTTTTTAATTGTTTAGTAGGGAAGACCGAGCACAGCAACCGTCCCCATAGCAACCTGAGTAACAGGGAGGACCCATAGTTCAATGACTGAAGGAACACATTGGCTGGTGGGACTGAGCCCAAAATAATGCCAACCTGAACAAAAAAAAGAATTTCAAAAACCTGGCGCCGTGAAAACAGCTCAGAGATAATCAACAACAACAATTTGGACTCATACATTGCCTTTAAAGTAGTAAAATTTCTCAAGGCTCTTCACAGGAACATTATCAAACAAAATATGACACCAAGTCACAGAAGGCGAGATTAGGACAGATGACCAAAAACTTTATCAAAGAGCTTTAAGTTTTAAGGAGCATCTTAAAAAGAGAGAGACAGGGAGAGTAATTTGGGGAGGGAATTCTAGAGCTTGAGGCCTAGGCCACTGGAGGCATAGCCACCAATGGTGGAGCGATTAAAATTGGGGATGCTCAAGAGGCCAGAATTGGAGGGTTGTGGGGCTGGAGGAGGATTACAAAGCTAGGGAGGGGCGAGGCCATGGAGGAATTTGAAACTAGGATGGGAATATTAAAAATTGAAAAAGTCATGGCATTGTTGCAGCGGGAGCCAATGTAGGCCAGCTAGTACACTTGGTGTGAGTCGGATAAAGACAACAGAGCTTTGGATTAGCTCACTTTTTGGAGGATGGAGATGGTTGTCCAGCCTGGAGACCATTGCAATAGTCAAGTTTAGAGGTATGGATGAGGATTTCAGCAACAGATGGGCTGAGGGAGGGGCAGAGATGTAACATAGGTGGAAATATGCAGACTTGGTGTTGGAGATGACATGAGGCCAGAACCTTAACATATTTTCATATAGATCGCTGAGGGGTCGAACAGTCTAGTTCACCTTGAGACAGTCACCAGGGAGAGGGAAGGGATTGGTGTCTGATAACACTCCTGCTAAGTGCCTTGTGATGTTTTACTATGTTATAAAGGTGCTATATAAAAGCAAGCTGTTGGTAACACACCATTAAAAAACCTTCCCAGTGAATAAATTGCGAGTACAATTTGTGTAAAAGGAGAAGTAATCTCTTTGTAAGAGTTAGTTATTCTTGAAATGCTGCAAAGTTGGGTATAATTGGATGGGGAAATGACCAGAAGAAATCAACATTTCGCTAAACCAGAGCGAATAAATCATGGGCTGTGCTTTTTCTCATTTCCTGTTAATGGACGATTGCTGCATAAATTGCGGGGCTTATGTTTAGGAAGTGGTCGTTTGGACTCAGTTGCAATTCTACCCTCTCAAGTGGGTCCAAGGAATGGACTAATCCAGAGTACTGAGGTCAGTGAATTATATGCTGTAGATCCACATTATAATTACCAAGTACCTGCTCCCGAATTCCACATTAATTTGTAAAGTCCAACAGAGAAATGTTTAGACAATTGAGGGAGCACCTTCCACCTCTTTTTAAGAGAAAGTCTTGCATTTCGATAGCGCCTTAACATGTCTTTCAGAATTGTCCCAAAACTACTTCACAGAAAATGAATGAATTTGGAGTGTAGCGACTTTAATTTTGAAGGAAAATATGGCAACTACTTTGCACACAGTTTGAGCGGCAGTTGTAACGGACAGCACCACCTTCTCGGCAACAAGGGTTAAGCAATAATGCTGCCTTTCCCACAGGGTCCGCAACCTGAGCAGAAATAGAAGAAAAGTTCCTATTTATTTGTATGTTTTTTTTATTCATTCATGGGATGTGGGGGTCGCTGGCTAGGCCAGCATTTATTGCCCATCCCTAATTACCCTTGAGAAGGTGGTGGTGAGCTGCCTTCTTGAACTGCTACAGTCCATGTGAGGTAGGTACACCCACAGTGCTGTTAGGAAGGAAGTTCCAGGATTTTGACCCAGCAACAGTGAAGGAATGGTGATATAGTTCCAAGTCAGGATGGTGTGTGACTTGGAGGGGAACTTGCAGATGGTGGTGTTCCCATGCATTTGCTGCCCTTGTCCTTCTAGTTGGTGGAGGTCGTGGGTTTGGAAGGTGCTGTCGAAGGAGCCTTGGTGAGTTGCTGCAGTGCAACTTGTAGATGGTACACACTGCTGCCACTGTGTGTCGGTGGTGGAGGGAGTGAATGTTTGTGGATGGGGTGCCAATCAAGCAGGCTGCTTTGTACTGGATGGTGTCGAGCTTCTTGACTGTTGTTGGAGCCGCACCCATCCAGGCAAGTGGAGAGAATTTCATCACACTCCTGACTTGTGCCTTGTAGATGGTGGACAGGCTTTGGGGAGTCACGAGGTGAGTTACTCGCCTCAGGATTCCTAGCTTCTGACCTGCTCTTGTAGCCACGGTATTTATATGGCTACTCCAGTTCAGTTTGTGGTCGATGGTAGCCCCTAGGATGTTGATAGTGGGGGATTCAGCGATGGTAATGCCATTGAATGTTAAGGGGAGATGGTTAGATTCTCTCTTGTTGGAGATGGTCATTGCCTGGCACTTGTGTGGTGCAAATGTTACTTGCCACTTATCAGCCCAAGCCTGGATATTGTCCAGGTCTTGCTGCATTTCTACACTGAGTGCTTCAGTATCTGAGGGGTCGCGAATGGTGCTGAACGTGGTGCAATCATCAGCGAACATCCCCACTTCTGACCTTATGATTGAAGGAAGGTCATTGATGAAGCAGCTGAAGATGGTTGAGCCTCGGACACTACCCTGAGGAACTCCTGCAGTGATGTCCTGGAGCTCAGCAATTCTATGTGAGATGCTAATTTCTTTATATGTTATGCTTATTATTTCCTTGCTTAGAGTAATTAATTCTGAATGTATTCCTATTTGCATTCAATAATTAAATAATGTACATTTATTTCTATTTGTAGAATATATAGTAAGGAAATAGAATTAAAAGAGGGAAAATATATCATCCAGCACTAGGGGCCATATAAAATCAATAGGGAATTACCCAGAGAGTGGTGAGAATGTGGAACTTGCTACCATAGGGAGTGGTTGAACAGTATAGATGCAGTTAAGGGGAAGCTGGCTAAACGCAAGGTCGAAAGGTATGGAAGGATATCCTGATGGGGTGAGATGGAGGGGGTCACGTGGAGCATAAACAACAGCACTGACCAGTTGGGCCAAACGGCCTGTTTCTGTACTGTGGATTCTATTGAATCATTGTGTACAATTAGGAATTCACACTTACAGTATTTAGCTGTTGATTTACAGATAATTATATATATGTTATGCAATCATTTCTACATAGAGAATCATAGAATAGAATTAGAGAATGGTTACAGCACAGAAGGAGGCCATTCAGCC
The DNA here is from genome assembly GCF_036365525.1 of Heterodontus francisci. NCBI lineage: Eukaryota > Metazoa > Chordata > Chondrichthyes > Heterodontiformes > Heterodontidae > Heterodontus > Heterodontus francisci. The sequence continues at coordinate 85,538,175 of NC_090390.1, forward strand.
CATTGTGTCCATGCCGGCTCCCTGGAAGAGCAATTTTGCATACAGTAAATATATTATGAATGTGCCTTGTAAGTATACCGCATGGAAGATGGCAGGATCCCCAAAGACACATTGTACAGCGAGCTCGCCACTGGTATCAGACCCACCGGCCGTCCATGTCTCCGTTATAAAGACGTCTGCAAACGCGACATGAAATCGTGTGACATTGATCACAAGTCGTGGGAGTCAGTTGCCAGCATTCGCCAGAGCTGGCGGGCAGCCATAAAGACAGGGCTAAATTGTGGCGAGTCGAAGAGACTTAGTAGTTGGCAGGAAAAAAGACAGAGGCGCAAGGGGAGAGCCAACTGTGCAACAGCCCCAACAAACAAATTTCTCTGCAGCACCTGTGGAAGAGCCTGTCACTCCAGAATTGGCCTTTATAGCCACTCCAGGCGCTGCTTCACAAACCACTGACCACCTCCAGGCGCGTATCCATTGTCTCTCGAGATAAGGAGGCCCAAAAGAAAGAAGTATACATTAATGTACATATTGCTGGGTCTGGGGACTAAGGGCTGTTAACTAAAGGGCTCAGATTTTAGATAATGGCAAAAGAAGCAGACGGGAGAATTTTTTTTACGCAGTGAGTTGTTGTGATCTGGAATGCGCTGCCAGAAAGGGCAGTGAAAGCAGATTCAATAGTAACTTTACACAAGAACAAGGAGCAGGAGTACGCAATTCAGCCCCTCGAGCCTGCTCCGCCATTCAATACGATCATGGCTGATCTCATCTCGGCCTCAGCTCCACTTTCCTGCCCGTTCTCCATAACCCTTCAATCCATTACTAATTAAAAATCGGTCTATCTCCTCCTTAAATTTACTCAATGTCCTGGTATCCACCGCACTCTGGGGTAGTGAATTCCACAGACTCACGACCCTTTTGAGAGAAGTAATTTCTCCTCATCTCTGTTTTAAATCTGCTACCCCTTATCCTAAAACTATGACCTTTCGTTCTAGATTGCCCCACCAGAGGAAACATCCTCTCTACGTCTACTTTGTCAGTCCCCTTAATCAGCTTACATACCTCAATTAGATCTCCTCTCATTTTTCTAAACTCTCGAGAGTAAAGGCCTAACCTGCTCAATTTCTCTTCATAAGACAAACCCCTCATCCCTGGAATCAATCTAGTGAACCTCCTCTGGACCTCCTCCAATGCAACTACATCCCTCCTCAAGTAAGGGGACCAAAACGGTACGCAATATTCCAGGTGCGGTCTTGCTAATGCCTTGTACGGTTACAGCAACACTTCCCTACTTTAATATTCTATTCATTTAGCAATAAATGCCAAAATTCCATTTGCCTTCCTTATTACCTGCTGTACCTGCATACTAGCTTTCTGCGATTCATGTACGGGGACACCCAAATCCCTCTGCACCGAAGCACTCTGAAGTTTCTCTCCATTTAGATAATTTGCTTTTCTATTCTTCCGACCAAAATGGATAACCTCATACTTATCCACGTTAAACTCCATCTGCTGAATTTTGGCCCATTCACCTAACCCATCCATATCCATTGGAAAATTTCATATTTCTTTATTGCAACTTACTATCCTACCTATTTTAGTGTCATCTGCAAATTTGGCTATAGTACCTTCTATCTCTACATCCAAGTCATTAATATAGATTGTAAATAGTTGGGGCCCGAGGACCGAACCCTGTGGCACCCCACTAGTTACATCTTGCCAACCAGAAAAAGACCCATTTATCCCGACTCTGTTTTCTGTTGGTTAGCCAATCCTCTATCCAAGCTAATAAATTGCCCCTAACCCCATGTGATCTTACCTTGTGTATTAACCTTTTGTGCGGCACCTTATCAAATGCCTTCTGAAAGTTCAGATATACTGCATCTACAGGATCCCCATTATCCACTTTACTTGTTACATCTTCGAAGAACTCTAGCAAATTAGTCAAACACGTTTTACCCTTCATAAAACCATGCTGACTCTGATGGATTGTGTTTTGACTTTCTAAATGTCCTGTTATTACTTCCTTAATAATGGATTCTAACAATTTCCCAATGACAGATGTTAAACTAACTGGTCTATAGTTTCCTACTTTCTGCCTCCCTCCCTTTTTGAATAAGGGCGTTATATTGGCATTTTTCCAATCCACTGGAACCTTCCCCGCATCCAGGTAATTTTGGAATATTATAACCAATGGATCCACTGTCTCAGCTGCCACTTCCTTTAAGACCCTAGGATGTCGGCCATCAGGCCCTGGGGACTTGTCTGCCTTCAATCCCAATAGTTTGCTCGGTACTTTTTCCCTAGTGATGATGATTGTGCTAATTTCCTCTCTTTCTATAACATCTGCATTGCCTGTTACTATTGGGATGGTACTAGTGCCCTCCACCGTGAAAACTGAGGCAAAATACTGATGTAGTGTCTCCACCATTTCTGTGTTCCCCTCTATTAACTCCCCAGTCTCATCCTCCAAGGGACCAACATTCACTTTAGCTACTCTCTTACCTTTTATATACTGAAAGAAGCTTTTGCTATCCATTTTTATATTTTGCGCTAGTTTTCTTTCATAATTTACCTTTGCTCTTTTCATTACTTCTTTAGTAACCCTTTGTTGATCTTTAAAAAAAATTCCCAATCTTCCAGCCTGCCACTGGCCTTTGCAATATGATATGCCTTAGTTTTTGTCTTTGTTATCCTTAACTTCCTTGTTTAGCCATGGATGTTTTCTCCCCCCCTTAGAATCTTTCTTCCTCTCTGGAATATATTTTAGTTGGGAGGAGTCGAATATCTCCTTAAACATCTGCCACTGCTCATCAACTGTCCTACCTTTTAGTCTTCGTGCCCAGTCCACTAGGGCCAAATCTGTCCTCATGCCTATGTAATTACCTTTGTTTAACTCCAGAAAGCTAGTGTGGGAATTGAGTTTCTCGCCCTCAAACTGGATTTGAAATTCTAGCATGCTATGATCACTCTTCCCTAGCAGATCCTTAACTATGAGATCATTAAATAATCCCACCTCATAACACAACACCAAATCTAGAATAGCCTGCTCCCTAGTTGGTTCCACAACATATTGCTCCAACAAAAATCTCTAATACATTCAATGAACTCTCCCTTGAGGCTACCCTTGCCAATATGATTAATCCAGTCTATATGCATATTAAAATCACCCAAGATTATTGCCATACCTTTCTTACAAGCCCCCGGTATTTCCTGGTTTATCCTGTGCCCCACTGCAGAACTACTGTATGGGGACCTATAGATTACTCCCACCAGGGTCGTCTTTCCCTTGCTATTTCTTCTTTCTACCCAGACTGATTCTACATCTTGATCTCCAGTGCCGATCTCATGTGGATAAATACTTGAAGGCTCTGGGACGAATTGGATTGTTCTTTCAGTGAGACAGCACAGGCTGGGTGGGCTGAATGGCCTGTGCAGGCGGGGTGATTGATGTAGCCTCTGACCCGGAAACAGCTCTGATAGGGAAAGGAGCGATAGATCCAGCGAGAGAGGCTGGGGAGAGAAGAAGGGGAGAGAGGCCGGGGAGCGGGGCCCGGGGCCCGGTCAGGCAGGCAGGCATGAGGCGCTCTCCCTCCCCGTCCCCGCTGCGCCGGCTCTCCGATCTTAGCCTCTACTCGCGGCACCAGCAGCTGCGGGAGCTTCTGCGGCCGGATCCGGGTCCCGGGGCTCACTCCCCGGCCCGGCTCCACTGCTGCTCCCGCCGCCGCCTCTACCTCTACCTGCCCCGGGAGCGCCGGCTGCTGAGCTTCGACCGCAGCCCCGCCCGAGGCCCGGCGCCCGCCCCGCTCGACAGGAGCTTCCCGGGCACGGAGCGGCTGCTCGAGGTGCTGGAGCTGTGGGAGAGGCCGAGGCTGGAGGGCCCGGCCACCCCGGGCCTGGGTCTGGGCCCCGCCGCCGCCCTCATCACCCAGCGCGGTAAGGCCGAGTTTTGGAGTTGCCGAGAAGCCGGGGGCTGGCAGCTGCTGCAGGCCGCCGAGCTCTGCTCCAGTCCCCGGGCTCGGGTACTCTCGGCCGCCTGGGACGGACGCTTCATCACCTGGTGCGAGGAGAGGCCTCCAGCCTCGGGCCGGGCCGCCTCCCAGCAGCACTGCGTCTGCAGCCGGAGCCTGGACCCGGGACACAGCGGCCTCGCCCTGGGACCTGTCCGCATCCTCATGCACAACAGCCCGGCCTACCGGGTGCTGGCAGCCGGGGAGGCCGTCTACCTGGTGCCTGGCAACGACCCTAGCAACTGCCCCATGCCCAGCAACAGCCCTAGCAACTGCCCCATGCCCAGCAACAGCCCTAGCAACTACCCCATGCCCAGCAACAGCCCTAGCAACTGCCCCATGCCCAGCAACAGCCCCAGCAACTGCCCCATGCCCGGCAACAGCCCTAGCAACTGCCCCATGCCCAGCAACAGCCCCAGCAACTGCCCCATGCCCGGCAACAGCCCTAGCAACTGCCCCATGCCCAGCAACAGCCCTAGCAACTACCCCATGCCCAGCAACAGCCCTAGCAACTGCCCCATGCCCAGCAACAGCCCCAGCAACTGCCCCATGCCCGGCAACAGCCCCAGCAACTGCCCCATGCCCAGCAACAACCCCGGCAACTGCCCCATGCCCAGCAACAGCCCTAGCAACTGCCCCATGCCCAGCAACAGCCCTAGCAACTGCCCCATGCCGGGCAACAACCCGAGCAACTGCCCCATGCCCGGCAACAGCCCTAGTAACTGCCCCTTGCCCGGTAACAGCCCCATGCCCAGCAACAGCCCTAGCAGCTGCCCCATGAGTAACCTGGCCAAGTTCATCCTGGTCTGGGGCCCCAGGGAGGACACTTTGACCATCAGCAGTCTGGCCCGAGGACCCTTGGACACCAAGAAACTGCTCCCTCGGGACTCTGACTTCAGGAGGCTGGTGGCAGACGCCGCGGGCCTCTTGCCTGCCCTCCTGCCACTGGACATCCGGGCCGTCTCCCCCTGTCCGGCCGGGCTCCTGCTGGCTTTGGCCAATGGAGAGGTCAGCCTGTTGTTAAGTGACGGGACCACCCGGCTCCTCTGCCAGCTGAGCCGGAGCCCCCTGGCCGAGGACTCACTGATGATGGAGCTCTGTGGGACTACCTTGATTTGTACGCTGGGCAGGACGCTGCAATGTTTTGACACTGAGACAGGTCGGATGGTGGAGGAGACAGCCCTGGAGGTTCAGCCACTGGCCCTGCTCGCCTGCCGAGAAACCGGCGTGATCCAACTGCTGGCAGAGGATGGCATCTATGCTCTTGGGCTTCTCCCTGGTCACTCTGACACCACATCAGGGATCCGTTGGGGCAAGAGCCAGCCCCGAGAGGTGCTGGAGCAGCTGGTCTTGGAGGAAGCCTGCAAGTATTACCAGAAAAGGAGCTTGAGTAGCAGCAGGCTGACGGTGGAGAAGCTGAAAAGTGAGGCAATGTTCCAGGCGCCTCTCGCCCTCTGCTCCATCTTGCAGAATCATCTCAATCTCAGGAAGACTGGCTATTGTAACCAGCAGACCTACACCAAGCTGCACAACATCATGGCTGGGGAAGTACAAGGCTATGTTAACTTGGAGGAAGCCAAGTCCTGCATCATAAACGGATCAGAGAATGAAGTTACCACTTATGTGGAGGAAATAACTGAGCAGGAAATTCGGAGGCTCCTCCATTGCCAGCTTGACAGGGAGGCATTGGTCTATTTGAATTCCATTTTCAACATGTTCCCAAGGGAAGCCTGGAAGGCTGTCAAAAGGACACTGCACCTGCACCAGAACAGTGACGGACTCCTCTCTGCTAGAGCCACGGCAGATATGTGGAGAGTGATACTGAGCCCGGGTCTCCCATCTGACCAGCAGGTCACCACCAATGGAGTAGTGGCAGTCTTCGAGCTGATCTGTCGCCTGCTCTATCAGTTCCACCCCAAATGGCTGCCAAAGTTCGTCGAGCTGACCCAGCAGCACCTGGCCACTTGCCGGAACTACGGGAGCAGTGAGGGGCCAGAGAACGCCCCCCTGTACAAGAGAGCTATGTCGGTCATCCCGCCGGCCCGCAGTGGTGGGACCGGAGACGCCATGGAAACAGCCATCGAGCTCTTGCTGTGCAGCAAGAGACCAAACGCCATAATCCAAGCGGTTCGGATCCTGATCGAGCGGAGGATGTGGCAGAGGGCAGTGGAGGCCACTCAGAGGTTCTCGCAGCAAGGACCCCTGCTGAAGAAAGAGCTCTTTGCTACAATGCTCGTCCAGATCTCCCAGCATCGAGCCCTGGATCCATACCTGGAGGAGATTTGGGAGCTGTGCCCCGAGGATGCCACAACTGCAGACGTACTGGACATTGTCCTGAGATCTGTGCCGTCCTTAAGCTGCGAGCCTGAGCCATACACGAGCGACGGTCGCCAGCTGACCATCGGACCCCTGCGGTCGCTGTTGGCTAAAGTGCTGAGACGGGGCGAGGATCGGCGGAGTGCGGACATGACCGAAGGGCTAAAGACACTGGTTTTCCCTCCGCCCACTCCACCCAGGCAGAAGAAAGTGGCTGCTCAATCTGACCCTTTGAACTCTGAACCCAGTGCTGAGGCAAATGAGCCATTGTGAACACTACTGTATAAGCACTGTGAAATACAAAAAGGTTTGCACTTTTTGCTCTGTGGTCAAGTTGGAAATCTCCCCGATTGTTTATATATTCTGTTTAAACATAATATCAAGGAAATTTAACAGTATTGCTGTGTGTGCTATCTATAGGGGGTGATGCCCAGCTGGGAATTGGGCAATCAATCATGTTTATAAGCTACCTTCCTTCTCTCCTAAAACATTTCTCGCACCTGCCAGTGCAACAGCCAGATGGACAGTGGCCGCAGAAGCGATGCCCTGTTTTACTGCCGATGTACCTTCCTTTGAAGCAGGTTAAAAAGCAGTTTTGATGCTCACCCTTGAGATTGTTTTAATTACGTGCCATACTATGCTCGTCCTTGTTTTCATTGGGCTGGCTCAAGGCTTGATTGACAAATGGGATTTGGAAGATGGTTGGGAAAGGGCAGCCTTGTTTCATATTTTACTAGCAACAAATTATCCGAATAATGTTAAGGAATGAGGAAAGAAATGTCATATTTATCTCAATTATATTTACTGCTGATATTTTTTTCTCCGTTAATTGTGCTTTCTCATGAAGATTATCCTTGTATTGGGATAGACCTAGACTGCAGTGTGATGTCTTTGTGATTAACATGGCACAGTGGCTTAAATCACTCGCTGCCAGCAGAGAGCATCGGCCTGCAACAAGGTGGATCTGACAATGGTGGACACGCTACCTGCGATCTTCGTGATACGCACTGGCAGCAAGTGAGGTTTTTCAGTCCCACTACATAGTAGGAACGCTCCGCCCCTCCTGTCCGTAAGCAGCCTGAGAGATTGCAGGTCAGGCCAGGAGACTCAGGTTTTGAGCCCCTGGTTTCAGCCCTCCTTACCTACCGTCGATATGAGCTGGCAGGTGGGATATAGCGTCTGACACGGTGCCCAGCTGATTCAAAGCAGCAAAGTTGTGATCCTCAGTTGGAGGTGAAATTTGCTGCCCAGTTTCATTGTGTGGTGTTGATCTTTACTGCAGGAATGACCTTGCTGAAGTCTTCTTGTGTGAAACTCTTCATTAATCACGCTCCACCGCCAGGGACAGACCTGTAACCAAAGCACAGCTTTTTGCCGACACGATTGGTTAGAAAAAGGCTGAATCTAGTATTGGCTCAGTGTTTTTTCAGAGTGCAGCGAGACACTCTTCATATACCCACCATTGCAGTATTACTGGGACCCTTCCTGGTGAGATGGAATGGGGACAAAATGCATCTAATTTTTTTAAAACCCTGTCAAACTGTCTGGATCAAACAAATCAGTCAGGTGGAAAATGTGAGCACAAATTCTGGCTTTTCCCAGCTCCCCAAAGGGCTTCTCAAAGTTCACATCCACAGTTAAAGGACAGCCAGTTCTCCTGGTCTTGTGGGCAGTTCCTGCTCTTTGATATCAATCTTCACTCAAATCTTTGAAATGCTGCTTATCCCTGTCAAGTTATATAACCCGTTTTTATCATTTGGTTTTAAAATGGAGGAAGATAAGTTCGGGATAATAAGTATAGAGCTTTACGATCAACAGGTTTGGGCAAGAAAGATCCCACCATTGCTCAGACGGTAATGGTGGTGGTGCTGCTGGATCCTCAGCCGAGGCAGAATCGACTGAAGACAGCAGGTGCCGTGTGAGTTAGCCTCAGTGACCCTGGATTCACTGGTGGGAGGGGGGGGGGGGGGGGGCGAGTGTAGAGCTGAGCTGGGATTCCTCTTCCGAGTCAATGTCAGCGAGCCTCTCTTTCCCATTACCTCCCCCACCTGAAAGTGGAGGATGGGATCTGAGACTGCTGTGATGCACCATGCAGTGCAATTGCTTCCAACACTTGTTATCTGAGCAAGTGAAAAACTGCATGAGTTACTGGATGATGAGTCCTGTGGATCCAAAGCACAGCAAGAGTGCGTGCCCCTGGAGTGATTTTTGCAATTGTTTTATGCATGTCTGAAAGGAGCAATAGCCCTCACTCCTGTTTCTGAACACTAAGTCCTGCATCTCTTTTCCTTTACGGCCATGCAGTTGGTTGCTCAACAGCTAAGAGAGAAGATGGTCTTCAGACTGTTCAGTTCTTGCTGTACCCATGAACCTGCTTTTTATGTTCTAGTTATTACAGCTTATACAATTCCTGGTGCTGCTTTTGCACAAAATTAAAGTAAGTGTTTAGGATGTTATCCCAATGTTCAGATCAAGAAAGCTTTTCTCAGACTCCAAATAAAATGTAAACACTGTTGTTGACATCGCCTTTAGTGTTAAATTTATTACTTCCTACTTCAATCAAAACTTCCTCATGCCTGTTAAATAATCTGACGCTCCCTCTACACTGTCCCCATCACACGCTCCCAGGACAGGTACAGCACAGGGTTAGATACAGAGTAAAGCTCCCTCTACACTGTCCCCATCAAACGCTCCCAGGACAGGTACAGCACAGGGTTAGATACAGAGTAAAGCTCCCTCTACACTGTCCCCATCAAACGCTCCCAGGACAGGTACAGCACAGGGTTAGATACAGAGTAAAGCTCCCTCTTCACTGTCCCCATCAAACACTCCCAGGACAGGTACAGCATAAGTGTGTATATAAAGGGGGCCTGAGGAATAAAGGCCCCCTCGACATAAAAAATATATAAAGGGGGCCTGAGGAATAAAGGCCCCCTCGACAAAAAAAAAAAAATGGGATTGGCTGGGCAACTTGGAGCACTTCCTGCCTGCAATCAGGGGGAGCAGCTGCACCTGTGCTGCTGCAACTGCGGAGTGGAGAGAGGAGACTGTAGAGTGGAGTGAAACCATCAAGAAAGGCTGCAGTTGTTTTGGAGAGGTGGGTGTCAGAGCACCTGAAAGACTCTAAGTTTGAACTGTTTGGGGAGGTAGAAGACTCGGGTGGGTCTGCCAAATCCGGTAGGGGGCCCCTGCATTGGTATTGGTGCTTGCACACAGGGAGCTCCCTCCCCACCCCAACGGCCTGCTCGGGACAGCTGGAATTGCCTGGGTGAAGACCTTTTGTGAAAATCAGAAGAGGAGAGTACCGGGCGGCTCTAGCTGTCCCGGGTGAAGAAGCCTTCCCCCAACTGGAAGACAACAAATAGTTTTGGACTAACTGTTATTAAGGTGCTCCAACTGGCAGTTGGAACAAACATCCTTTTCAGCCTTTGTCTCCCTTCCTCCACTCAATCACCTATCCTCCCCTTTTCCTTTACCTTCCTACCCCTATCCTCCTCTACTCGCAGACCACTTTGTTTAAAGTTTGTTTTTGTTGTTTCAACTGTGTAACTTTGCTTTGTTTCTTAGGGGTGGGTGTGGCTCTTAGACCCCATGGCAAGCCCTCCTTCGTCAGTGGTGGGGCCCTCCCATACATATGCTGCCGCGGCTGCTGCAGCTGCACCTGTTGCCCTGTCACCGTTTGCACTAATAACATCTAAGCACTGGCAGTTACGACCCGGAGGAATATGGGGACTCGGTGTGGGGCACGGAGGACGACCTTGATTCCATCGCCAGTGAGGTGGTGGAGTCCCTCGTGCCTCCCACCGAGTCTCCTCTCATCCCCACGACGGAACTCCGGGATTTCCTCATGGCTTGCAGGGGTTGCCGCAGTAAATTTCAGCTGGCCCTCGGCCATTGGTCGAATCTGGCGCTGATCACCCAGTCCGTCCGTGCCGCCCTCAAGAAAGCAGGCAAGGGCGTGAAACTGGTTGACAGGCGCCGATTTAATGCGTTCCTCAATGGGTTGCTGGGAGAGTGGAAAGCCAGGTGCCCTTCTGCTCCCTCCTCACAGTGAGGTGTTGAGGACGGTTTTTAAGTACCTTTGACGTGAAGATAACCATAGCCAGCCTCAACATCAACAGCAGCAGGAGGTCTCACCACAGATTTCACAATCTCTCAGTCCTCGGGGAAGGGAGATATGCGGTGAGCTTTCTGCAGGAAACCCACACCGTTCCGGGAGATGAAGCCACCTGGCTCCTGGAGTGGCAGGTTGGGGTCTACATGAGTCACCTCACCCCTATTTCTAGTGGGGTGGCTATCTTGTTGGCCCCGACTTTTCAGCCAGAGATCTTGGGGGGTCAAGGAGCGAGTGCCGGGCCGCTTGCTCCACCTCGCCGTTCGCCTGGGTAGTGTGCCGCTCCACCTTGTGAAAATGTGCGCGCCCAGGCCCCGCGCGTTGCAAGCGCGCTTCTTTGAAGAAGTGTCCGCTGTCTTGAGCTCCATCGATAGCGGCGAGTGCATCATCCTCGGGGGATTTTAACTGTACCCTCGAGGTGGGGGATCGCTCCGGTCCACAGCGCGGCCAAGCATTGGACTGATCGGCTCCCTCAACTTGGACGTCTGGCGGAATCTCCATCCCGACTTCAGGTGGAGTTCTGGAGGAGGAGGGTCCCAAATCGACCACCTTTACTTTTCATAGATGTACGTCTCCCGCGTCTCGGCAGCCTCCCTGAGGCTGGTGCCGTGCTCGGACCACCACCTGGTGTGGGTGGAGTTCACTCTGCTCCACAAGCGGGCGGGGTCCGCGTACTGGCACTTCAACAACCGGCTGCTGGAGTACGAGCGATTCCGGGACTCATTCTGTTGATTCTGGGCCAACTGGAGAAGAAGCAGGGGGGCTTCACCTCCTTGAGACTATGTTGGGATGTGGGCAAGACTCACATCCATGTCTTCTGTCAGGAGTACGCGAAGGGGTCGACCAAGAGGCGGGAAGCCGAGATCAGGCACCTAGAGAGGGGGGTGCTCGATTTGGAGTCCCGTCTCAGTCATGCCATCGCGGACCCGGCCCTGTGGCAGGCATATAAAGAGAAGGGCGTGCTGAGCGACCTGCAGCTCATAGGGTCTCGAGGCGCGTACGTGAGGTCGCAGATCCAGATCCTGGAAGATTTGGACTGTGCCTCACCCTTCTACTCGCTGGAAAAATGGCGGGGAGTCCGTATGCAGCTCGTCGAGCTGCTGGCCGACGACAGATGCTCCATCACGGATCTGGAGGGAATGGGCCTCCTGGTCCGTACTTATTACAGTGCGTTGTGCACTCCGGATCCATCCAGCGAGAACGTGCGCAGAGTTTTGTGGGAGGACCTGTCGCAGGTCAGCCTGGAGGGTGTCGAAGGATTGGAGGCTCCACTCAAGTTAGCGGAGCCGACCGGCGCCCTCCACCAGCTCTCGAGGGGCAAATGCCCGGGGTTGGACGGACTGGCCGTGGAGTTCCTCAGGACGTTCTGGGGGATGATTACGCACGGGTCCTGGGGGAAAGCCTGGCGACCGGGCAGATGCCCCTCTTGTGGCGCAGGGCAGTAATTGTCCTGCTGCCAAAGAGGGGCGATCTCCGCCTGCTTAAAAACTGGCGTCCGGTCTCCCTCCTCAGCAGAGATCTTTGCCCAGGCTATATCTATCCACCTGGGCTCCGTGCTGGCCCAGATGACCCACCCCGACCAGTCCTACACGGTTGTGGGCCAGTCCATCCAGGAGAACATCCACCTGATCCGAGACCTGATCTATCTTTTTCAGAGGACTGGTCTGTCGGTCGCCTTTGTTTCCCTCAATCAGGAGAAGGTGTTTGACAGGGTGGATCATGAATACCTTTATGGGACTCTGCGTGCTTTCGGATTCGGGTCCGACTTTTATACGCCGTCACAGAGTGTCTGGTCCTTGACAGCGCCCCTTCGCTTTGGGAGAGGAGTACGCCAGGGATGCCCCATGTCCGGCCAATTGTATACCATATGCGTGGAGCCGTTCCTGTGCCTGCTTCGCAGGAGTTTGGCGGAATTGGCTCTGCGCGAGCCGGCCATGCAGGTCGTCCTCTCGGCTTACGCCAATGACGTGCTCCTCATCGTCACAGATCCCGTTGACTTGCAGAGGATGCGCGACTGACATCAGACCTTTTCTGTCGTGTCCTCCGCAAGGATTAATTGGGAGAAATGTTCCGGTCTCCTGGTGGGTCAGTGGCGGGTGGACTCCCCGCCAGAAGTGTTGATACCTTTTGTGTGGAGCACCATGCACCTCCTCTATCTGGGAGTCCACCTTAGCCCCGCTGAGGAAGCCTGGCCGGCAAACTGACAGGTGTTGGAGGCAAATGTCACCACTCAGCTGGGGTGCTGGACAGGACTGCTCCGAGTGCTTTCCTACAGGGGCCGAGTGCTGGTCATAAACCAACTGGTGGCCTCTGCTCTGGTACCGGTTGGTCACTTTGGCCCCGCCCCCTGCATTTGCCACCACCAAGATCCAGAAGAAGCTCGTCGATTTCTTCTGGGGCAAGAGGAAACACTGGGTCTCTGCCACGTTCCTGAGTCTCCCAATCGAGGAGGGCGGCCAGTCACTGGTGTCTGTCCACACCCAGGCTGCGACTCTCCGCCTTCGGACCCTGCAGAGATACAGTACATCGAGCGTCCTCCCAGATGGTGTGCACTGGCAGTGTATTTTCTCCGCTGGGGCACTGCCTTCAAGGTGACACGCAGCTCCTAGCGGAGAACTTTAACCTCGCCTCTCTAAGGGAGTTGCCTGTCTTTTAACAGGATCTATTCAGAGTCTAGAACATGGTCGCCTCCAGTCGAGGAGTAGCCAAAGCCCCTGGGACGCCCCTCACTGTGGGTGCAAGGGGGCTCAGGCATGCGGAGCGCTCCCGGCCGAGCTGAGCCCCCACTCAGCCAGAACTGCTCATCGGACCCAGGCCCCGAAACCTTCCTCGGGAGCTGGTCCCGCACAACCTGGGTCGCCTCCAGAAATGCCCTCCGTGCCATTCCACACGGCGCAAAGGGGTTTCCAATATGGGCTGCTCCTGCTCCTGCACACTCTACACTTCCTCACCCTTGTCTGCCACCCGGACATGCCGTGGCGGTCCATGTTGCCATCTGGCAGCGAGGGGAAACCCCGGTGGAGGTCTCACTACACAGGAGTCCCCCCTTTACTCAGGGGTGGAAGGTGCTGCAGAGGGCAGTCCTGTGCAATACGCTTAAGTGGGTTCACAGACTCCTAAGCCACCTGTAATTTCTGTGGCCTGGACGAGTGTGTGAGGTTGCACCCCCTCTTTGAGTATTCAAAGGGGCTGCTCCTCAAGTTTTGGCTGCACTTCAGCCCTACGCTGCTGATCTTTGGGCACCTGGTGCGGAGGGGGGTGGTGTTGGGAGGAGGATCTCCTCGTCGGTCTGCTCCTGGGCCTGGCCAAGGTGGCAATTCACAGGGTCCAGGCTGTGGGTCCATCCACCCTGATTGCCTGCCCCTTTTCCGAGGTTACGTTCGCGCCTGGGTGTGCCTGGAGAAGGAACATGCAGTGTCCGTCAGTACGCTTGAGGCCTTCTGTGACCGGTGGGCACCACAGGGACTGCAGTGCATCATCGACACCAAAAATGGCATTTTAATTTGAGTTTTGTTTTATTTATTCAATTGTAATAGTTATTTTATAAATTGTGTATAAGGGGGGCATGGGAAATAAAGGCCCCCTCGACAAATAATATATAATGGGACCTGGGGTATAAAGGCTTCCTAAAAAGAAAAAAAAAACAGGTTCAATACAGAGTCAAGCTCCCTTACAGCACTCCATCAGTGTACATTAACCCCTCTGTCTTGAACTAACATGCCAGCTATCAGTGGAGTGTGACTAATAACATTTAATGCCAAATTGTGGATTTTATGTGCATGGACTCGTGATCCTCTTCAACTGGGTTGGAATTTTAAAATTAATTTCGCATGGTGCTGATTACCGTTTGCAAAGTGGAGAATTTCACCCACATCAGTGTAGACTGGATTCAAAGCAGGGGCCACACTTTTTAACTGACTTGATACTCACCCCCATTTACATTGGCTTCTTTTGGGCCTCCTTATCTCGAGAGACAATGGATACGCGCCTGGAGGTGGTCAGTGGTTTGTGAAGCAGCGCCTGGAGTGGCTATAAAGGCCAATTCTAGAGTGACAGGCTCTTCCACAGGTGCTGCAGAGAAATTTGTTTGTCGGGGCTGTTACACAGTTGGCTCTCCCCTTGCGCCTCTGTCTTTTTTCCTGCCAACTACTAAGTCTCGTCGACTTGCCACATTTTAGCCCTGTCTTTATGGCTGCCCGCCAGCTCTGGCGAACGCTGGCAACTGATTCCCACGACTTGTGATCAATGTCACAGGATTTCATGTCGCGTTTGCAGATGTATTTATAGACTGCCGGTGGGTCTGATACCAGTGGCGAGCTCGCTGTACAATGTGTCTTTGGGGATCCTGCCATCTTTTATGCGGTTCACATGGCCAAGCCATCTCAAGCGCCGCTGACTCAGTAGTGTGTACAAGCTGGGGATATTAGTCACTTCGAGGACTTCTGTGTTGGAGATACGGTCCTGCCACCTGATGCCAAGTATTCTCCGGAGGCAGCGAAGATGGAATGAATTGAGACGTCGCTCTTGGCTGGCATACGTTGTCCAGGCCTCGCTGCCATAGAGCAAGGTACTGAGGACACAGGCCTGATACACTCGGACTTTTGTGTTCCGTGTCAGTGCGCCATTTTCCCACACTCTCTTGGCCAGTCTGGACATAGCAGTGGAAGCCTTACCCATGCGCTTGTTGATTTCTGCATCTAGAGACAGGTTACTGGTGATAGTTGAGCCTAGGTAAGTGAACTCTTGAACCACTTCCAGAGCGTGGTCGCCAATATTGATGGATGGAGCATTTCTGACGTCCTGCCCCATGATGTTTGTTTTCTTGAGGCTGATGGTTAGGCCAAATTCATTGCAGGCAGCCACAAACCTGTCGATGAGACTCTGCAGGCACTCTTCAGTGTGAGATGTTAAAGCAGCATCGTCAGCAAAGAGGAGTTCCCTGATGAGGACTTTCCGTACTTTGGACTTCGCTCTTAGACGGGTAAGGTTGAACAACCTGCCCCCTGATCTTGTGTGGAGGAAAATTCCTTCTTCAGAGGACTTGAACGCATGTGAAAGCAGCAGGGAGAAGAAAATCCCAAAAAGTGTGGTTGCGAGAACACAGCCCTGTTTCACACCACTCAGGATAGGAAAGGGCTCTGATGAGGAGCCACCATGTTGAATTGTGCCTTTCATATTGTCATGGAATGAGGTGATGATACTTAGTAGCTTTGGTGGACATCCAATCTTTTCTAGTAGTCTGAAAAGACCACGTCTACTGACGAGGTCAAAGGCTTTGGTGAGATCAATGAAAGCAATGTAGAGGGGCATCTGTTGTTCACGGCATTTCTCCTGTATCTGACGAAGGGAGAACAGCATGTCAACGGTCGATCTCTCTGCACGAAAGCCACACTGTGCCTCAGGGTAGACGCGCTCGGCCAGCTTCTGGAGCCTGTTCAGAGCGACTCGAGCAAAGACTTTCCCCACTATGCTGAGCAGGGAGATTCCACGGTAGTTGTTGCAGTCACCGCGGTCACCTTTGTTTTTATAGAGGGTGATGATATTGGCATCGTGCATGTCCTGGGGTACTGCTCCCTCATCCCAGCACAGGCATAGCAGTTCATGTAGTGCTGAGAGTATAGCAGGCTTGGCACTCTTGATTATTTCAGGGGTAATGCTGTCCTTCCCAGGGGCTTTTCCACTGGCTAGAGAATCAATGGCATCACTGAGTTCCGATTTGGTTGGTTGTATGTCCAGCTCATCCATGACTGGTAGAGGCTGGGCTACATTGAGGGCAGTCTCAGTGACAGCATTCTCCCTGGAGTACATTTCTAGGTAGTGCTCAACCCAGCGGTCCATTTGTTTGTGTTGGTCAGTGATTATGTCCCCTGAGCTCTCTTCATGCCATCATACATTCCTCTGATGTTTCCGGTGTCTGAGGCCAGCTGAATATGACTGCATAGGTGTTGCCAGTAGTCGTTTGCGCAGCGCCTAGCTGTTCTTTGTGCAGTGCTTCTGGCTGCTTTAAGTGCTGCGGATGTTAACTCGCTGGGGGCTTTCTTGTATTCAACAGTGCAATGCGCTTAGCGGCTATGACAGGTTCCAGCTCTTCATTATGAGATTGAAACCAGTCTGCATTTCTCTTCGCACTTTTGCCGTAGGTGGTCAAAGCTGACTCATAGATGGCGTCTCTGATGTGGGCCCACTTGGTCTCAGCATCCCATGTGGGAGTGTTGTGAAGGGCTGTTTCAAGTGAATTTAGAAATTTTTGTAACAGCTGTGGGTGAGAAATTCTGCTCGTGTTGATGCGCGGGTGGCCCTTCTGCTTGGAATGATGTAACTTCTTTGGTCTGAGTCTAACCTTGCTGCACACCAGGGAGTGGTCGGTGTCGCAGTTCGCACTGTGGAAGCTGCGTGTGATTTGAACACTGTTTAAGGCGGCTCACCTTGTGACAATGAGGTCTAGCTGGTGCCAACGACGCGATCTTGGGTGCCTCCATGAAACCTGGTGACAGGGTTTAGTGTGAAAGAACGAATTGGTGATGCAGAGGTTATGATCGGTACACACTCAAGCAGTCTCTGCCCGTTCTCATTCATCCTTCCAACGCCATATCGCCCAAGGCAGGAGGGCCATGAGTCATAGTCGGCCCCAACCCTGGCATTAAAGTCCCCCAGCAGGAATAGGTGTTCGGTGTTGGGGATGCTGCTAATGATATGGAGTTCCTCGGTCTTTAGCTTCAGGTGGGGAGCAGAGTGTTGGAGCATAGATGCTGAGTAGGTGTACTGGACCAGAGGTGGTGAGCAGTCGGATGGACAGTATGCGTTCTGAGCCATTTGAGGGAGGCTCTATCATGCTGAGCAAGGAGTTTCTGATGGCGAAGCCCACTCCATGCTGTCTTGGTTCTTCAGGATCTCTGCCTTGCCAGAAGAAGGTGTAGTCTTGCTAAGGATTAACTGCAGAGGAACAGACCATTTGGCCCAACAGGTCTATGTCAGTGTTTAAGCGCCAAACAAGTTTCCTCCACCCTTCCTTCATCCAACCCTCAGCATATCCTTCTTTTCCTTTCAACTTCAGATGTTTATCCAGCTTCCACGTAAAGGCATCGATACTATTCACCTCAACTACTCCCTGTGGTAGTGAGTTCCACATTCTCACCACTCTCCAGATAAAGAACTTTCTTTGAATTTCTTATTGGATTTATTAGTGACTATCTTATATTTATGGCCCCTAGTTTTGAATTCCCCCATTTACTTTCTGTATTCAAACTTTTGAGTAATATTTTTTTCCAAACATTATTCCCACTGGAAACATTCCACATGCTTTACCTTCGGATATTCGAATACAAACAGATAACAAGGAAGACATTGAATTCTCATTTAGAGCAAAACAGATTTTCTAATGAAACACACAACTGCACTTCTCCACTCTGGTATGGTCTAAGACTGACAGGTTAAACAGCTCAAGGCAGGCTTTGACTTTCCATTATTGATAAATCCAGAAGTATGATAGATCAGGAGGAAGGAGATGAAGTGCTGCTTTGAAATAACAGTTTTAATCGTGCAGCACATTTACTTGTTCAGTAAGGCGCAAAAAGTGGTAGCCAAAATGTGTTAACTAAAAGGATTCATGCCAAGTGCCAAAGCAGCAGTTTACTGAAACTAAGACTGTCTTGGTTTGATAAATTGTTTTTTGGGGTGTCATTATAAAAATACTCAATTCAAAATTAAGACAGTCTTAGAGCGTTGAGCCTTTTCCACCAATAAAACAAACCACATCTGTGCAAAATTGGAATGTAACTTATGAAATTTTCCAATGGTAAAACACACATTCTCTCTTACCATGTGCACTTTTTGTCTCACTCTCTAATACAGCCTTAAACATTTTACCTCCGTTCTCTTGGTCCTGTTATTGGCTGCAGTGTTGCTATACAAGAAACTAAGGCTGCCGCCGAGGTTCATGTTACACATGGCAGTGGGGTGATTAGTCTGTGGGGCCAGTGGCACTTTGACTGGAGTGAATTTGATTCAACTCAGCTGATGAGCATTTTTTTAATGGAAGATACAGGTTAATTTTGAGTAGTGTAACAGTGAGCTACTGACGGTCCAATCAGTTTGGAGATTGACCTTTTGGACTGAAGGGCAGTGTCCATCGAGCTGAGCTTTGTGTTCTGCTCCCCTGGGGCTCCCAGCAACAGCTTAATTCTGCCCCAGAATTGATCTTGTCTACCTTTGGTAGGAGTGTTGGAGAAAGTTGGGGCAGGGAGGTGGGAGGAATAAATAAATATTTTCTTCCATGAATACTTTCTGGAGGTTGCTGAGAATGTGGGACTTGCTGCCACAGGAAGTGGTTGAAGCAGAGTGTTGATACATTTAAGGGGACGAGGCGGAAGGGAATGGGGGCCAGGGTAGGAAGTGGTAATATCGCGGGAGGAGAGTGATGTGGGCTATAAACACCTGCGTAGGCCAGATGTGCTGTACGGCCTGTTTCTGTGCTGCATATTCTGTATATTTGTATGCTTGACATTTAACTGACCTTCATCCAGCCTCCCCACCCCACCCCACATAGAAAAGGAGAATGACACAAAATCACAATTGTTGGGCACCATTGGTGTGATATCAAACTTGGGAGAGGGACACCGTATAGTTAATGATGAGAAAGAATGTAACATAGTACAAGACGACATTAGAAAACTGCAGACCTGTTGTATGGTTGTGGATTGATTGGGCAGTTAAGTGGCAAATTAACTTTAACTTTCGTAGGCAAAATAGAAAAGAACCTACAATTTAGGAAATAATTTTTTTTTATTCATTCATCTGATGTGGCTGTCATCGGCAAGGCCAAAATTTATTGCCCATCCCTCATTGCCGGTGAGAATATGATGGTGAGCCACATTCTTGAATACAGCTCTGTGTCTTGATAGGCCAGTTCAGAGGGGAGTTAAGAGTCAACCACATTGTAGTGGGTCTGGAGTCACGTACCAGGTAAGCATGGCCAATTTCCTTCCCTAAAGGATGTTAATGAACCAGGTGGGTTTTTACAACATTCCAGTAGTTTGATGGGCACTATTTTATTCCAGATTTAATTAATTAACTCAATTTAAATTCCCCAGCTGCTGTCATGGGATGTGAACTCATGTCTCTGAATCATTAATCCAAGTCCTATAACATAACTACAATGCTACCATACCCCTAAGTTGAACAGCAAAAGGATCTAGGGATACAATTAAACAAATCATTAAAAGCAGACATCAAAGGTCCTCAAAGCAAGTAAAAATGCTAACAAAGTACTGGAAGACATTTCTTTGGGTGTAGAATTCAAACATAGCCAAGTTATGTGAAATTTGCACAGGACACTAGTCGGGCCACACTTTGAGTCTCTATACTGTGAAAAGGATATAGCATCACTGGAGAAGGTGAAAGAAAGATGTACAAGGATGGTAGCAGAATTAAGAGATGACAGCTATCAGGAGAGGTTGAAACAGGGCTTAGAGGAAACCTGATAGAGGTCTTTAAAATTATGAATGTGTTGGACAGGGTGGATGTGGAGAGAGTGTTTCCCCTTGTAGGAGAATCTAATCATAGAGACCATGAATACAATAAGGAGAACTCAGGGAGTGGTTAGAATGTGGAACTTGCTACCACAGAAAGTGGTTGAGGTAAATAGATGATTTCAAAAGGAAACCAGGCATGTATATGAGAGAAAAGGGAATAGAAAGATATGCTGAAAGGCTGAGATGAGGCAGATGGAATGGAAGGAGACTTGTACAGAGTATCAGAATCCTTACAGTGCAGAAGGTTGTCATTCGGCCCATCGTGTCCGCACTGGCTCTCCGAAAGAGCAATTCCCTCAGTTCCATTCCCCTGCCTTCTCCCCATAATTCTGCCCATTCTTCCTTTTCATATAATGGTCTAATTCCATTTTGAATGCTTCAATTGAATCTGCCTCCACCACGTTCTCAGGCAGCACCTCCCAGACCTTAACCATTCACTATGTGAAAAAGTTTTTCCTCATGTTGCTTTTGCTTCTCTTACCAAATACTTTAAATCTGTGCCCTCATGTTCTCGATCCTTTCACGAGTGGGAACAGTTTCTCTCTATCTACTCTGTCCAAACCCCTCATGATTTTGAATACCTCTATCAAATCACCTCTCAGTCTTCTCTTCTCCCCAGTGAAAGCAGTCCAAACTTCTCCAATCTATCTTCATAACTGAAATTCGTCATCCCTGGAACCATTCTCGTGAATCTTTTGTGTACTGTCTTTGCTTCTCTTATTTGCTTTTTCACTTCCCCTCTGGACCTTCTATATTCAGCCTGGTTCTCAATAGTATTTGCTACCTGGCATCTGTCATAAGTACACTTTTTTTTTCTTTATCTTAATCTCGACCTCTTTTGTCATCCAGGGAGCTCTGGATTTGTTTGCCCTACTTTTTCCCTTTTGAGGGAACATACCTTGACTGTGCCTGAACTATCTCTTCTTTGAAGGTAGCCCATTGTTCATCTATTGGTTTTCCTGCCAGCTTTTGACTCCAATTTATTCGTCCCAGCTCCATTCTTACCCTACTGAAGTTGGTCATCCCCCAGTTAATTATTCTTACTCTGGATTGCTTTTTGTCCTTTTCCATAGTCAGCCTAAACCTTATGATACAATGATCACTGTCACCTAAATGCTCTCCTACTGATACTTGATCCACTTGACCCACCTCATTTCCAAGAACCAGGTCTAGCAGTGCCTCCTTTCTCATTGAACTAGCAACATACTGTTGCAGAACATTTTCCTGAACACACTCGAGGAACTCTTGCCCTTGACTGCCCTTTACACTACTATTATCTCAGTCTATATTTGGATAATTAAAATCATCCATTATAACTACCCTATAATTTTTGCACCTTTCTAATTTCCTTGCAAATATTTTCCTCCACGTCCTTCCCATTATTTTTTTTTATTCATTCATGGGATATGGGCGTCACTGGCCAGGCCAGCATTTATTGCCCATCCCTAATTGCCCTTGTGAAGGTGCTGGTGAGCTGCCTTCTTGAACCGCTGCAGTCCATTTGGGGTAGGTACACCCACAGTGCTGTTAGGAAGGGAGTTCCAGGATTTTGACCCAGCGACAGTGAAGGAACAGCGATATAGTTCCAAGTCAGGATGGTGTGTGACTTGGAGGGGAACTTGCAGGTGGTGGTGTTCCCATGTATTTGTTGCCCTTGTCCTTCTAGTTGGTAGAGGTCGCGGGGTAGATGCCAGTGTTGTAGCTGTACTGGAACAGCTTGGCTAGGGGTGCGGAAAGTTCTGGAGCACAGGTCTTCAGGACTATTGCCGGAATATTGTCAGGGCCCATAGCTTTTGCAGTATCCAGTGCCTTCAGTCGTTTCTTGATATCACGCGGAGTGAATCGAATTGGCTGAAGTCTGGATCTGTGATGCTGGGGACTTCAGGAGGAGGCCAAGATGGATCATCAACTCGACACTTCTGGCTGAAGATTGTTGCAAATGCTTCAGCCTTATCTTTCGCACTGATGTGCTGGGCTCCCCCATCATTGAGGATGGGGATATTTGTGGAGCCACCTCCTCCAGTTAGTTGTTTAATTGTCCACCACCATTCACGGCAGGTTGTGGCAGGACTGCAGAGCTTAGATCTGATCCGTTTGTTATGGGATCGCTTAGCTCTGTCTATCGCATGCTGCTTACGCAGTTTGGCATGCAGATAGTCCTGTGTTGTAGCTTCACCAGGTTGACATCTCATTTTGAGGTATGCCTGGTGCTGCTCCTGGCATGCCCTCCTGCACTCTTCATTGAACCAGGGTTGGTCTCCTGGCTTGATGGTAATGGTAGAGTGGGGGATATGCTGGGTCATGAGGTTACAGATTGTGGTTGAGTACAATTCTGCTGCTGCTGATGGCCCATAGCGCCTCATGGTTGCCCAGTTTTGCATTGCTAGATCTGTTTGAAGTCTATCCTATTTAGCTCGGTGATAGTGCCACACAACATGATGGACAGTATCGTCAATGTGAAGGCGGGACTTCAAATCCACAAGGACTGTGCGGTGGTCACTCCTACCAATACAGTCATGGGCAAAAGCATCTGCGGCAGGCATATTGGTGAGGACGAGGTCAAGTATGTTTTACCTCGTGTTGGTTCCCCCACCACCTGCCGCAGACCCAGTCTAGCAGCTATGTCCTTGAGGACTCGGCCAGCTCGGTCAGTAGTGGCACTACCGAGCCACTCTTGGTGATGAACATTGAAGTCCCCACCCAGAGTACATTTTGTGCCCTTGCCACCCTCAGTGCTTCCTCCAAGTGGTGTTCAACATGGAGGAGTACTGAGTCATCATCTAAGGGAGGGCGGTAGGTGGTAATCAGTAGGTAATTAGCTGGTGGCCTATGGACAACACTGAGCAATGTAACCACACCTTTTTTGTTCCTTCGCTCTAGCCAAATTGATTGTGTCCTCGACCCCTCTGGGACATCCTTTTTCTCCAGCACTGCAATGCTCTCAATCAATATTGCCATCCCTCCCCCTTTTTTCCCTTTCCTGAACACCTTGTATCCAGGAATATTTAACATCCAGTCCTGCCCTTCTTTGAGCCAGGTATCTGTTTTAGCCACAACATCATATTTCCACATGGCAATCTGCGCCTGTACCTCACCAGTCTTATTAACCACACTCTGTGCATTCACATACATGCACATTAACCCTGATTCAGACTTTATTACTTTCTCCCTTACTCTGACCCCACCTAATAACTTACTATTCCCTATTCTCATGCTATCTATCTCCCCCAGTATTCTGTGCTCCTTGGTATTCCTCTCTAATACCTGTTCCTGGTTCCCACACCCCTGACAAGTTACCAGTTTTGCTTCCCTCCAATCTGAGCTCCCTCTCAGGTTCCCATCCCCCTGACAATTTAGTTTAAACCCTCCCCAACAGCACTAGCAAATCTCCCTGCTAAGATGCAACCCGTCCATCTTGTACAGGTCCCACCTGCCCCAGAACCAGTCCCAATATCTCAGAAATCTGATGCCCTCCCTCCTACACCAGTTCTCCAGCCACATGTTCAATCACTCAATTCTTTTATTCCTTTGCTCACTCGCACGTGGGACTGGGAGTAATCCTGAGATTACTGCTTTTGAGGTCCTGCTTTTTAATCTCCTTCCTAGCTCCCTAACATCTGCTTTCAGGACCTCATCCCTCTTCCTACCTATGTCATTGGTACTGTTGTGGACCATGACCTCTGGCTGTTCACCCTCCCTCAGAAGAATGTCCTGCAGCTGCTCCGTGACATCCTTGACCCTGGCACCAGGGAGGCAACACACCATCCCGGAATCACGTTTCCTGCCTCAGGAACGCCTGTCTGTTCCCCTAACTAATTAATCCCCTTTGACTACTGCTCTTCCACTCTTCTTCCTCCCTTTCTGTGCAGCTGAGCCACCTATGGTGCCGCAAATTTGACTCTGACTGCACTCCTCTTAGGAACAATCACCCTCACCAGTATCCAAAATTGAAAACCGATTAGTGAGTGAGATCATATCAGGGGACTCCTGCACTACCTGTCTGGTTCTCTTAGACTGCCTGGTTGTCACCCATTCCCCCTCTGCCTGAATGCTCCTGACCTGCAGTGTGACCACCTCCCTAAACGTGCTATCCATGTTGACCTCTGCCTCGCGGATGCACGACAGTGACTCCAGCTGCCGCTCGATTTCTGAAACCCGGCGCTCAAGCTTCTACAGCCGGTGACACTTCCTGCAGATGTGTTTGTCTAGGACACATGGTGCATCCATGACTTCACACATGCCACAGGCTGTACATTCCACTCGGTAGAGCTGCCCTGCCATACCTTAAGTTAACAGACTATTTATTTTAAGTAGCTTACCAGTTACTCACCAACCAGCTCCGTCCACTGCACCAAAGGAAGAACCAAATACTGGTGCACCTCCTCCCGCTTCACTGAACCTGCCACTCACCAAACTCGAACCTCCACACTCAGCTTGCAATCTGCACACTGTTTGCAGGCTGCACCCAGACCTCTGTATTTATAATTTTTGAAGCTGAAACTGCAGCAACCAGATTAGACTGGTCAGCTACTTAAGTAATCAGCTATTCTGCAGTAGAGCCTGTTACTTCCTGCCTAAGACTGTAAGAAACTACTTTCGTAACCCTTCTTTAACTAGAGGTTAGGGTTAGTAGTTGGCAGGAAAAAAGACAGAGGCGCAAGGGGAGAGCCAACTGTGCAACAGCCCCAACAAACAAATTTCTCTGCAGCACCTGTGGAAGAGCCTGTCACTCCAGAATTGGCCTTTATAGCCACTCCAGGCGCTGCTTCACAAACCACTGACCACCTCCAGGCGCGTATCCATTGTCTCTCGAGATAAGGAGGCCCAAAAGAAGAGGTTAAATGCTAACTGAAAACCGGACTTTTATAAAGATAACACTTAAATCCCCACTCACCAAACTCAAATCACCACACTCAGCTTGCAATCGGCACTCCGTTTCATCAGTTGGGCTGAATGGCCTGTTTCTGTGTTGTATATTCTATGTGATTGGTAGAGTTTAAATAGTTTAGCACCAGCCAAATGCACTGTTCTTAGCAGAGAAGGTTAACAATATCCTTTAGAATTAACACCAAGATGGAACACCTGGTGATGGAAGATTGGGTCCAAATCCCCACCAAGTATCAGTCTTGGTCAAAGTATTCACACGAGTCAGAGCCACAGCACTTCAAGGCACCCTTCATAATTGATTAGACCAGTCAGTTGTGGCTCAGTGGGGAGCATGCTCAGCTCCATGTCAGCAGCTTGTAGGTTCAAGCCTCACTCCAGAGACTTGAACATATAATTCAGACTGGCAGTCAGAGTGCTGCACTGTTGGAGGTGCTATCTTTTGGATGAGATGTTGAATTGAGGCCCTGTCTGCCTCTGAGGTGAATGTAAAAGATCCCACAGCGCTACTCTGGTGCCCTGGGCTACCATTTATTCCTGAAACAAGATCACCAAAAAACAGCTGATCTGGTCATTATCTCATTGCTGTTTGTGGGATCTTGCTGTGTGTAAATTGGCTGCCACATTTCCTACATCATCTGTTCTGATATCCCCTTCCATAGCTCAATGTCAAAGGTGTTTCGTATCACTCTTGTTCAGCGCCTTGAGACATTTCCTTTGTTAAAGGTGCTATCTAAATGCTAATTGTTATTACAACCGTCCTTCATTGGCTGCAACTGCACGTCCCAATTAAACAGTGATGGGGGAAATTTTTCTGTTCCATTTTATATATGATTGAAACTGGGTGGCTGCTACCAAAATCCGACTGTCTGGCTTGAGGTCAGATGGTGGTTCCTCCCACGGTCTGGTCCTACCTCGGTTTGCAGCTTTACATTCACTGCTGGAATTGTGTTTAGATACCAACCCTGTTTCTTAAACCTTTATCTCTGCATTTGGGAGAGGAGGGGGTGAAACTCCCACCTTGCTGGAAGACATCATGGTATTAACAAAGATCTATATAAGCCTTACTCCCCACCCAGCCCCCCCCCCCCATGAATATTAATTCCAGTGGTGTGCAATGTGTGTGTGCTTCGTGCTGCCAACAAAAACTCTGCTGGTTTAGGGCATGTTTAACTCGTGGCAGGGTGACTGCAATTCCTCCCTCAGTGTTAAATATAAAGTGATTCTTGCTGTTGCAATGCCTTGGGCCTGCTATATGACACTGTATTGATTGTGTATATAGAGTCATAGAGTTTTAACAGCACAGAAGGGGGCCATTCGGCCCATTGAGTCCAAGCTAGATCTCTGCTGAACAATCCATACTGTGTAGACTTGTACTCCACCAAAACTCTGCTGCTCATACCTTAACGTGCATCAAGTCCTGTACGCCCATCACCTGACCAACAGTGGACTCTATTTTAAAATTCTCATCCTTGTTTTCAAATCCCTCCAGGGCCTCGCCCCTCTCTGTCTGTATAACCTCCTCCATTTCTGCAAACCTCCGAGGTCTCTATGTTCCTCCAATTCCAGCCTCTTGTGCCTTCCTGATTTTAATCGCTCCACCATTGGCAGCCGTGCCTTCAGCTGCCTGGGCCCTAAGCGCTGGAATTCCCTCCCGAAACCTCTCTGCCTCTGTAACGCACTCTCCTCCTTTTAGATGCCCCTTAATATCTACCTCTTTAACCAAGCTTTTGATCACCTGTCCTGATATCTGCTCATGGGGCTCAGTGTCAAAATTATCTGGCATCGCTCATGTGAAGCAAGGGTGCTATATAAATGCAAGTTTTTTTGAAATCCTTGGTGTGACACCTGCCATTCTTATCCCATGAAAATGACTGTCATGATTTTCCTCATATTCCCAGGAACCTGTGGATATTTTGGTAACAAATTTACAAGGGCACAGGGGATTTGCCGGAGTTATTCTATTCCCTGCACAATGGTGCTGTGACCTAATGCAAAAGGCTTCCGATTCCTGCTCTAGCTGCAATGTTATCAGAAGATTTCAGGTGTAAGTCCTGTTATGGTCATTTTACACACTGGACAAAGCCTAGTTTCCAGCATATGACAAAGTGTGTGTGTCAGTCCTGCACGAAGTGGATTTAGAAAGAAAGAATTTACATTTTTCTTGTAAAAAAAAGCACCTGTCACAACGTCAGAGTACTTCATAATCAATGAAGTACTTTTGAAGTGTAATCACTATTGTGGAGAAGCTGGCAGCCAGCAAGATCCCACAAGCAGCAATGAAATAAATGACCATATCATCTGTTTCTAGGTGCTGCGTGAGGGATAAATATTGGCTCTATGACACTGGGATAACCCCACTGCTCTTCTTCAAAATCACGCTTGGGTTCTTTTACATTCACCTGAAAGGGCAGACGGAGCCTTGGTTCAATGTTTCACTGAAAGACAGCACCTCCAACAACGTAGCACTCCCTCAATACTGTACTGGAGTGTCAGCCTGGATTATGTGCTCTAGTCTCTGGAGTGGGGCTTGAACCCAAAACCTTCTGACTGAGAAATGGAGTGTAACTTTCTCTATTTCCTGTCATGAAGGCACACCTGTCCGGTCCCCTTACCATGTGACCATTCTTCATGTATGATCCTAGAGAGTGAATGCCAGCCAGCTATTCAACTGTGGTGGACATCGTAGCCGAGCCTGATGCTGTACTCCCCAGAAACCCCCATACACTCTTCCTAGCAGAGCTTATTGGATAGTAATCAGGAGTGGGAACCCTGGCCCGTATTGCCCACCCCACCACCAATCAAAGGGTCCTAAGTTGAATCAAAGTGCCCGTACCACTACCTTTGCCTGAGATGAGCTCCGTCAGTACCGACAGGGATTTGAACTTGCTAATCTATATGGTTCTGTTACACGCTACCTACTGAACCAGTCTTTGGTGTCCAGAGGTGTATTAAAATTAAAATTCCCAGGTACTTTCCAGACTCAGTCGATCCAGAATTCAGGGAAAATTTGGCATTTCACTCTCTTTAATAAAAACTGGTTGAGATCCAAGCTAGATCCCCATGATTGAAATCCTGTGACTCTATAGTAAACATATTACAACTAAACCAGTATCTATTAACATGCCTTTTGGAGAGCAAGTAAGACTGTTCTTAAACACTGTTGTATTCATCTCGAGCTAATTATTTTGTAGCTCTGCAGTCATGCATTACTAATGATGGAGCATTTTGCAACAAGGTAATAAATTTAATTTGAGAAATGTGATGTGAATCTCTAGCTATTCCAGACAGTGAATCACCACAGAATGAACATCTGTAGGAGAGGGGCTTGCTACGCAGGTCAGTAGAGACCCCTGAATTAGAAGTAGAATCTTACACACAGAAGGGGACCATTCAGCCCATCGTACCTGTGCTTTGTAATAGCTATGCAATTAATCCCACTTCCCCCTGGTCTTTCCCCATAGCCCTGCAAACCTTTTCCTTTACAAGTATATATCCACTTCCTCTTTTGGAAGTTATTATTGAATCTGTTTCTACTGCCCTTTCAGACAGTGCATTCCAGATCACAACAAATGTAACAAACTACTCCAGCATGGGCTCCCTTCCTTGATCCACAGTTTAAGCATAATAATTGCCTCAGTAGCTGTGAAAGAAGCCGAAATGGGCCATATTTCCTGCCGAGTTGGTTCACTTTGCAATGCAGTGATTCACATGTTGGGGCTGATTGAGGCTTTAGAAGGGGAGCAGAGGAGGGTCACAAGATTAATTCCAGTTTACAGACACCTTAGTTACCCAGATAGACTCAAAGAGCTGGGACTGTATACTTTAGAAAAGTGTAGACTCAGGGGCCAATTTGATTGAGATTTATAAAAGAATGCGGAGATCAGTTTTTTTTAGTTTTAGAGATACAGCACTGAAACAGGCCCTTCGGCCCACCGAGTCTGTGCTGACCATCAACCACCCATTTATACTAATCCTACACTAATTCCATATTCCTACCACATCCCCACCTGTCCCTATATTTCCCTACCACCTACCTATACTAGGGGCAATTGCTAATGGCCAATTTACCTATCAACCTGCAAGTCTTTTGGCTTGTGGGAGGAAACCAGAGCACCCGAGGAAACCCACGCAGACACAGGGAGAACTTGCAAACTCCACACAGGCAGTACCCAGAATTGAACCCGGGTCGCTGGAGCTGTGAGGCTGCGGTGCTAACCACTGCGCCGGCCAGGTTGTGTTTATGTCGACCAATTGTTTCAACTGAACAGGTTCAGGCGGATCAGCCGTAACAGCTTACAAGTTGTAGACACATAAATCAAGGTCAGATATTTGAAGATGGTTTCCTCAGGGAGTAGTGAACTTCTTGGAACAGGCTCCCAGGTCGTGCGGTGGACTCCAATTTACTGAATTCCTTCAAATGAGAGCTGGACCTGTTTCTGCTGAGGAGGAGAACATCTCATACAAAATGCAGGTTCCTCGTAATGTTAATCCAGTCAATGTGATCACCTGGACCAGTTTTGAAGAGATTTGACAGGAACTTTCTAGATTTATTTCCATAATTAGCCTGGGTTTTTTTGGATCGGTTTTATTACCTTTAGCAGGAAATTACATGGTTCCTGGAAGGTGAGTAATGTATGTAATGCACTATGTATCACATTTCTCTCTGTCACGCCTCTGTCTGTAATCTCTCCTATTGCTTCCAGCATTTCTGCTATTGAGCAGTCTCCCAGTTTTCCACTTGAGTTGCTCTATGCCACCACCTGGTGGTCTGATGCTGCAACTACATGCAGGCACATATTTTTAACTGGGGAACTGCACTGTGTCACAGGATTTGTGACAGTATAAACAGGTGGAGTGACAATGAACATTACGGTGTCAGTCAATGAGTGGGGACTGAGGCTGGGTGGAAGTTACAGAGGGACTCATAGTCAAATAGTAAATTTTATACTTACAGCTAAACAGTAAATTTTGCAGCAAACAGTAAAACAAAATAAGTCTATTTACAGAGTCTCTATGAACTGCAAAGTGAGACCAAGGCGGACCTGCGAGGGGACAAGCACTGGGGAGCAGGAGTTCCAGCGGCTTAAAAGAGGCATATCACACAGACTCTCACAGGGACAGCGAGAGAGTTCCATGACTGACTTCACAGTTCAGAAAGTGACGCATTGTGGGGATGTTGGCCGCCTCGAGGACTTCTGTGTTGGAGATACGGTCCTGCCACCTGATGCCAAGGATTCTCGGAGGCAGCGAAGATGGAATGAATTGAGACGTCGCTCTTGGCTGACGTACGTTGTTCAGCCTCGCTGCCGTAGAGCAAGGTACTGAGGACACAGGCTTGATACACTTGGACTTTTGTGTTCCTTGTCAGTGCACCATTTTCCCACACTCCCTTGGCCAGTCTGGACATAGCAGTGGAAGCCTTTCCCATGCGCTTGTTGATTTCTGCATCTAGAGACAGGTTACTGGTGATAGTTGAGCCTAGGTAGGTGAACTCTTGAACCACTTCCAGAGCGTGGTCGCCAATATTGATGGATGGGGCATTTCTGACGTCCTGTCCCATGATGTTCATTTTCTTGAGGCTGATGGTTAGGCCAAATTCATTGCAGGCAGCCGCAAACCTGTCGATCAGTCTCTGCAGACACTCTTCAGTGTGAGATGTTAATGTAGCATCATCAGCAAAGAGGAGTTCCCTGATGAGGACTTTCCGTACCTTTGGTCTTCGCTGTAAGACGGGCAAGGTTGAACAACCTGCCCCCTGATCTTGTGTGAAGGAAAATTCCTTCTTCTGAGGACTTGAACGCATGTGAGAGCAGCAGGGATAAGAAGATCCCAAACAGTGTAGGTGCGAGAACACAGCCCTGTTTCACGCCACTCAGGATAGGAAAGGGGTCTGATGAGGCGCCGCTATGCTGAATTGTGCCTTTCATATTGTCATGGAATGAGGTGATGATATTTAGGAGCTTTGGTGGGCATCCAATCTTTTCTAGTAGTCTGAAAAAACCACGTCTGCTGACGAGGTCAAAAGTTTTGGTGAGATCAATGAAAGCAATGTAGAGGGGCATCTGTCGTTCACGGCATTTCTCCTGCAGCTGGCGAAGGGAAAACAGCATGTCAATGGTGGATCTCTTTGCTCGAAAGCCACACTGTGCCTCAGGATAGACACTCTCAGCCAGCTTCTGGATCCTGTTGAAGGCGACATGAGTGAAGACTTAATCTAAGGATTAATCTAACTTAATTTAAGGAGCTTAATCTCAGGGTAAGTCATGGCAGGAGAGCTCAGCCCCATGATATGCTCCTCCTGTGCTATGTGGGAAATCAGGGACACTTCCAGTGTGCAGGAAATGTATCCAGCTGCAGCTACTGGCTGACCGTATTGCTCAGCTGGAGCTGCGGGTGGACTCACTGTGGAGCATCTGTGATGCTGAGGATGTCGTGGATAGCACGTTTAGTGAGGTGGTCACACTGCAGGTAATGGCTGCACAGGCAGAAAAGGGATGGGTGACCACCAGGAGGAGTAGTAGGTGCAGGCAGGAAGTGCAGGAGTCCCCTGTGACATCCCCGTCTCAAACAGATATCATTTTGAATATTAAAATAAAAGCAAAATACTGCAGATGCTGGAAATCTGAAATAAAAACAAAATGCTGGAAAAACTCAGCAGGTCCTGGCAGCATCTGTGGAGAGAGAAGCAGAGTTAACTTTTCAGGTCAGTGACCTTTCTTCAGTTCAGTTTTTATTTCACTTTGGATACTGTTGGGGGGGGGGGGGGATGACCTCCCAGGGGAAAACAGCAACAGCCATATTCGTGGCACCAGGGATGGCTCTGCTGCACAGGAGGGGGTGAAAAAGAGTGGGAGAGCCATACTGATAGGCGATTCAATTGTAAGGGGAACAGACAGGCATTTCTGTGGCCGCAAACAAGACTCCAGGATGGTATGTTGCCTCCCTGGTGCTCGGGTCAAGGATGTCTCGGAGCAGCTGCAGGGCATTCTGAAGGAAGAGGGTGAACAGTCAGAGGTCATGGTACACATTGCTACCAATGACATAGGTAGAAAGACGGATGAGGTCCTGCAACAAGAATTTAGGGTGCTAGGTATCAGATTAAAAAGCAGGACCTCAAAGGTTGTAATCTCTGGATTACACCCGGTGCCACATGCTAGTGAGTATAGGAATAGGAGGATAGAGCAGATGAATGTGTGGCTGAGGAGGTGGTGCAGGAGGGAGGGCTTTAGTTTCCTGGATCACTGGGTCTGTTTCCGGCAAAGGTGGGACCTGTACAAGTTGGACGGGTTGCACCTGAACCGGAACGGGACCAACATCCTTGCTGGGAGGTTTGCTAGTGCTGTTGGGGATGGGGGGGTGGGATACAGAGGAGAGGTACAGTAGAGGGTGATGCACAGTCAAATATAGAGGAGAAACTGAGTCAGTCTGGAAGGCCGAGCAAATATAGACCTGTTAAGGCACAAGTGAAAAATACAAGGCTGGATTGCATCTGTTTTAATGAAAGGAGTCTTACTAGTAAGGCAGATAAATTGAGGGCATTGATTAGTACATGTCATTATGATATTATTGCTATCACAGAGACATGGTTGAGGGAGGGGCAGGACTGGTAGCTCAATATTTCAGGGTATAGAATCTTCAGGCATGACAGGGGAGGGGGTAAAAGAGGAGGTGGCATTGCACTGTGATCAAGGAGTCAATTACTGCAGTAAGGAGGGATGATATCTTAGAAGGTTCCTCAAATGAGGCCATATAGGAAGAACTTAAAAACAAAAAGAGGGCAATCACTTGGATGGGAGTGTACTACAGGTGTCCAAACAGTCAGGGAGAGATAGAGGAACAGATATA